>NW_027256893.1:6897490-7414990 GCF_029215685.1 Pituophis catenifer annectens
TTATGGGTAGGTTGGGGTCTTCCACATGTTTACTGGACCCTTGTCCCTCCTGGCTTGTTTCGGCAGCCAGGGAGGTGACTGGAGACTGGATCCAGGCTATTGTCAATGCTTCACTAAAGGAAGGGGTCTTTCCCGCTGCGCTTAAAGAGGCGGTGGTTCGACCCCTCCTTAAGAAGCCTAACCTGGATCCTGACGTACTTAACAACTACTGGATCCTTACCAATCTGGTTTCAGGCGTGGCCACAGCACGGAAACGGCATTGGTCGCCCTAGTAAATGATCTCTGGCGGGCCAGGGATGGGGGTTGCTCCTCCATCCTGGTCCTTCTTGACCTCTCAGCGGCATTCGATACCATGGACCATGGTGTCCTGCTGCAGCGGCTCAGGGGGATAGGGTTAGGAGGCACTGTTCTACAGTGGTTCTCCTCCTATCTCTCGGGCCGTCTGCAGTCTGTTTGGGCGGGGGTTCAGGGATCCTCCCAGAGGCCTCTCACTTGTGGGGTGCCTCAGGGATCGGTTCTCTCCCCTCTGCTCTTTAATATCTATATGTAACCGCTGGGTGAGATCATCCGTGGTTTTGGGGTGAGGTATCATCAATATGCTGATGATACCCAGCTTTACATCTCCACCCCTGACCACCCTAGGGATGCCCTTTCCGTGATGTCCCACTGCCTGGAAGCGGTGCGGGTTTGGATGGGGAGGAACAGGCTTAGACTCAACCCTTCCAAGACTGAGTGGCTGTGGATGCTGGCATCCCGGGATCTGGAGGTTCCATCCTTAATGATCGGAGGTGAAATCCTTGCTCCCTCCGACAGGGTCCGCAACTTGGGTGTCCTCCTGGATTCTCGGCTGTCTTTAGATGACCATCTGACGGCCGTAACCAGGGGGGCCTTCACACAGGTCCGTCTTGTGCGCCAGTTGCGCCCGTTCCTAGACCGGGATGCCCTCGCCACGGTCACTCACGCCCTTGTTACCTCTAGGTTGGACTACTGTAACACCCTCTACATGGGGCTGCCCTTGGGATGTGTCCGGAGGCTTCAGCTAGTCCAAAATGCAGCCGCGCGGGTAGTTACGGGGGCGTCTAGATACTCCCATGTAACACCTCTCCTGCGTGAGCTGCACTGGCTACCGGTGGCACTCCGGATACGTTTCAAGGTACTGGTGCTCACCTATAAAGCCCTTCATGGCTTAGGCCCGGGGTACTTGCAGGACCATCTCCAGCCGTTCTCCCATCGTCCTGTGCGCTCTCACAGAGTCGGCCTCCTCAGGGTGCCGTCAGCCAAACAATGTCGGCTGACGACCCCCAGGGGGAGGGCGTTCTCTGTGGGAGCCCCGACCCTCTGGAATGGATTGCCCACTGAGCTCAGGACAGCCCCCGACCTTCTTTCCTTCCGTCGCGAGCTGAAGACGTGGCTCTTCCGCCAATTAAACTGATCCATTTGGGGGTACACTGGTATAATTTTAAATCGTTTTTAATTGGGTTACTGATTTTAATTTGGTATTGTATTGTGATTTGTATTGAAGCTGTCATTTTGTAAGCCGCCTTGAGTCCCTAGGGAGAAAGGCGGCATATAAATCGCAATAAATAAATAAATAAATAAATAAATCTTTCTAAAAGCTTCATTTGGATTTTGACAGATTCATCCCTTCTGGTATGTTTAGAACTATAACACCTAGAAGAATTCCCAGATAGAGATGCATTGCTCTCCCACAACTCAAAGAGAGCACCAAGTTGAGAAGGACACAAAACATGGGGAATCAAAATGTATGTAGCAGATGACATGGCTGAGCCTGAAGGAGGAGTCAAGTGCATCATCAGTCTCGAGTCCCTTCGTGCCCACAAGAGATCTAAGTCCTGCCCACTTTGAATTCTCTTGACTCTTATCTCTCTCCAATTTGCTTTGATCAGAAGAGTCAAAGACCTCCAAGGTCTCTTCCAACTCTATTGTGATTGATTGATTGATTAATTGATTGATCTTGCACATCTCATTTGGCTGGATATCTTCCCCTTCTTATAATCCAGTGAATAAGGGAGCTGTCTTCCAGATACTCTTCTGAATGTTGCCTCGTTGTTCTAGACTTAAAGATGCTTCAGCCCTTTTTCGCAGGGAGCAGTTCCTGCATAATTTTGTTGAAGTCCCTTTCCTTACCCTCCTTAGTAACTAATTTATTTGCACTGCAGAGAAATGCCAGAAGGAAATAGATGCTATTCTGGGAAGTAATTCAAACCTGCAATGTGAAGATCGGGAAAAGCTGCCCTACACAAATGCCGTCATTCATGAAATCCAGCGCTGTACAACTGTTGGTCCTCTCGGAGTACCTCATGCATCCATCCAAAATGCACAGCTTGGTGGCTATCAAATTCCCAAGGTAAAACCGGGAACTTTCACAGGTGGGCTATGGGTCTGGAGCCTAAACTGTGCAATGAAGACTAAGGGAACGATGCATATTTAGCCAAATGAAGCGAAGGATTAGGGGAGGCATGACATCATAGCAATAATTCCAATACTTAAAGGGCTGCCAGAGAAAAGAAGGGGCCAATTTATTCTCCAAAGCACCTGGGTGAAAACACATCACAGGGAGCTCCAGCCGGGAAATAAGGGGGGATTTCCAGAAAGTGAGAATGGTTAATCAGTGGGAAAGCCAGCCTCACCATTGCTGGAGGTTTTCCAGAAAAAGTTGGAGAGCCAACTCTTCAAGCCTTACGATTCCAGGAACGATTCTTTTCACCATCATCAATTCATTTTTGAACCAGATCTCAAAAGGGCTAAGCCAAATTGATGGTTGTGCCCTGATATTTGCAGGGCACTGCCATTTTCACCAACCTCCATTCTGTTCATCACGATGAATCCCAGTGGAAGTTCCCACATGAGTTCAACCCCTCCAACTTCCTGAGTGCAAAGGGAGAGTTTGTGAAGCCGGAAGCCTTTTTGCTATTTTCAGCAGGTAAATTCTCTCTCTCTCTCTGTTTTCCTTTGAATGGGAAGGGCTGCACAACAGACAGAACCAGGGATTAGACAACCCTGTGAACTCAGCTCCTGTACTTAAGTCTACTTCAGGGCACCATTGGGTGGAGAAAACAAGGATGCATGCTTTAATTATTTTAACGGTTTTTAATTTTTGTGATGGGTTTGTTTTAATATGGCTGTACACCGCCCTGAGTCCTTCGGGAGAAGGGCGGTATAGAAATGTAAATAAATAAATAAGTAAGTAAGTAAGTAAGTAAGTAAGTAAGTAAGTAAGTAAATAAATAAATAAATAAATAAATAAATAAATAAATAAATAAATAAATAAATAAATAAATATTATGTGAATGTGGCCAATGGGGAGCAACTGAAAAGCATATTCACTTTGGGGATAACATCACCCATATTTGTGAAAGCACTCCGTCTCTGCATGAGTGTATCCTTCAGCAGGCTAAAATATGTCGTTTCATCAACCCGTTCCAGAAACCAGGAAACACATGTTTTCCTTTGCTATTCTCTCCCTCTCCCCCTCCCTCTCCCCTCCTTCTCCTTCTCCTTCTCCTTCTCCCCCTCCCCTTCCCTCTCCTTCTCCCTCTCCCCCTCCCTTCCCCCTCCCCTCTCCTTCTCCCTCTCCCTCTCCCTCCCTATTCCCTCTCCTTCTCTCTCTCCCTTTCCTTCTTCCTTCCCCTTCCCTCTCCTATTCCCTCTCCCTTTTCTTCTCCCTTTCCTTAACCTACCCCTTTCCTCTCCCTCCCCTTCTCTCTCCTATTCCCTCTCCATTTCCTTCTCCCTCTTCCTCAACCTACCCCTTTCCTCTCCTTCTCCTTCTCCCTCTCCCCTCCGTCTCCATCTTCTTCCCTGTCCCTCTCCTTCAGCCTCTCCTTCTCTCCCTCCCTCTCTCTCACACACAAAGATATAAATCCATTAATCCTAAGGATACTAGTTAGTTTCACATGACGCTACAAAACCACAAGTCTGAGTTTCAGGGGTGCTGTTTTATCATCAAAGTGTGTGCTGCTCTAGATGAATAGCTGTGATCTTTCATCTTGTCTTTTACTTTTCAGGACCAAGGGGTTGCTTAGGAGAAAATCTGGCTCGGATGGAGATCTTCCTCTTCCTCACCACCATCCTGAGAAACTTCCGGCTATCTTGGCCAGATAAATCCCAGGCACCAGATCTCACACCTACCTTTGGTGTCACACAATACCCATCAAGCTTTAAAATATCCATGAAAGGCCGCCAGGAGAGTGACTAGATCGAGGGAAGGTTTTTTCCATCACTCAAAGCAAAGTCATCAACTCCAAAGACACTTGAAAGATCCAGATGAAATTCATAGGCTACGTGGCTTAAACCAATTATGTGAACAAAAGATTTATCCTAAATGATATGAAAAAATTATGTCCAATAGTATAAACTTGATTTAGAAAAATAATCCTGTTTTTTGGATGTAATGGTATGTGGACCTGTCCTTGGGAGACAGGAGGAAGAGCTGTAGACTAGGAAATAGTGAGTTAATCAAATTAGAAGAGGAGGTTGTCAAAGAGAATATGATAATATGGGCCAAAAATATAGGATATACTATTGAATTGGATAAGTGGGAGAATCTGTGGAAGATAAATTACAAGATGACATTGTCTATACCCTACAAGGAAAACCTTTACAAAATATTCTACCGATGGCACCTCCCACCGGCGCGCCTAGCCAAGATGTTCCCAAATACATCTCCGATGTGCTGGAAATGTAAATCACAGAAAGGGACATATTATCATCTCTGGTGGCTATGCCGAAGGGCAAAACAATACTGGCAACAAATCAAAACAATGATTGAAGAAATTACGAAACAAAAACTGGAAATGAGGCCGGAAACCTTTTTATTGGGAATAATCACAGCACAATATACCAAAGAAATAAAATATCTGATTATCCATATCCTCACAGCAGCACGTATACTCTTTGCCCAACATTGGAAATCTGAACAGCTACCCACAGAAGACAAAATAATAGCTAAAATTACAGAATGTGCAGAATTGGATAAGCTCACAAAAGAAATACAAGAGAAAGATGATACTGATTACTATTTAATATGGCAAAGATGGTACAGCTGGCTGGAGGCAAAAATAGGAATATAAAGATGACTTTTGACTATTTAATAGAAATGCATAGAAGTAAATAAGGAGTCAACTATATATGTACATATATAACTAAGTAAATAGGTGACTGTAGATATTGATACAAATAGAAATATGAAAAATAATCCACCGTTGTAATATCTTCTAAGAGTCAGTCATTGGACTGAATTGATGTGTGTTTGTTTTGTATGTTGTTTCAATGTATTTATGTTGGTTTTGTTTTTTCTTTTTATTATTAATAAAAACTATTAAAAAAAAAAGAGGAAATAGTGAGTTAAGAGGCAGCCGAGCCTGCGGAAAGAATGGAGACAAGGCAAATATCTTAGAAGGGACTCTCCCTAGTTTTTTGGATTGTAAACATGAAGAGGAGGAAAGTACTTTCCGACTTACAATATTACTGCCAGCCTTGTGAGGTACTTCAGAGAAGTGGCACACTGAGGACTACTAGCTGTATCGGTAGTCCTCGACTTACAACCACCTGCCTACAAAAAGAGGGGGGAAAAAAGAATAGAGGGAGGGAGGGAGGGAAAGACAATTCAAAACAACAACCAAGAAAAGGAATCATCCATCCATCATCTCTTGCATTCTTATAGTTTAATTGCTAAGCTTTAAAAGAAAGAGGGGGAAAAGGAAAAACAAGTCAAAACAACATTAAAGGGAAACATAAGAAAGCATCTACCCATCATCTCTGGCCCGCTTTGATACTTCAATTGCTATGCTTTTTTTTTTTTTGACTTACCTCCCCCATTTCTCTCTTAATACCCCATCTATATCTATTTCTTGGATGTCCAATCTAGGTATTTCTCCCACCTCTACCCTCTTCCACTGCCTATTTTCTAAAGTTTTTACTGAGGCCCCTGTCTCTTTTTCAAGCGTATCTTCCAACTCCCTTAATATGTTTTCCCCCTAGTCTGGAAAATGTCTGGAAAAAGTATCAATACAAACTAAATGATAAGATACCTATATGGCCAGTACCCAGACATGCGATTGAGAACATAAATGTAGAACAAAAATAAGATGTGAGATTACATATAAAGAGCTTCTTAATATGGAAAGAGGTACATTACAGTTAAAGTCTTTGAATGTATTAAAAGAAGAAAGGATAATTCAAACTTGGTTTCAGTACGGACAGTTACAAGCTAGATGGAAAGAGGATCAGAAAATTGGTATCATGCAAACAGATGAAAACTTGGTAAAACAAATCAGAGACCAGAGTCAAATGCATATAAAAAGGTTGTATAGAACCTGATAGAACCTGATAGAAATAGATTCGGAAATGGAGTTAGTTAAAGATTGTATGATAAAATGGGCACAAAATATTGAGGAATCAATAATGATGGAAACGTGGGAAAAAATATGGGTTAGAAATGTAAAATTTACGCAAGCTCAAAATCTGAGAGAAAATTTTTATAAAATGTTTTATAGATGGCATCTAGATCCTAAAAAGTTAGCTCTTATGTACCCAAGTTTACAATCTAAGTGTTGGTGATGTGAGTGTGATGATGCCACGTATTATCATATATGGTGGACATGTAAAAAAATCAAAGCATTTTGGATAAAAATATGGTGGATTATGCAAAACATTCTTAAAAAGAAGATAAAGTTTACCCCACAACTGTTTTTGCTGGGTATAATTACAGATTGTACGGTTATAGAGACTAATTTGATTTTAAATTTAATAACTGCAACAAGACTTTTGGTGGCGCAGTATTGGAAGAAGGAAGATTTGCCTACGATTGAAGAATGGACACTGAAAGTAGCAAATTTAGCAGAGATGGCCAAAATTTCAGCATATTTGAAGGACTATTCAAATGAAAGATATATTTTGGAATGGAGAAGATGGATTGACTATATTCAAAACAAATATCGGACTAAAAAGTTTCAAATAGTTCATGAATGAAAATAGAGATTTTAGAAAAGCACTTATATTTAGTCAAGTAAAAGGGGAGTTAAAGCACAAAAGGAAGATAGGAGTCTATAGATGGTTAGCTTATGTTAGTATATGTTTGTTGAATGCTATATCCTGTATTTTGCTCTGGGAAGTCGGGGGAGGGGAGGGTTGGGGAGGGAGGGGGGAGGGGGGATGGGAAAATATTTGTAAAATTCTCTAAAACTTTTCAATAAAAAAAAAAACCTTTATATCCTCTTTGCAAATTCAATTCTCTGCTATAGTATTCAAGTGTCTCTTAAAGCACTTCCTTGTAGTTTCCTCTTTTGTCAGCAGATGGCACTCTTCCTATAAATTTCAGTTTACTAGTTTACTAGTCCATTGTTGTTTAGATCAGTGGTCCCCAACCTTTTTATCGCCGCAGACCAATCAGCCTTTGATAATTTTACCGTGGCCCGCTGAGCGCGCGCAGGGGTGGGGGGCGTTGTTCGCGACGACACATTGATTGTTTATATATCAGATTGTTTTGATTAAACAACTTTTATTTTATTGTATTTAAACATGCCTTACAAAATAAAATACAATTACATAAATATAAAGTGCTTTAACATTTTAACAGTTAAACTTTAACTAAGCGCTCTAGTTACTAGAATCTAGTGAATCAATGAGAACCCTGAGCTTGTTTTTCTGCAACGAGACGGTTCCATTTGGGGGTAATAGGAGACAATGACACCCGAAGTGTCTTGCTTATGTCCAGTTTATTTCGTTGTTTTATTTTGGTTGCTGTCACTGCAGAAAACCCCGCTTCACACAGATAGGATGTTGGAAAAGGCAAAAGGGACTTAAGAGCTGTAGTGGCAATCTCAGGATATTCCGCCATGACTTTAATCCAGAACACCGGCAGAGTTGTTGTCTCAAATACAGTTTTAAGGCCGCCGTCATTTGCAATCTCCAGCAGTTGATCTTCTTCTTGTACAGACATGCTACATTCGTCTGGTTTGTTGACAAATGGGTCGCGGATCCATTCCTTACCAGTTCGTGGGTCTTTTGTGGTTGGGAAGTAGCGCTCAAACTTTTCTAAAAGCAAAGACAGGTGATCGTGCACCAACTGGGAGAATGAACGCTCAGGCTCAGTCTCTCCTAAAATCCCCGCTAATGTCTGAAACATGTCCAAAATGCCTCTGTTCACACGCCGTCCCCACAACTCCAGTTTGGCTTTAAATGCAGCTACTTTGTCAGCCAACTTGAAAACAGTTGTCATTTTCCCCTGAAGGGACAGATTGAGTTCATTGAGCAGGCTAAATATGTCACACAGGTAAGCCAGTTTTGCAAGCCATACCTTGTCACTGAAATGTGCTGCCAGTGGTGACTTCTTTTCTGAGAGAAATCTTTGCAATGGCTCTCTTAATTCAAACACCCTGGATAGTGATTTTCCTCTGGATAACCATCTTATTTCTGTGTATAAGAGAAGGCATCTGTGCTCTGTGTCCATCTCCTCACAAAGCTGCTCAAATAGACGCGAGTTAAGGGCGTTTGCTTTGATGTGGTTAATAACTTTAACCACATCATTCAATACACTGTTAAATTCTGGTGACATTTTTTGGCTTGCCAGCATTTCCCTGTGAATGATACAATGTGTAGATTCGCACTCAGGTGCAACCTCCTTAATCCGAGCGGTTAAACCAGACAGCCGTCCGGTCATGGCAGCAGCTCCGTCTGTGCATATGCCGACACAAAAGGACCATTTTAGTTGTCCTGATATATAACCATCCAGTGACTTGAACAGTTCTGCTCCTGTGGTGTTGGTTGGCAAAGATAGTGCACATAATAAATCCTCATGCACATCCTCCTGATAAAGATATCGCACATAAACAAGTAGTATTGCCTTGTTGTCGATATCTGTAGATTCATCAACCTGTAGTGCGTACCACGGTGAAGTATTAATCCTCTCCAACAATTGTGTCTCAATGTCTTCAGCTATTTCATCAATGCGCCTAGTCACGGTGCTAGCCGACAAAGGCACATTTGCTACCTTTTTTACAGCAGCCTCTCCTAAAAGTTCACGACAAATGTCTTTAGTGGAGGGCAAGATCAATTCTTCACCGATAGTGAATGGCTTTTTAGCCTTAGCAATACGGTTAGCCACCAAATATGATGCTCTCCGAGCATTCTCCTTTATTGCTGTGGTGGCCCTCAGAAATATCTTCTGTCCTTCGTGTTCCCTTTTTTTTCTTTCAAAATACTGCAGGGGTTTGTCTTTTAATCCAGGGTGCTTGGCATTCAAGTGGCGAAGCAGTTTTGAGGGTTTCATTGCCTCATTAGAGAGCCGCTCACCACAAACTATGCAGAGCGGGGTTGGCGCGTGGGAATCACCTATCCCGATAAATCCATATTTCAAGTAGGACTCATTGTATTGTCTGTTAAAAGTTTTATGTTTCTTTGATGCTGAATGCTCTTCTTCTGTCTCTTCACTGGGCCTTTTCTTTTTCCCAAGGAAACTTTCTGACGACATCTGTTTCGTACTCATCTTTGCTAATATGTTTGGACACTGGTAGAATTAATATAAATTATATGTAATTTCACTGTATAATGTTAGAGATAATTTGGGGCCTCTAGCCATGGCTCACACTTGGAGAGTACCAAAACCTGCTATAGTGTGCTGTTCGTATTCCCCCCCCATCTATCTATGTCAGTGTTTCCCAACCATTGTGCCTCCAGCTTTTTCCAAACTACAACTTCCAGCATGCCTGGAGGGCCAGAGGCTGTCTGGGTATGCTGGGAGTTGTAGTTTTGCAACAGCTGGAGGCACCCTGCTTGGGAAAAATGGAGCTATGCTTGTCCTCTCTTTCTGCCTATCTATGCATCTATCTATATCAGTGTTTCCCAACCAGGGTGCCTCCAGCTGTTGCAAAACTACAACTCCCAGCATACCCAGACAGCCTCTGGCCCTCCAGGCATGCTGGAAGTTGTAGTTTGGAAACAGCTGGAGGCACCCTGGTTGGGAAACACTTGGACCTCCTCAGTCAATTACCAGGACCCCCCCCCCCAAAAAACATCGGGGTCCTTCTCATCGACTCCCGAACCCCCCCGCCCGCCTCCCCTTCTTCATCCCGCGGTCCCCTCACATATACCCCCGGCAGGTTCACTCACCCTTTCTAGCAGGCCTGTGCGGGATGGTAGATCACTGCAGGACCTTATCTGTCGCCGCAGCACTCTGTAGAGGCGCAGGAACACCGGGGAGACGTCTTCTGAGCGAGGCGTTTTCTGTAGAGCCGCAGGGAGACTGGGGAGACGTCTGCAGGGTCGCAGGTACACGTCAGCTTTGGGCCACACGTGCGTACCTGCGCGGGGCTCTCTTCCCTGGAGCCTTTGCGCACGGCCCAGGAGCCTTTGCGCTGCAGCGTTCATGTCCCCCGGCCGCTGCAGCGATCATGTCCCCCGGCCGCTGCAGCGATCATGTCCCCCGGCCGCTGCAGTGATCATGTCCCCTGGCCGCTGCAGCGATCATGGCCCCTGGCCGCTGCAGCGATCATGGCCCCCGGCCGCTGCGCGGCCCGGTGCCAGGTACTCCACGGCCCGGCACCGGTCCGCGGACCGGGGGTTGGGGACCACTAGTTTAGATTATACAGCAAATATAAAAGCAGAGTAAGTTTTATATATAGATAATTCCAGTGTTTAAGAAATACCTTCCCAGTAGGGCTTCTTTCCAGTTTAGGAGTCTGTTTATCTCATAATCTGTTGTTTATGTTAAAAAGCTGGATCTAGCCCAATAACTCAAAGACAGACTCCAATTCTTTTCTGTAGCTTTATTATAGATTTGATGGTACTGGAGGTCACTGACCTTGTACCTTTCTCTTTCAGGTATACATCTGGAATACTCTGTGGACCACGTGGTTGGAGCTTTTATATCCAGGAGGAGGGGCAAAGAGGTAAGGAGTGGTTACAGGGGTTATGGGATATGTGGTCAGTTAACCCTTGCAGGTCCGGGTGATTAGGGAGATGTAGTAGTTAGGCATTTACCATGACAAAACCCCCTCTAAATGCCTAACTGGGTACCTGGGGAAGTGATTGTATACATACAGGGAATACACAGGCACAGGCATGAATTACAAGTAAACACGCATTTTAGACATGAGATACGCATGCTGTTTATGTGGTAGGGGTTTAGTGAGAATATCTGCTGTTTGCTCCTCTGTGTCACAGTGTACTGCCTTAATGAAACCTATCTCTGAAAACTGCCTGACGTGTTTGTATTTAATGTCAATGTGCCTAGACCGCTGACCTATAGCATCGGCCTTTGAGATCTCTATCGCTGCCTTGTTGTCTTCGTGGATAACTATTGGATATGAGGGTTCAGCCCAGATGTTGCAGAGCAGGTCATCGAACCATACTAAATTGTTTGCGGCCTTTGATAGGCAAACAAATTCTGCTTCCGTAGTTGATGTGGCCACCAGTTTTTGCTTTCCAGTGTACCGATGGATGGGGCAATTGTTGAGTAGTAGCACGTAGCCGGAGGTGCTTTTTCTGCACTCTATGTCCCCAGCCCAGTCAGCGTCAGCATAGCAGGTTAGCTTTGGTTTCTCGGATGTTTCTGGCTCTAGGCAGAGTAGGGCATCCGCACTGAATTTTAAGTATCTAAGTAGTCTTTTGATGGCGTTCCAGTGTGTTACCGTGGGTTTGCTTACATGCCTGCACAGCAGATTGACGGCTAAGGCGATGTCGGGCCTGGTCCAGTTGGATATATACAGCAGTGACCCTATCGTTGATCTATACAATTTATTGTCTGTGAAGGGTTCAGATTCCTCGTACATAGTCTTCAGGAACTCAGGTTGCATGGGGGTCTCGCTGGGTTTTGCTTCGGACATGTTGCATTTGGACAGCAGCTCGATGATCTTTTCTCTCTGGGAGAGGCGGAAACCCTTGTTGGTTTTTATCACTTGGACCCCTAGGTATTTATCGATCTTTCCAAGTGACTTTAGGGAGAAGTGGCTACCCAGCTCAGTGGCGAACTTGTCACATCTGTCCTTGTGCTTGCTGATGTACAAGATGTCGTCCACGTAAAGGAGCACACCTTCGAATGTGTTGTTTTCTCTCTTCGTGAAGAAGCATTTGTCGGCTGAGGTGGCCTCGAAACCCATGGATCTAAGAGCCTTGGCTAAGCAGTCATACCACCTTTTGCCTGACTGCTTGAGCCTGTACAGGCTTTTGTTCAGCAGCCAGGTTTGGTTCTCGCCCTCGTTGTACCCAGGCGGTGCTTTAACGTATATCTCTTTATCCAACTCGGCGTGCAGGTACGCTGTTTGTACGTCGAATTGGAAAACCTCCAAGCCCAGGATGGTGGCCACCACCAGGGCGCTTTTGACGCTCTCCGCCCTGACGGTTGGCGAGTAGGTGTCTGTATAGTCTTCGGGGTATCTTTGGGCGAAATCCTGTGTGACTAGTCTTGCCTTGTATAGGACCTTGTTGTCCTCTAATGTCTTAACCCTGAACACCCATTTGGTTGGTTTTTTGTCCTCTGGAATTTGGGCAGGTGAGTATACCTGGAGGTTCCTTAGGCTCTCCATCTCCTTCTCCATGGCAGACATCCATTTTTCTTTCTCTTTCTGGGGGAGCCCGAGGATGTCCTCATATGAGCTGGGCGTGAAATGGGTGTTGTGTATGGCCATGACGTAGTCCTCTAGCTTCTTTGGTAGCTTATTTCTGGTTTCTCTGATTGGCCTGCTCGGGGTTGGCTCGGTTTCCTGCATGTTGTCTGCCTCTTTGTCTGTCAGGTCATCTATCTTCAGGGAAGGATGCCCTTCTTTCCACTCTTTGATGCTCACCTTGCGATGGTTGGCTTTGTGCCCTGCGACCTCTCTGACCTCCCTTTCGCCTTGGCCATGCTCGAATGTGACCCTATTGGTTGGAATGTCGTTGGAGTGTACCCTCGACCAGTTTGCGTTTTCGTGGAAACTGGCTGATCTGGAAACCACAAAATGGTTATTGTTGTTGACAAATCTGTAGCCCTTTGTGCCCGGTTCATAACCCACGAATCTCAGTCTTTTTGATAATTTCTCCCCTTTCTTTCTTAATTGTCTGGGGATGTGGACATCGGCTGGGGCGCCGAATATGTGTAAGTGTGCGATGTTGGGCTTCCTGTTGTATAGCATCTCGTATGGTGTCTTGTTGATAGAGCTTGACCACAGTCTATTCAGGGTGTAATTAGCGTAGTGCAGTGCCTCTGACCAGAAATGCTGCCCCATCCCAGCATCCTCCAGGGCGCACCTCATCATGATTTGCAATACTCCATTCTTTCTCTCTGAGACTCCATTTTGGAAGGGGGAGAAAGGTGAAGAGGTGTAATGCACTATGCCCTGTTCCCTCAGCCACCTTGTGAATTCTTTGGTCATGAATTCTGAGCCCCTGTCTGTCATTATCTGCCTTATTCTCATGTTATGTTGCATATCTACTCTTCTGTGGAATTCTTTAAACCTTTGGAACACTTCGTTTTTGTGTCTGAGGGAGTAGACATACCCGTATCTGGTGTAGTCATCCACAATCGTGAGGAAGAATCGCTTCCTATGCCCTACAGAAGGTTTCATTGGCCCTACCAAGTCCATATGCACCAATTGGAAGGGTTTTCTGTGGTTCGTTTGGATCCCCTGGGGATGGCCTTAACCTTGATCTTAGAACGCTTACAGACCGAACACTCCAAGTAGTTTTCACAGTTCTTTACTTTGAGACCCTCGGTACATTCCGTCATTTTCTTCACAATGGGGAAGCTTATGTGTCCCAGCCTCCTGTGGAGGAGGTGGGCGCAGTTATCATGCAATGGCTTGCCGATAGATACAGACTTGTTTGCCTTCTCATGGCCACTTCCTGCCTCTTGCTGCACCCCCTCTATTTCTGGATACTCATCTACTTTGTGGTTCGTGTTGGTATCAATGCCTTCTTCCTCCCTTGCGCTGGGTGTGAAGTAGGGAAGTCCCTCGTGTATGGTTACCTTTCCTATCTCTTTCCCTTGCTTGATCAAGTGTGCCTTTCCATCTTTAAATTTTATCTCTATGTTTGTGTCCCGTGTCAGCTTTGTGATGGCTAGCACGTTGTGGGGTATCTCTGGCACGTACAGTACCCCTTCTAAATCCCCTGTGTGATGTGTATGTTTCCTTTCCCCACTACTTTGACCTTGCTTTGGTTTGCTACCTTTATTTCTGAGTCTGCTTCTGTGAGTGAGTCTAGCAGCTCTGGGTTACAAGTAGTGTGACTTGTGGCCCCTGAGTCCAGAAGCCATGTGTTTCTCTCTACCTTATGTTGGTCATTTGGGTCATCGTGCCTGATCCCGTACATGGAGCCAGAGTTACTGTCCCTGGAGTGGTCTCTGCGCTCGTGGTGTTTCCTGGGGTTGGGTGACCACCCTCGCCCCCTTTCCTTTGGGTACCTGCATTCAGGTGACCTCCCCCCTCTACTGTCGTGCTGTCCCCTGTCCCTATGGTTCCTGGGGCAATCCCTCTTTAAGTGGTTCCTTGACCCACAAGAATAACATTCTGAGGTATCCCTGGCCCTATCTTGGAAATCCACCCTCTTCGTGGGTCTAGGATCCCTTTTGGATAGCTGGCATTCCCTCCTCAGAGTGTCCTCTGCAACGAGCTGATTGGTCAGTGCAATCGGGCAATCAATCAATCCTCAACTATAACAGGAAGCACACATAGAGAGAAAATACATGAGAGAAAATACATGGAGAACTACAATGGAGACAGAACATGAGGAGAAAGAGAGACATCCTCACATGGCCTCCCCTATATAGACAGCTTCTTAAAGTGGCAGTAACCCTGCTGACTCATTCACATTACGTCATCTTTACAGCCTTACAGCAGCTCGTCACGTATTAAATTGTCCTTACCTTAACAAAAGGCCACCTGTATGGCACTCCTGTTGATGAAGAGAAAGAGTACTATTTTAACCGCATGTAACCACATTTTCCTCTTTGTTAAGTTGCAGCTTGTGAAAACTGGCTTCTGTCCAAAGTTTATCTTTCATCATGACGTTAAAGATTTAATCTTTACTAAAATCACAGCAGCAAAGAGACACAGAGAGAGGCGTCTTTTCTAACCAACATGGCTATTCTCAGCTGGCTGATCGTTCTTTCCCTCCTGTTCCTCTATTTATGGAAGAACCAACGTCCCAAAGGCTTTCCCCCTGGACCATGGGGCCTCCCCCTGATTGGGAACCTGCTTCAGTTCAGTAAGAAGGACCCTCTCAAGGTCCTGGATCAGGTACGGCTTCTTATCCGATCCCTCATTAATCCCCGCTGTGTGAGTCAGCCAAAAACGGAGGACATTTTCTTGCAATTATTTAAGCGTCTTGCTGCAAAAGAGGAGATCAAAGTAAGATTTAGGGAAAGAAACTTTCAGAATGTTACCTAGATATTAAAGGATTCTGCTTTGTAGAGATGCATGTTTGATTCAAAGGAATTCTGATAGTTAATGGAATTGGGCTGCTTTCGAGAGAACCATTAGCTTTTTGAGATGGAATAAGTTCTGGAACTATGTCTGATTTTCATGGGCTTTGAAAGAAATTTGGTACTTTGGAGAACGTAAACACAGATCATTTAAGAAGAAAAGAAATGTTTTTTCAGTAATCAAAAGGCAGTGGTTATATACCTGCCAGTCTTGATTATTTAAAGTGAAGCTATTGGTGGAGCTTTGTTGTTTTTGCTGCTGAGTCTTCTTGCTATTCTTGTTCCCTCTTTCAATGGCCTTTCTTCAATCTACATCAGTACTGCAGTGTTTTACATTACATTTCCACTCATTAACTTATTCTTAATTAAAATGCTTGCTTACTGAGCTTAGTTGAATGCCAATTTCATAACTTCGTGTTCTATTTTTTAGCTGTGCTTCTATCGCTTTTAAGCTAGGCGATTGGTAAGGTTACAATATTTTTCTAGCGCTTATGGTGGAATCATTTGATCTGATTCATAAACTAGGCTAAATTAAGAAAGTAAATTGGGTTGTGGGAAAGGAGGGAAGTGAAGCTACTTGATAACTGTGATCATCCTGTGTCTATGGAGATTCTCAAGCATCCAGGTCATAGTTTTCCCAAAGGTGCTTTTTTTCAAAAGGCGACTGGATTGGACTTTCTGGTTTTTTGCTTTGCAAATATTTTGCTTCTCATCCAAGAAACGTCTTCAGTCCTAACTGATGTTAGAATCAGCTAGTCCAATTCAATGTTTTTTCTGGTGAAACCCATCTATCGGGGCTACCTGGTCTACCCAATTATGGGATGGAGCATCCTGCTTCCACTTTTCAATCCCAATCCAGGAGCCTTTGCAGGCAGTCACTTTCATAGCAAACTCTTTTTGTGTAAAAAAGAGCTAAATATCCTGAAATAGATCTATACAAGTCTCCCTTTATTTCTTTGTCAGTAAAATATAAATTCAGGTCATAGTTATCTCAAAGGTGCTTTTTCCAAAAGGTAAATGGAGATTGCATTGAAGATAATTTGGCTTGTCTGCAGATATACCTGAAGAAAATCCAGTTTTGGATGGGTCACAATGTATAAAAAAGGCCATTTCATTTAATGGTATAATTCTAATCAAGAGATCCGATTATTCTTCTACGTCTAAGAAGTTATATCTATGCCTGAACAGGAGGGGAAAGGATAGGCTGAAGGTTTTTGAAGGAGATGGCATGTGATGGAGGTTCTTGCCTCTCCTCCATGTTGCATCCTTGCAAGTGATTGCTTCCAACCGATCTCCTGATGCTTCTAGATTAACCCCGGTGATTTCATTTCAGCTAGCCCAAAAATACGGTCCCATCTTCAGTCTCAACATTGGAGGAACGCTTGCAGTCTTCACTCATGGGTTTTCTTCAGTCAAAGAGGTCCTGGTGACAAAAGGCATAGAATTTGCTGGAAGACCAGAAAATCCAATAGTAGATGATATCATGAAGAAAAAAGGTACCAATATATCCTTTCCAAAACTGTTTTTCGTCTCTACTTTTGTTGTTCGCTTTGTTGGATCTTTATGTTACATTGGCAATTATGAGATGGATGAATCCAAGGAATGATTGATTAATTAATCAGGTTTTACCATTAGGTAAGCAAAAAATAAAGAGTCCTTAATGTACGACCACAGTGGAGCCCAAAATTTTTGTTGCTAAGCAAGACAGTTGTTAAGTGAGTCGTGCCCAATTTCACAACTTTTCTTGCCATAGTTGTTAAGAGAATCATTGCAGTTGTTAAGTTAGTAAACACGGTTGTTAAGTGAATCTGGCTTCCCCATTGACTATGCTTATCAGAGGGTCACAAAAGGAGAACCCATGACCCCGGGACACAGTAACCGTCATAAATATGAATCAGGTGCCAAGCATCTGAATTTTGATCATGTGACCATGCGGGGGGCTGCAATCGTCGTAAGTATGAAAGCCAGTCATGAGTCACTTTTTTTCCAGTGCCATTGTAACTTCCAAGGGTCACTAAACGAAGTGTTGTAGGGTCTACCTGTACAGGGAAATCACTATAGTTCCATTGCTTCATTTTCCATCTCTCATTTTTACAGGCATAGTCACAGCACCCTACGGCCAAGCGTGGAAAGAGCACCGAAGGTTTTCACTGATGCTTCTCAGGAACTTCGGACTGGGCAAAAAATCAATGGAAGAGAAGATCTTGCAGGAGGCATCATATTTGATTGAAGCAATTGCTGAAAACTCAGGTAAGCTCACCTGGGACAGGACGAGATGGCTGGGAAATCATCACACCAATATTGCTTATGTTTTTCCATAGGACAGAATTCAATTGATCTCACAGTTAGACCCATGTTTGTGTGTGTGTGTGTGTGTGTGTGTGTGTGTGTGTGTGTGTGTGTGTTGATGCAGAGTGGGAGGAGCTTAGTATTCTGGTTGTATAAAACTTCAAGCAAATTCCAATGGAAGAGAATATTTGTAGATTTCAGGTATTTCATTCCCCTCCTAGGCAACAGGATGATGTTATATAGGTGGGTAATGAAATGTCAGTTGTGGCCCATGAGTGGCCAGCAGAGCTGGCAGCAGATTCGGACAGTGAGGAGGTTGGGGAGGAGCATGAGCCAGTCCTGGAGTCTGGGGAAGGTTCTGATGAGGGCTCTGCATTGGAGGCAGAGAGAGGACCAGGACTGGATGCCAATTTTCAGCTGCCTTCAGAGTTAGACATCAGTGAGGCAGATGAACAGCTGGAGCCTGTTCCCAGTGTGCGTATGCACAGAGTTGCCAGACGAAAGGAACAGCTAAAGAACAAGGGTCGACTTGGGAGTAAGGCCACAGGTGGACGATGAATGGACCCTCCCAGAGGAAATAAAAGAGGAGCGAAAGGGGAGTGGAGTTTGCAGGAGAAAATTCGTTCACCTAATTGGTTTGTGACTCTCGGAGACTCCTTGCCAAGTTTTGAAGATATCGGCCTGGCAGCTCTCCAAGCCAGATAAGGTCTGTGACTGTAAATTCTCCCTTGAAAGACTTTGCTGAGTGTGAATGAGAGAAATCCACAGTAACTTAATAAAAAGGGATTTTTGTCGGGATAAAGAGTCTGCTTTGTGGTTTGGGAATGCCTAGATCAGAACAATGTCTACAAGCAAACGATTAAGCTCAGAGATCATCAAGGACTCCATAGTTAAAGCACATTAAAATAAGATTGTATTTCAATCAATCAGAATAGAGCTGGAGATCCTATACCATTTCAGACAAGTGACTGTCCAGTGAATTACTGGTTATTAGAGGTGATGAACTTCTGAAGGCAAACTGTTCCCCTGATTAATTGTCCTCTCTGTTAGGAAGTTCCCCCTTAATTCCAGGTTGCTTCTCTCCTTGAATAGTTTCCATCTGTTGTTTCTTGTCCTGCCTTCTGGTGCTTTGGAAAATAAATCGACCCCCTCTGCTTTGTGGCAGCCTGTCAAAATACTAGAATCCTGCTACGTTAAGCAACTTAATCATCTTAGTTGCTCTTCTTTGCACTTTCCCCAAAGTCTCAGCATAACATTGTTCATGCTCATGTTTTCATTGTGGCGATAATAAAGGAGGAGGCCTCTTTGTTCCTTGGTTGGAAAACACAAATGGGAATTCTGAGATAACTCATGGAAACAGAGCCTTGGTAGTACAGGGGTTTAAGGCACCCTGTTATTAAGCTTATTAAGACCAGCTGCCTGCAATTACTGCAGGGTTCGAATCTCGCCAAGGCTCAAGGTTGACTCAGCCTTCCATCCTTTCTAACGTAGGTGAAATGAGGACCCAGTTTGTGGGGGCAATAAGCTGACTTTGTATAAATATACAAAAGGATGAAGGCTATTGCTGAGCACATTGTAAGCCACCCTGAGTCTTCGGAGAAGGGCGGCATATAAATCAAATTAAAAAAAAAAACACATGGAGACTCTGAAAGGGAAGGGCCAGGGAATGTCTGCAGAAATAGGCTACCTGTTCTGACCTAGGCTTCCTTAGAAAGCATGAAGCAAAGTCTTAAGTCCGGCCAAACCTCTTTTATTTAAACACTGTGAATTCCTGTCATTCACAGTCAACAAGGCTTTGGCAAACAGTCTTTCAGAGGAATGTTTATCAACACCCACCGTATCTCCTTTGGAACGCTGCCGGAAAATCAATTTCCAAATGCAGGGCAAGGCCAAACTTGGCACAGATTCTATTAGAGTCAGGAACAGTACTTTCCAATCTTGAATCGACCAAATGAACTAATTGCTTCCTGCAAAAGCCCATGTCCCATTCGCTTCTCTTTTATTTATTTATTTTATTTTTTATTTTTATTTTTATTAGATTTATATACCGCCCTACTCCCGAAGGACTCAGGGCGGTGAACAGGCACAAAATAAAATTCATAAATACAAAAGTTAAAAGACATAATTAAAATCAGATTAAATAATTTAGTCTGAGACAATTAAAAAATCCCAATAATTTAAAACAGATTAAAATTTCGATTTAAAAGAATTTTAAAACAGGGGAGAAAATTAGGCCAGACCGGCTTGCTGGAATAGGAGAATCTTAAGAGCACGGCGGAAAGTGCGTAGATCCGGGATCCTCCGTATCTCTGGGGGGAGCTCGTTCCAGATAGTGGGTGCCCCCACAGAGAAGGCCCTCCCCCTGGGGGCCGCCAGTCGCCAATTTTATTTCCTATTAGAGGGGCCAATTATCTCTAAGGTGTGCCCTTACTGAGTCGACCCTGCTTTCTTAATTGCTCTTGTCTTCTGGCAGTTCTGCGCATGCGCACACTGGGAACGGGTTCCAACTGTTCCTCTGCCTCACTGCTGTCTACCTCCCTCTCTGCCTCCGATGCAGAGCCCTCGTCCGAGCTTACTCAACCCTCAGGACTGGCACAGATTCCTCCCCAACCTCCTCACTGTCTGACTCTGTTGCCAGCTCCGCTGGCCACCAATGGGCCACAACACTACCATTGCTTACCTAAATAGGTTCAAAGTTCTAATGCTGCTTGCCTTTCCTGACCTTGCTGACTCTTTTCCTTTTTCTGGACCTGGGGCTGCCTTTCAAAAGAAGTGCCCGAACCTGGAGCTCCTTCCCATTTATATTTCTTTACAAGACACTTGACTGATGGGAAAATTAAAAGGAATAGTTCACAAGTATAGTTAGTCCTCAACATATGATCACAACTGAGCAGGGGAATTATGGTTGTAAGTCATGCTTTTGGTTAAGTGGGTCACCACGTGACTGATCAGATTTTATGAACTTTTCTTGGTTATTAGAGGTGGTTACGCAAATCATGACGGTCGTTTAGTGAATCTTTGGCTTCTGGCAAAATGCGTAAATCGTGGTTGTGTGATCTCGGTATGCTGCAGACAGTTGTAAATGCGGGCTACGAAACCCAAGATGAGATCCCATAATTATCTGGGGGAATTGGCCATTGGAACTTCTAATCCCAGTCTAATTACCTTGTTTGTGGTCTGTTGTAACTTTGAACAGTTGCAAGCCGAGGACTTCTTGGAGAGTCCAAGAGTCCATTTTGGGTGGGAGGAAGGCCTAAGTGAGGAAGCAGCTTGGTGTCCCTACATAAACACCAAGAGCATTCAATCTCATCTCCCCTTGAGTGATTTAGAGCCTTCTCTGGTCTTTCCCAGGAGAACACTTCCCGTCTAGGAGATTCCTGTATTACAGGCAGAGAACAATAAAGTAGCTAGCTTGAATTATACACATATGAATCTGTTTGTTCATGCATCACAGGACTATCTCTAATCTTATTTTCTTTTGCATTGTATTGCAGATTCACCTTTTGATCCTCATCCATTCCTTGAAACTGCAATCGCCAACATTATGTCTTCAATTCTGTTTGGGAAACATTTTGAAAATGACAGCTCTTTCAACACTGTGCTGGACATAATACATCGGAATATCAAAACAATGATGGGACCCTGGGCCATGGTATCCTTGACAGGAGGGCAGGAAAATGGTCATGATTCCCAGAATGGTAGTGGGAATTTTAGTTTATTGAAATTAAATGTCCACCTCTCTTAAAGTTGTTGAGGTTGAGCAACACGATTATGCAGGATATTATGGATGAAATGCCTTATCTATTTTGGAATTTCATCCAATTTTCCTTGCATAATTTTATTTATTTTTGAAGGAACATCATAATTTTATGATGACTTGGTGGAGCCAGTAGGAGTAAATTAGGGCATGACAACGTGAAATAACATACACGAACATAGATAGTTGAAGGTGTTTTCTCTTTCCCAACACACCCTACAGAGTATATTACCTAATGATCATTTTAATTAATGTTGATTTATTTTCTCCTTCTTGGCAGCTTTACAATGCTGTGCCCTTAGTGAGGAGGCTTCCCCTGCCCCATCAGAGAATAGTAGAAGATACCCATAAAATCTTTGCTTTCCTTGAAAAGGAAGTGGAAGAACACAAGAGAACCTTGATTCCCAAAGAATGCCGAGATTTCATTGATGCATACCCAGAAGAAATAAAGGAGGTAAAAAATCCACTCCCCTTTGTTTGGTTTTGCACTCTTATATACAGTAGCTGTTGTCGTCTTGTATCTGTGGCTACCACACTACAGTTGTGTGACTATGAAAAAGAGGTCTCTGGTGGATGGCCCTAACCTCATTTAATAATCTAAAAGTATAATTCGTTGCTTGGACAGTTAAACAACTTCCACACAAAGTCTTTTGAAATTTGTGTGAATTAGAGTTTTGTCCTAAAGAAAGGAACAAATGACCTTCCATCACGAAGCAAGGCACTTGTGAAGCGATTCACACCCTATTTCACAACCTTGTTTCCTGTAGTGTTAAGTGAATCACTGGAATTGTTAACTGAATCGCATGGTTATTAAGCAAATCCACTTTCTCCCATGGACTTTGCTTGTCAGAAAGTGACTTGGGACCTTGTAAATGATGATCCACATGGCCCTGGGATGCTGCAACTGTCATGAATGCATGCTGGTTTCCAAGTGCCCAAATTTTGATCATGTGACTGCAGGATAATGTGGTGATCATAAGTGTGAGAAGAGTCCCCAAGAGATTGGACAGCCATTTGTCTGAAACGATATAGGGTTTCCTGCCTAAGCAGAGGGTTGGACGTGAAGACCTCCAAGGTCACGTCCAACTCTTCTCTTCTCTTCTCTTCTCTTCTCTTCTCTTCTCTTCTCTTCTCTTCTCTTCTCTTCTCTTCTCTTCTCTTCTCTTCTCTTCTCTTCTCTTCTCTTCTCTTCCCTTCCCTTCCCTTCCCTTCCCTTCCCTTCCCTTCCCTTCCCTTCCCTTCCCTTCCCTTCCCTTCCCTATCCTATCCTATCCTATCCTATCCTATCCTCTCCTCTCCTCTCCTATCCTATCCTATCCTATCCTATCCTATCCTATCCTATCCTATCCTATCCTATCCTATCCTTCATTTCAGCACTGTCATAACCTCAAACCATCAGTGAATAAATGGTTCAGGACTATATGTGGACTATTATCTCTTTCTTTCTTTCTTTGTTTTAATTAATAAAAGACAGAGAGGAAAGCTTCAAGTTTTGAAGAAGAACAATTACTAATTTTACTGATGGACTTTTTAGTTGCTGGATCAGAGACAACGGTTGGAACACTTTGGTGGGCATTGCTGTATTTGGTAGCCTTTCCAGAGGTCCAAGGTACGGAAATAGCAAATGACGAAGGTCTTCTATTAACCATGCAAAATCAGGATGGGTCTTGAAGGTGTGATTCCAGATCTTTCTAAAAGCTTCATTTGG
The DNA here is from genome assembly GCF_029215685.1 of Pituophis catenifer annectens. NCBI lineage: Eukaryota > Metazoa > Chordata > Lepidosauria > Squamata > Colubridae > Pituophis > Pituophis catenifer. The sequence goes on from NW_027256893.1 coordinate 6,920,663, forward strand.
ATTTCGACAGATTCATCCCTTCTGTTATGTTTAGAACTATAACATAGTTATAGTAATGGTTCTGACCAGTTCTGGAGAACTGGTAGTGCAAATTCTGAGTAGTTCGGAGAACCGGTAGTAAAAATTCTGACTGGCCCCACCCCCGTCTCTTCTCTGCCTCCCGAGTCCCAGCTGATCAGGAGGAAATGGGGATTTTACAGTAACCTTCCCTTGGAGTGGGGTGGGAATGGAGATTGTACAGTATCCTTTCCCTGCCATGCCCACCAAGTCAGGCCACGTCCACCAAGCCATGCCCACAGAACTGGTAGTAAAAAATTTTGAAACCCACCACTGTATTAGACCTAGAAGAATTCCCAGATAGAGAGGCATTGCTCTCCCGCAATTCAAGGAGAGCACCAAGTTGAGAAGGACACAAAACATGGGGTTTCAGTGTGAAGTTTTCAAAAATGTATGTAGGAGATGACATGGCTGAGCCTGAAGGAGGAGTCAAGAGCATCATCAGTCTCGAGTCCCTTCGTGCCCACAAGAGATCTAAGACCTGCCCACTTTGAATTCTGTTGACTCTTATCTCTCTCCAATTTGCTTTGACCAGAAGAGTAGAAGACCTCCAAGGTCTCTTCCAACTCTATTGTGATTGATTGATTGATTGATCTTGCACATCTCATTTGGCTGGATATCCTCCCCTTCTTATAATCCAGTGAATTAGGGAGCTGTCTTCCAGATACTCTTCTGAATGTTATCTAATTGTTTTCCCTTTAACAATACTTCAGTACTTCTTCCCAGGGAACATTGGCTATATAATTGTGTTGAAGTCTCCTTGCTTACCCTCCTTAGTAACGAATAACTTAGTAACTAATTTATTTGCACTGCAGAGAAATGCCAGAAGGAAATAGATGCTTTTCTGGGAGGTAATTCAAACCTGCAATATGAAGATCGAGAAAAGCTGCCCTACACAAATGCCGTCATTCATGAAATCCAGCGCTGTACAACTATTGTTCCTCTCGGAGTAGCTCACGCACCCATCCATAATGCACAACTTTGGGGCTATCAAATTCCCAAGGTAAACCTGGGAGGCTAAACTGTACAATGAAGGCTAATGGAACTAGACATATTTAGCCAGACGAAGAGAAGGATTAGGGGAGAGATGACATCATATCAATCTTCCAATAATTAAAGGGCTGTCAGAGAAAAGAAGGGGTCAATTTATTCTCCAAAGCACCTGGGTGAAAACTCATCACAGGGAGTGCCAAACTGGAAATAAGGGGGAATTTCCTGAAAGTGAATTTATTTATTTAATTTATTTATTCATTTGTCAATCATATATAAGATAACAGATATATGTATAAATATGATTATGAATACAGGATAAGAATACGAATAAATGGGGACAGTAGGACAGGGACGGTAGGCACTTATGCATGCCCCTTACAAACCTCTTAGTAATGGGGTGAGGTCAACTTTAGAGAGTCTAAGGTTTTAGTTTTGGGGATTTGGGGAAGAAACCACAGAGTTAGGTAGTGCATTCCAGGCATTGACCACTCTGTTGATGAAGTCGTATTTTCTGCAATCGAGTTTGGAGCGGTTTACCTTAAGTTTTTATCTATTCTGTGCTTGTGTATTGTTGTGATTGAAGCTGAAGGTAGGACATTGTAGCAGATAATTTTATGTACTATGCTTAGGTCAGACTGAAGGCGGCGTAGTTCTAAGTAGTCTAAGACCAAAATTTCAGGTCTGGTGGCATAAGGTATTTTATTGCGGGTAGAGGAATGGAGGACTCTTCTCGTGAAATATGGACTCTCTCAATTGTATTAATGTCCAATATGCGGTGTGTGTTCCAGACACATGAGCTGTATTCGAGAATTGGTCTTGTTAGGTTCAGCTTGTAGCTTACTCCTAACTTGTTGGTCAGGCAATATATCTGTTTCTTTAAGAAACAACTGAGCCACATAATCAGGGTTTGCTGAACCCTGTAATTAGGCTACAGTGCATACATAAGCAGCGCAGAGAAGCGTTCTTTGTTTCCTGATTGTTCCTGTTCCTGTTGCTTCCTGCGTCTTTCTGCTGATTCGTGTTAGACTGGATTGTTATATGGTACTGTATACCGAGAGTTACTAAAGTCTGTTTGCTTTGGTAAGGGAAGATACTTACTGGACTGATATTACTGGTTATGACCTTGGACTGTTTTACCTACACCGAGACTGCTTATTATCTTGTATATAAAGTATTTTTCTCACACGAGCTGCACGTTTATCTCCTTCCCTGTGTGTTTCTGCTCTGCTCGTTGCACAAGCAACAAATACTTTTTACACACACCCTAACAGGTCTAGCAAATGTTTTGTATGCTCTAGTTAGTAGTATAATATTTCCAGAGAAGAAGCTATGCAAGATTAGGTTAATAACCCTTAATGCCTTCTTGGCAATGTAGTTACAGTGGGCTCTGGCACTTAGATCATTAGAGATGAGCACTCCAAGGACCATTACAGAGTGAAGGTCGTGTCCATCCAGCTTGTATTTTATATTCTGGAGTTTTTTTTGCCAATGTGTAGGACAGAGCATTTTTTGGTTGAGATTTGAAGTTGACACTTATTTGACCATTCTGACACGTAGTCAAGGTCTTTTTGAAGGGTAGTAGCATTGTCGGTAGTGTTGAATAGTTTTACATCATCAGCGAAGAGCACACAGTTGCTTTTAATATGATCGTAAAGGTCATTTATGTAAAGTATAATGATGTTAGTCCTAAAGTGCTACCTTGGGGAACGCCACTGTTAACAGGTACAAGATTTGATAGAGCGCTTCCTATTTTGACCACTTGTTGCCTGTTTGACAGGAAGGCAGCTATCCATTTATGCAGGAGTCCAGAAATGCCATAAGATTTTAGTTTTAGAAGTAGTTTGTCGTGTAGCACTGAATCAAAGGCTTTACAGAAGTCTATGTAAATTGAGTCTATTGCTTTGCCCAAATCGAGATGTGTAGCCCATATATTTTTGCAGTATAGTGGTTGCAGATTATAGGATATTTTTTTTCTGAAACCAAATTGTTTGTTGGAGAGTAGGTTGTTTGTCTCTAGGTGGAGGGTAAGGGATTGGTTAATGATTGCTTCCATGGCTTTGCAGCAGTGGTGAAATCTAAAATTTGTTACTACCGGTTCTGTGGGTGTGGCTTGGTGGTGGTGGTGGATAATGTGACTGGTTCGGTGAAGAGGTTGTAAAAAAAATGCTTTTAAAAGTTTCTGACGATCCAAGCTGAGTTGCCTGATTGGCAGAGAAAAATAAAAAATATTTACAAAAAAAAAATACTTTTAAAAGCCTCTGGCGATCAGGCAACTCAGCTGGGATCGTCAGAGGCTTTTAAAAGTATTTTTTTTTGTAAATATTTTTTATTTTTTTCCCCAAACATAAGCATAAAATATAACTTTTAAGAACAAAGCCTCGATTCGGTCATAGATGGTTACCACGCTTACATTCCTTTAACAAGCTCCATTCAATTTCCCATTACATCTTTTGCGGATAGAAATTCAAAACATAAAAAAACAAATTTTAACATAAAGTCTAGCATCTCCACCTAAACAAATCCATTATATCAATACAATTTTAATTTCAAACTAACTTTCGCTCATTTTTATATCTATATGTCAATCCTGATTTTATCTTGTTCTTCTTCACCTTGTATCTTTTACCATCAGTGTCAAAATAATTTTTAACAATATTCTAACCTCTTATTCCAATTATTTACCTTACAATTTTATCACCATAAATCTTAATTTCAAATTCAATACAACTCCATTTTTATTACACTTTCTAAAACAAAATTCTATCTAATACTTAAAAGCATTTTTTTAAACAACCTCTTCAGCCGAAGAGGTTGTAGAAAAAAATGTTTTTAAAAGAAAAAAAGCGTCTACCAATCAGGCAACTCAGCTGGGATTGTCAGAGTCTTTTAAAAGAAAAAAAGCTTCTGACGATCAAGCAACTCAGTTGGGATCATCAGAGGCTTTTAAAAGCATTTTTTTATAACCTCTTCAAGAAGTTGTAGAAAAAATGCTTTTAAAAGCCTCGGACAATCCCAGCTGAGCTGCGCGATCATCAGAGGCTTTTTTTTTTTTAACTTTTAAAAGCATTTTTTCTGCTGAAGAGGTTGTAGAAAAAAATGCTTTTAAAAATTAAAAATTAAATTAAAATTAAAAAATTAAAATTAAATTAAATAAAAAAAAATTAAAAAAAAGCTACCAGGGGACACAGCATAAAGAGATTGGTCTGTAATTTTCAACTATAGAGCCTTGGTAGTACAGGGGTTTAAGGCACCCTGTTATTAAGCTTAAGATGTCTTCCTTCCTACAATGTTTATTCCTTGAAGAGATTCTGCTGTAGAGAACAGAGTTTTTCTGAACATAAAATACTAATTCCTCAAATTAGCATGTAAGGAACATCCAGTCAAAAACTAGCAATCTGAAACTTTGAACTCTGAGGCTGCTAGATGCAAAGTGTTTCTATGAAATAATAAAAGACTGCAACGGAGGCTAAATGTGGAGCAGGGAAAAAGCATGCAAATTTGGCTTACAAGCAGTATTGCACAACCAGGCTTTGCAAATCATAGGCTTGCTTCTTGTAGCCTGGGAGAGGAACAGGCAGAACTGGAGGGTGGAGTTAAATATGTCATCAGTTTAGAGTGTTTGCATTGCCACAAACAATCCAAGTTGAGCCCCTCTTGAAATCCATTGATTCTTATCTAGCGCCAATTTAATGCTAACCATTAGTTGAATAGATTCTGTCAGGTTCCAAACAGAAGGAAATAAAAGGAGACAAACCTGGATGGCTGCTACCTTAGTTTAATCACTTCTTGGCACTCGCTGACAATCACAGATGAAAATCTTTTTAGGGCTATTGCCCTGTGCTTCCCACCACCATTTATCCATTAGTTATCACCACCCAACCAATCACGTGTGCTGCTCCCTCCCATGTGATCCGGAAGGTGGCTTATGTTTAATTCTTGAGTATTTACAACCAGCATCCAAATAATTAATCCACTTGAGTATTTGCAACCAGCGTCTAAACAGTTAATCCCCTTGTTATTTCCGGCTGGCCAAGATAATGTCATCCCTCAGCTATTCCCTCCCATCAATCCTGTCAGTTCCTGGGAGGCTCGACGAAGCAGATACTGGGCTGAAACGAGGTTTGTGCATTCCTCCCACCACGAATGGCAGCTCCATGCCGACAGCACACTGGAGCTGACAGAGTCTTGTGTTTAAGTTACTTTCTCTTTTTTTTCTTTTTTAAGTTTTTTATTTTTTATAAAAGTGTCAAATCAATGTGTGAGCAGTGGGGCACCTGAGTGCCATACATTCCAATACAAACAAAACTGATCAAATTGAACATTATTATTACATTCAATCGATTTATGTAATTCCCATAACAATACACACCTATATTAGCTTACAGTCTATCATTATTCAATTATTTTAGCTTTTTCTCATTACTTTCATTTTATCAAATAAAAATATAATACATTAATATTACCTTTATTTCTATCACTTATTCTAGCTTTTAATCATATCACCCTATATTAAAAAACTTTTTCTTTCTTTCCTGTCTAACTTCTACCGTGTTTCCCTGAAAACAAGACTCTGTCTTATATTTTTTGGAATCCTGAAATAAGTGCTTGGCCTTATTGCCATGTGCTCAAAAGCTCAATTGTGCTTATTATCAGGGGATGTCCTATTTTGGGGGAAACAGGGTAACAAAAAGAGGGGGGAAAAGTATATATATATATAGAGAGGGAAAGACAATTCAAAACAACAACCGAGAAAAGGAATCATCCAGCCATCATCTCTTGCCTGCTTATACTTTAATTGCTAAGCTTTAAAAGAAAGAGGGGAAAAAGGAAAAACAAGTCGAAAACAACAATGAAGGGAAAAAAAAAGAAATTTTCTACCCGTCATCTCTTGCCCGCTTCAATACTTCAATTGCTATGTTTTTTTTTTTTGATTTGCCTCCCCCATTCCTCTCTTAAATCTTCATCTATACCTATTTCTTGGATGTCCAACCTAAGTATTTCTGCCACCTGTATCTTCTTCCACTGCCTATTTTCTAAAGTTTTTACCGAGGCCCCTGACTCTTTTTCAAGCATATCTTCCAACTTCCTTAATATGTTTTCCCCCTAGTTTAATTCATCAATCATTGTTATTTTTGTTATAATCTCCTCCTTGTCTTCTTCCTTTTTTATTTCTTATTTTGACTCCTCCCTTTCCTGGGCGTCTTGGTCTGTAATCATCATCCCTTGTATAGTGTTTTCCATTTTTTCCATGATATCCTTAAATCCTGTCCATAATGTCTTTTATATTTTGAAAAAGTAGATCCATCTCCTGGACAATTCCACTCATCTCTCCTTCTTCATTATCTTTTTTTAAAAAATTGATCTAACGGTCCAAAAATTATTTATTTAGTCTTTAAACTATCCTTCAAGGAGTACACTAGTCCCAATTCTTTATACCATATCTCATAAGTTAACAGTTCTATTCGGATAGTCCCAGAGGTTATCAAAAACCCCTTTATATCCTCTTTGCAAATTCAATTCTCTGCTATAGTATTCAAGTGACTCTTAAAGCACTTCCTTGTAGTTTCCTCTTTTGTCAGCAGGTGGCACTCTTCCTATAAATTTCAGTTTACTAATCCATTGTCATTTGGGTTATAGAGCAAATATAAAAGCAGAGTTTTATATATAGATAATTCCAATATTAAAATAATGCAAAACATGTGAAGCCACATCACAGATATGAGTCATAGTGGTGCAGTGGTTAGAATGAAGTATTGCAAGCTAACTCTGCTGACAGTCTGATTTTCAATCCTGACCGGCTCCAGGTTGACTCAGTTTAGCGCCGCTGGTGGCAAAGAACTGGAGGGCCTTGTTCCAGTGGGACTGCATCATGGACTGGAACTGGCTGACCATCTTAGCCTGCTGAGACTCTAGGCGCCGGTACCTGGCCTTGCACTCCCGCAGGTCTTCCCTCTGCTTGGAAAGCCTATGCTCGAAGTGCTTCTGCTCAGCCTCCTTCTTGGTCAGATCCAATTTGGACTGAGCCAGCTGTTTTCTCATGGTGGCTGCTTAGGTCGAACAACTGCTTCCTGTTGGGGCCCTAAGGAGCCCGGGCGGGCAGGCGAGGAGTAGCGACTAGAGGCTGGCAAGGCGGCCCTCGACTTGAATGACATCGAGTTGGCCACGCCCACCCAGTCACATGACCACCTTGCCACGCCCACCCGGCTGGTCATTAGGCAGATCGTATTAGTAGTTCGCAGGATTTGAAATTATGAATATAGTGGTCCCTGAGGTCCAAAAGGTTGGGGACCCCTGCCTTAGAGCAACCTTCTTGAAAAAAGGAGACTTGAACAGTGTCATTGAGCAAGAGATTACTGTACTCACAAAGAAATTATTTCAGCCAATCTCCAAAAATCTCAAAAGCACAATGCATTTTGATGTTAATCTTTCATTCATCCCTTGATACTTATAATCTCTTTTATGTATAGCTTGCATCTGCACAGACTGCTTCTCTTCCTCCCCCATCACTTCATCTAAAATTAGATCCTGTAGCAGTCTAACCACACAATAAATCTTCTGTAAATTGTTGGTGTAGTTTACAAAAACTTACGCCTTTTAATAAAATTTATTAATAAAATAATAAATTAGCTACCAGCTGCCTGCAATTACTGCGAGTTCAATTCTCACCAGGCTCAAGGTTGAGCCTTCCATCCTTCCGAGGTAGGTAAAATGAGGACCCAGTTTGTGGGGGCAATAAACTGACTTTGTATAAAATAGAACACCGCTCGGGGGGGAGGGGGGGCAAAAAGCCCTACTAAGCAGGTATATACAAAAGTATGAAGGCTATTGCTTAACACATTGTAAACCGCCCTGAGTCTCTGGAGAAGGCCGGCATATAAATCGAACTAATAAATAAATAAATAAAATAAAATGAAAGAAACAGTGTCACAGGACGCCTGATGTTTTCTCCTATAGACTAATAGGTCTCCCTTTCTACAATGTTCCTAGGAGAGATTCTGCTCTAGAGAATGGAGCTTTTCCAAACCTAAAATACTCATTCTCCAAATTAGCATTTAAGCAACATTCAGTCAAAAAATACTAATCAGAAACTTTGAACTCTGACACTTTTAAATGCCAAGCGTTTCTATGAAATATCGCAGGAATGCAATGCAGGCTAAATGTGGAAAAAGCAACTCAACATCACTCACTCCCACCCAGTCACATGGCACACACCCAGCCAAGCCTACCCAGGTTTTTTTATATGTATGTATGTATGTATGTATGTATGTATGTATGTGTGTATGTATATATATATATATATATTTGTTTTCTGAGGTTTTCGCGGGTGTTTGTATGTAGGTCTTTGGTTATTCGGGTTTTCTCCCGCGTAAAATTGGAGGTTTCTTGGCAACGTTTCAACGAAGTCTCATTCGTTATCTTCAGGCTGGTGTCTTCGGCTTCGTGCTTCTAGGAGCAATGTTCCTAGAATGTTCCTAGCATTGCTCCTAGAAGCACGAAGCCGAAGACACCAGCCTGAAGATGACGAATGAGACTTCGTCAAAACATTGCCAAGAAACCTCCAATTTTATGTGGGAGAAAACCCGAATAACCAACTGGTTCTGTGAAATCTCATTCACAAGTTTCTGGGCCTTTTTTCTGCTGACAAACTGCAACTCTGTGTTGCTCTCTGGGAGAGTTGCACAGAGTTGCAGTTTGTCAGCAGAAAAAAGGCCCAGAAACTTGTGAATGAGATTTCACAGAACCAGGGCTGTAGAACAACTTAGTTTACGTAGGTAAAACCTGGCTAGAAAGAATATGCATTTAAAAGCCTACGAAAAAGGAAAAAAGACATATATTGTCAGATGTAAATGCCTTATTCTCTAATGTGTAAATAATGTATATATGGAACATCAGGGGTTAACTTATTCTTTGGACTTTAATGTATTCATAATTTACCACTCCCATTCCTGGCTCCACCCCTTGTATATATAAGGAGCCATCCTCCCCATTTTCCTTGCTTCTATCTTGAATATTCTGCGAATATAGAATGCCTATTATGATTAAAGAGAAATATATTTAAATCTCTAACTTCTATTATCTTTATTGAGTCTGATCCTGAAAATATTGCAACAAGCTGGTAGCAGAGGATGGTTAATTGACTCAATAAGTAATTAAAAATGTCCAAGAAAGATAGGCCCAACACCAGGGCCTACAGCAAAGAAATAGAAACTGATCAAGAGATGATCAACGAATCCACCAATGCGATTTCGAGAGAATCCGAAGAATACACCACTGAAGAAGAAGAACTGATGAGTGAAAATAACGACCAGGAAGAAATTGAGATAGAAAATAACGAACTCAGGTCAGAGATATTAAAGATACTAAAAAGCCAAAAGAATGATGAAAGCCTCATCGCGGACCTCCAGGAGATGCTGAGGAACAGCGGAGCAGCGAGAGAGAAAAACGTCATTAAAGAAAAACCCAAAGATCAAAAAACTGTGAGTGAAATGACTACTGAGAAAATAGTTGTAAAAAAGAAAAGATGTGACCTCGCGCGAAATTTTGAATGGCAGCCATCTTGGTTTCAACGAACTTCAAAAGAGAGTGAAGCAGAGCCAATCAAAACGCTCAGTTCAAAATTTCTGGCGCGAAAAACGCTATCAGACGAAGAAAGTGAAAAAGAAGTCTCAAACTCTTCAGATGAACCAAAATCAGAAAGTGAAGACGATTTAACAAAGTCTCAAGTAAAGTCAGCAATGAAAACGCTTTTTGCTGCTTTTGGGCCAAGATTGAAAATTTCCAAGACATCAACGAAGAAGCAAGAAATCAAACCGACAACTCAAGACCTGCACGCTCCCATCCTGACTTCGAAAACGACGACACCCGAGCCCAGAGAGCCATGCCGATTCCGTCCTACACCGCAGACAGAATCGAGTGCCAGCGCACACAAGAGAAAGAGAAGAACCGTCGCCATCACCAAAGCCCCAAAAACCGAGCCAGAGACCGACTCATCTGAAGAGGAGCGGATCGAGAGAGCTGAAATGGAGAGAACCTTCCACAACGGCGCCAAAGAAGAAATGAGCAACGCGCATGTGCAAAACTACGTAGACGGCCCCGAAAGACTTGAACTGGCCAGAGAACCGCGCAGACTCGTTACAAGCATCCCAATGCCGTTCTGTAATTTCCTGCACTTGAGAGACCACGGACTGCCTCAGGTTGTAAGTAATGAACAAAATAATGTGGGGAACTTACCCAGTGACTTCCCAAAACTTAGAGTTGATGGCATTAATTTACAAGAGTGGTACCAACAGCTTCAGGTTATTTTCATGAAAGAAAATTTACTATTCTTTATAACTAGTCCTCCAAGAAGACCTTGGACTTTAAAAATAGATTGTTTACATCATAGAGCATTTTTCATAATAATTTCTAGCGTGTCTCCTGCAATGTATCATAGCATCAAACCAAACCTAACTGTATCAGAAATAATTCAATGCATGTTTAATCTATTTCACAGCGATAGCGTAGCCACAACCACAAGAATGTCTAAGGATTTCTTTTCTTCTAGAGTGAAACCAGGGGTTTCTATAAGTGAGCATTTGATAAATCTAAACAAAATAAGAGCTGAGCTGCAATTGAGGGGGGAAGTGATTTCAGATCAAACAATGAAAATCAATTCACTTGATCCATCATGGGATAACTTTATGTCACACTTAGATACCATTAATTTGGGATATTTATCAATAGAAAGTCTATCTAACAAATTGATAGCAGAAGACAATTCAAGAAAAAATCGTTCCAGTAACCAAACAGAACACAAATCTTTTAGGAAAGTAGTCTTTCAAGATAAATATAATGAGGCCTTTAGATGCCACAATTGTGGATCCAGGGAACACAGTAGAAGAGACTGTCCCAAAGTCCCAAGGGAGAGACATAGGCCAGAATATAGGAGCAAATACAATTACAACAAATCACACCACTAACAACAAAAGTATATTATCTTCATTTACAGAAGATAAGTTTGTGATAAAGGTAGCTAATCAAGAAAAGGTTCAAGTATTAGGCAGAGGAAATGTGACCTTGCCTGGTTTAGGGAAAATAGAGGGGGTATTATTAATCCCAGAAATACCTCACAACATACTGAGTGCCATAAAACTAAGCAGAGAATCTGGCATCAATATAGTTTTCTCAAAGGGGAAAGCAACTATAGAAAAGAACAAAACAAATGTAGGTACTGTGATGATAAAAGGGGGTCTACCCTATCTGATAACCAAAGAAAGATGGTTACATAACATTGATTCAAATATGGAAGATTGTATTGAAGCAGATGATGAAAATGTCAGTAACAGTGACAATGATGAATGTAAAATAACTCATGATAACAAAAATACACACAATGAGAAGAAACCAAAAATAGGTAAACCAATTCATGATGAGTGTGCTCACATCTTACATAGGAAGTTAGGACATGCAAGCTTTCCCGTAGTACAAAAAATGACTGAACACGCAGAAGGTGTCAAAATAAAAAATTGTGAAAATTATTTGGAATGCTCAGTATGTAAATCCACCAAACTAAAAACCAGTCCCAGACCAAAAAAATCTAACAGATCAACTAACAATATTTTTGATTTGGTACATATGGACTTAGTTGGTCCATTAACTCCATCAATTACCTATAGAAAACGTTACTTCCTAACAATAGTGGATGATTACAGTCGCTATGGTTTTGTTTACACATTAAAGCACAAGGATGAAACCTTTCAGAAATTTAAGGAATTCTACAAACGCATAGAAACACAGCATAATATCAGAATAAAACAAATTATGACAGATAGGGGATGTGAATTCATGTCTAAAGAATTCTCCCAATGGTTAAAGGATAGAGGGATGCTACATTTCACGTCCAATCCATTTTCTGCATTTCAAAATGGGATTGTAGAGAGAAAGAATTCCACACTACAAACCATGATTAGATGCACATTAGAGGATGCTGGTTTAGGCAAACAATTTTGGTCAGAAGCCTTACATTATTCAAATTACACTCAAAATAGAACATGGTCCAGTATTGTGAATAAGACACCATATGAGGTGATGTACAATAGAAAACCCAAATTAGCACACATGCACATATTTGGAGTTACTGCAGACGTACACATACCTAAACAATTGAGGAGAAAGGGAGAAAACGTATCCAGGAGATTAAGATTCATGGGATACGAAACCGGAACCAAAGGGTACAGATTCATTGATAATAATAACAAATTTATAGTATCCAGAACAGCTGTGTTCCATGAGCAGGCCAATTGGTCTAAATTGCACCTTAATGAAATATTTCCTAATAAAAGCAAAGATAATATATCTTGCGAGGAAGGAACAACAGAAAATCAAAATATTAACAAAAGTAAGAACAAAACCAAAACTTGGACAAATAGTCAGCATAAAATAAAGACAGACACATTAACAAAAAAGGAAGCCAGATATTTGCATGACAACCATAGCAAACCTGAAAGAAATATTAGAAACAATAGAAACCAAATACCAAATAAATACAAAGATTACATAATGCATATGGATGGAGAACAAATAACACCTAATACATATGAGGAAGTATTGAAACTTCCCCGTGAAGAAAGAGAAAAATGGGAACTAGCTATGGAAAAAGAGATGGAAAGTTTACAAGGATTAAATGTATTCACACCTGCGATCGCACCTAAGGATAAAACAATTATAGGTACCAGGTGGATTTATAAAATTAAGAATTTGGAAGGAGGTAATACCTTATACAAGGCCAGACTAGTTGCACAAGGTTATGCACAAAAATATCCAGAAGACTATACTGACACTTATTCACCAACAGTGAGAACAGAGAGTGTCAAAACAGCTCTTGTAGTAGCATCTGCACTCAATCTGGACGTGTTTCAATATGACATACAGACTGCATACTTACACGCAAAATTAGATAAGGAAATATATGTAAGAGCACCACACAGTCAATACACTAATAAGAACGAAATTTGGTTATTAAATAAGAGTCTGTACGGATTGAAGCAATCTGGCAAAAGATGGTACGATTGTTTGGTAAAAGTACTTAAGACCATGGATTTCAACGCCACCACTGCTGATAACTGTTTCTTTGTAAAAAAGAGTAATGATCATATTGAATTTGTATTAATTTATGTGGATGATATTTTATATATTGGAAAGCATAAAGAGAGCAGGGAAATCTTTGTAAATAAGTTAAACGAACATTTCTCATTGAAATCACTAGGTAGAGTGAATAAATACCTTGGTGTACAAATTAACAAAACTAAAAGGGGATTCAAACTTACTCAGAAAGATAAAATCATTGAACTCCTAAACAAATGTAACTTAAATAATGCCAAAACATGTGACACACCTATGCAAACTGATTTTCTTAGAAACACTGATGAATCTTCCCCTGAGTTTAAAGACAACACATTTTACAGATCAGTTATAGGTTCACTCCTTTATATATCTAATTGGACTAGGCCAGATATTGCATTACCTCTCAATTTATTGTCAAGATATGTTAGCAAACCAACCTTGTATCATTGGGAAGCTGTCAAAAGAATTTTAAGATATCTGAAAAGTACATTAGATTTTTGTTTAATATTGGAACCAAATAATGACAAAGAACCAAAAATTACTTGTTATGCTGATGCAGATTGGGCTGGTGATACATCATGTAGAAAGAGTACCTCTGGTTATGTTTTTCTATTGAACGATTGTCCAGTTTACTGGTATACTGGTAAACAAGAACTGGTAGCCACTTCTACCACAGAAGCGGAATATGTTTGCTTGTCTAAAGCTGCAAATAACCTTGTATGGTTCAATGATTTGATCACAGATGTTTGGAAGAAACCTACTTTACCATTTATTATGCATGAAGACAATAAAGCGGCCATTGAAATATCTAGATCCGATGCAATTGGACAAAGGTCCAGGCATATTGATATAAAATTTAAGCACGTGAGACAACTATCTCAAGACGGATTCATCAAAGCAATACATTGTGATACTTCTGAACAATTAGCTGATATATTAACAAAACCCTTACCTTCTAAACAACACAAATATTTAACTTCTAAATTATATGTATTATATTGTCCTGAATCTGAATGTAACTGGTGTTGTATAACGAACCGGCATTTAGAGGGGGATTTGTCAGATGTAAATGCCTTATTCTCTAATGTGTAAATAATGTATATATGGAACATCAGGGGTTAACTTATTCTTTGGACTTTAATGTATTCATAATTTACCACTCCCATTCCTGGCTCCACCCCTTGTATATATAAGGAGCCATCCTCCCCATTTTCCTTGCTTCTATCTTGAATATTCTGCGAATATAGAATGCCTATTATGATTAAAGAGAAATATATTTAAATCTCTAACTTCTATTATCTTTATTGAGTCTGATCCTGAAAATATTGCAACATATATATATTAAGAATTGTCCTAAAGATGCGAGTTCCAGGTATAGTTATAGAAGAGGTGATAGACATCATGATCTCCGGAACATTTAAAAGTTTAAAATTTTTTATTTTAAAACTTGTGCTAAGCTTTCGTCGGCCCCTACCGACTTCGTCAGAGTATAAAATCCCCATTGAGGAGCTGCTTGCTTTTATGTAATGCTGATCAATTTAGTCATTGCACGCGTAACAGGCCCACACCCATGCGTTCCCCCTGTAATTATCTTTTTTTCTGCCTTAGTCATGCTAACAGATGACGATGCACTTCCCCCTGCCTCCTTCCCCATTGTGTGTTGCCTCTTTCTCTCCCTGGGGGGTAACGCAGGGTTATCAGGCATTGCTTTGAAGGTATTTCTCCCAGCTCTCTCTCCCTCACTGTTATGCCCCTCCCTTTTAGGCATACACATTGCCTCCTCTAAACCCATTTGTTTTGCCCATGATCTTGTGATGGGTCTGCGTTGTTCTTCCTTGCCCCCACTATCCTCCTCATTCTGCTGCTTCCCTAACCTACTCTCTTGCCCTCGATCAGGGTTTGTCACACCTTCATTGGGCCAATCTCCATGCCTAAAGGAGGAAATTTGTCCCCGATCTCCATTCAGTCTTAGTGATCGGTCCTCCTTAAGTCTTTCCTGGTGCCGTAAAGCCTGGTATGCTGGTGGTATGTCAATATGTCTATTGAGGGAGTTGTTGTTAGAGAACCAGGCTTCTTTCTGTTACAAATATTACATATTACATATGTAATTACATATTACAAATATTTACAATATTTGTAAAAACAAATATTGTACCTTTACAGGGAGGATACATGAGATGAGGGTGTGGCTAACTGATGAGGCCTCATAAGGCCGAAATAGATCTATCTTGGTCTCCCAATGGGCAGCAGAATGCTGTCTTGATGTTGTGTTTGTGGAGGATCTTGCTGATTCTGTCTGTGGTGCCTTTTATGTATGGGAGGAGGGCTTTGCCATTTTCTTGTTCTCTGTCTTGGGTTTTAGTGGGGGTTTCTTTTTGGATTAGGCTGGTGATCTTATTTCTTTGGAATCCATTGGATGTTAGTACATTAGTGAGAGTGTGTAGTTCGGTTTTTAGGTGTTGTTCATCAGCTAAGCGTTTTGTTCTGGAGTTGAGTGTCTTGGCTACGGAGTTGATCTGTGCTGGGTGGTGGTGTGAGAGTGCGTGCAGATAGCGGTTTGTGTGTGTTTTCTTCTGGTAGATGGTGTGTCCTAGGGAGCCATTGGATTTTTTGTAGACTAAGACATCCAGGAAGGGAAGTTAAACAGAACCTAAACAGAACACATACCCATCCAATCAGAGCACAGCCAACCCCCCCATCCAATCAGAGCACAGCCAAACCCCCAACCAATCAGAACACACCTCCACCCAATCAGAACACAGCCAAGCTCCCACCCAATCAGTTCACACCCCCACTGGCAGTTAAAAGGAAGAAACAGCTGCGATCACACACATTGCTCCTAGAAGCACGAAGCCATATATCCAGGTTCTTCCTACGTAAACCAAGATTTTTATGCAGCCCTAGTTCAGTGAAATCACAATCCACAAACCTGGCTAAAGAGAAATACACATAAAGGCCTACGAAAAGAAAAGAGAGTATTTTGGCAACGTTTCGGCAGAATCTCATCTGCCATCATCAGGCCTATGCAAGAGTTCTTTAACAGCAACTGCCGTTACTGTTTCAAATCCGGTGCTGGCAGCGTGCTTTGTTGGAATAGCCCCACCTCTTCATCCTGATTGGTTGGGAGTCCCAGTCTGTGTCTATTGGCTTGGCTTCAGGTATATGGTTGGCTGTTCTCCACCAGGTGGCAGGGCTTCATCTTTGTGGCTGGCTGGGGTATGTTTTGGCTGGGGTTCTCAGGGGGCATGTGCTTGGCTTCTGGTGTGTAGATTTTTCTGTCTGTGGGTGCTGGGACTCGTTTATTGACAAGGGCTAGTTTCCAGATGTCTGGTAGGCGGGAGGTATTGTCACGTTTATTCACACCAGAAGCCAAACACACGGACTTATTTTTTGGTTGGGTCTTATTTTCGGGGAAACAGGGTAGTACAAGCAACTTCTTTAACAGAAGCAAAGAGCAAAAGTTAGATTGATTTGTGTCAATATGTCCTTTCAGATTAAAACATGAAAAACAACAAAGTCCCGGTCAATGTGCAATTATCCAATCTGATCCCAGTGTTGAGGGAGTACACTTCCTCTTTGGCTTTTTGCCGGCAGAGAAATATAGCAGCAGAGAAAGGAGGGAGGGAAACTTCTCTGCTTTGAATATGGCTGTTTTCAGCTGGCTGATCGTTCTCCTTTCCCTCTTATTCTTCTGGTTCCGGAAAAACAAACGTCCCAAAGATTTCCCCCCTGGGCCATGGAGGCTGCCTCTGCTTGGGAATCTTCTTCAGGTCAATATGACGAACCCGCTGAAGTCCTTTGATCAGGTAATTGCTCTTAATTGCTCTTATATTAAACTCCGTGGAGTCACTTTGCAGAAAAGAAAGAGTTTTTTTAAAAGGAGGCTGGCTCAGCGGCAGGGGTGAAATGCTCCCGGTTCGGACTGCATCGCCTGATCCGGTAGTGATGGAGGTGGGTGGTTTGGAGAACCGGTAGCAAAAATCCCTGCCCCCCCCCCATGCCCAGCTGAGTCGCACAATCATCAGAGGCCTTTTTTTTTTACTTTTAAAAACATTTTTTCTACAACCTCTTCAGCCGAAAAATGCTTTTAAAAATAATTTTAAAAAAGCCTCTGATGATCGCGCAGCTCAGCTGGGATCATGAAAGGCTTTTAAAAGAAAAAAACCCCTTTTTTTCTTTTAAATGCCTCTGACGATCCAAGCTGAGTTGCCGAGGCATTTAAAAGAAAAAAAAGTCTCTGCCGATCAGGCAACTCAGCTGGGATCGTCAGAGCCTTTTGAAAGTATTTTTTTACAACCTCTTCACCGAAGAGGTTGCAGAAAACATGGTTTTAAAAGTAAAAAAAAAAAAAAAGTTGGCCACACCCACCCAGTCACATTACTCCCCCTAAGCCACGGCCACAGAACTGGTAGTAACAAATTTTAGATTTCACCCCTGCTCAGTGGTACTGTGTCTGTTAAAAGTTTCTGCGTGGGATTGAAAATATAGTCTGCAGCCGATTGAGGAGAAATGTTGAGAACGTTATATGCAGATGATGAAATCCCAGCTACCTTTGATTCCGAGTAATTCCCTAACCCTTAATGGCATTGAGCTGCTTCCAAAAGGTTGGTCAGGGTTTATTTGCATTGCGTGGAGGGTTCATGAATGTTTGAGCTGAATTCCAAGAGTTGGTCCTGCCCCTTTTCCAAAGCAACGCTTGGAATTGCCTAGGACACAACCAGAAATCTTTCTACACCATCTTAAACACCCCCCAATTTTTTTGCTTTTAGTACAATGAGAACTTATACACCGAAGACACATTCCTTATGTGTCCAGTTGCACTTGGCCAATAAAGAATTCTATTCTATTCTATTCTATTCTATTCTATTCTATTCTATTCTATTCTATTCTATTCTATTCTATTCTATTCTATTCTATTCTATTCTATTCTATTCTTTCTAATAGTATGGCCTTTTGATATTCACATTCAAATTACTCTTTTGCCAACTTGCAATGTTAATTTTGTTATGTTATGTTAATTTTATTTATATACCGCCCCTCTCCCGAAGGACTCGGTGCGGTGTACAGCCAATTTAAAACACAAATATACAGACATCATAATTAAAATTATTAAAATCGCTAGACATTTTCTGCCAGAATTAAAACCACAAGTTAAAACTCCAATTTAAAATCATTTAACTAGACAGCCCCGCCTGTCAGAACAGTAGGGTCTTAAGGGCACAGTAAAAAACTCGGAGGTCAGAGATCTTGCGTATTTCCAGGGGCAATTCGTTCCAAAGGGCAGGAGCTCCCACAGAGAAGGGTCTCCTCCTAGGTGTCGCCAGCCGACATAATTTGGCCGACGGCACCCTGAGGAGTCCCTCTCTGTGGGAGCGAACTGGCCGGTGGGAGGCTATCGGTGGCAGAAGGCGGTCCCGTAAGTACCCTGGTCCTATGCCATGGAGTGCAATGTACATTTATACATCCGAACTAGGCTGCGTTGTTTCTCTGTGTCATATAATATATGCTGGTATGTGGACATATGTATGTTTATTTATTACATTTATTTATTACATTTATTTATTTATTTATTTATTTATTTTTTTATTGTCATGTTTATGAAGTGTATATCGGAGGCAGTGACCCTTTGAGAGCTGTATGCAATGAAATTTAATTTTAATGTATGCTAATTAGTGTACATTTAAAGTGACAATATAGTGATTCCAAGTCTAAGTGGGTCTACGTTAAGAGGTACCGTGCTAAAAAGCAGGAAGAAGAGCTATATTATTATCTATAAATAAATCCTTCCCCCTCTACAATATGGTATACAGTATTCCTACTAAATAGTCCAGTGAATATTCTGCATACAACATGCTTACAAGTTGAGTAGGGAGGGGGTAACAGCCGATCACTTCGAAGAATGGAGCATGGTAGAGCTACAGGTCATGGTTCAACTTGGTGATGCTACGTCGAATCATTGCAGCGATTGGTTCTCAGTGATTTCCTAGTAACTCTTTGCTCATCCTGTTGTTTCGTTTCAGTTTGCAAAAAAATATGGCCCTGTCTTCTCTCTTTATGTGGGAAGCAAACCTGCAGTTATAACTCATGGATTTCCTTCTGCAAAAGAGGTCTTCGTGACAAAAGGCACAGAATTTGCTGGGAGATCAGACTTTTACATTACGGATATTATCACTAAGAAAAAAGGTAACAATATAATTTTCAAGCTGTTTTAATACCCCTTCAAGCTATTTGTTTTGTTGCCTAATGTCCTCTCTCCTTTTTCCTCTGAATGCTAGCATTACTTCCTTATTACTTACCCCCACCCTTTCCAGGAAAGTACGAACTCTTGAGAACTTTGTACTTCAAAAGGAACCTTTTATTGAAAGGGATGAAAGCGAGTCAAAACTCAAAGCAGACTCTGGGGTCCCTCAGGGCATGAAGTTCAGGATAAAGGAAATTAGGAACCCTCTCCCCACCTTCCGATGTGGATTCCGACCAGGGGTGGGTTCTAAATTTTTTTACTACTGGTTCTGTGGGCGTGGCTTATTTTGTGGGCGTGGCTTGATGATCATGTGACAATTCTTTAGGATTTAGCAGAGGTACTGGTCTACCAGGCTTTTAACTGCTTGCAGAGCTGTACCGGTCTACTCATTTTGTTTTTGGAGGCACTGGTCTACCTATTTATTTTTGCAGGCACCGGTCTACTCATTTGTTTTCTTTTACCACTGATCAGCTGTAGGGTGGCCCTTTGAAGCCCTGCAGCAAGAGTTAAAACAGTTTTTTTCCCTCTAGTCGATAGCTGGGACTCAGGAGGCAGCAATAGATTGGGGGTGGGGCCAAATAAAAGGTAAGAATAATGCAGGGGTGGGGGGGGGCGGGGGGCAGAACTGGTTCGGTGACGTCATATTGTCACCGCTACCGGCTCGGCTGAACCGGGCCGAACCGGGAGGAACCCACCACTGATTCCAACCAATCCGCCAGTGTGAATGCAAACTGCACCAGCCTTTCTGAGAAACAGATACAAACAGCTTCTCAGGGTCATCTTACAATCCACTCGTTCCCCCCCTCCCCTTTCATTTCCCGAGGTGTGAGAATTCTCCAGGCATTCCTGGCGCCAGGCAACGGTTATAAATCAGGGTGAAGTTTATACAAAGAGCATCAGGCAAGAAATTGGATAGTTAGGACACATAGGAAAAGAACTAAATATGACAACTCCAATCCCCCCCCCTTTCTTCCACAAAGAATGGCAGATACACAGATTTGGCACATTACTTACTTTCAAGTAAGAGAAGAAGTGATCAGTTGAAATTTTAGAATCGGTTAATCAGAAAGAAGTTTCAAAATGAATGTTTGTTTGCTAATTTTTCATTACAGGTAATCCTTGATTTACAACCGTTCGTTTAGTGATCAATGGAAGTGAAAAAAGTAACTTACGATGGTTTTTCACACTTACAACCGTTGCATCCCCATGGTCACATGATCAACATTTGGATGCTTGGCAACTGACTCATACGTATGACAGTTGCAGTGTCCTAGGGCAGTGTGATCACCTTTTGCGACCTTCTGACAAGCAAAAACAATGGGGGAAGCTTTTGCTCTACAGCTGCGTGATTCACTCACACCTGCTGTGATCCTGTGGGAAGGAAGGTTGTAAAATGGAGCAAAACTCACTTACCCACCATCTCGCTTAGCGAAATTTTGGGCTCAATTTGTGGTTGTAAGTTGAGGACTAATTGTAAGAATCTTTGACTTGGCAGGCATAATCGCACGGCCTTATGGTGAAGCGTGGAAGGAGCAAAGGAGGTTTTCGCTGATGCTTTTCAGAAACTTTGGCGTGGGAAAAAATCTGATGGAGGAAAGGATCGTGGAGGAAGCATCTTATTTGATTCAGGCTTTTACCGAGAACATGAGTAAGCTCTCCTGGGAGAGGATGGGATGGTTGGGAATTGTCACTCTGGGGCTGCTCCCTTTTCCAGAGGACATAGTGGGCTTCAGAGTTGGCCATTGAATTGGTGCACTGATGCAGAATGGGAGAAAGGTAGAAGTACGATTGCATAAAATTCAAAGCCCTAGCTATAATTGGCCAAAATGAGACCTGCCTTTAGTTTTATTTAATTGTAATGTTTCTAAGTCCTTAGTTCTTGGTTGGCAGAATGCCTTGAATGTTCATAGACATTTGGGGATAACTGGGAAGTTTCACCCTATATAAAATCCTAGAAAATATAACTAGTCACCAACTTCTAATTTCATGGAATATTCTTTACCACCATTTATTGGGTCTGTGTTCCCCATTCACACATTCTGGTGAGAGAGAGGTTCCTTGAGGATGTGTTCCAGTGTGAGTCTGACAGCTTGGAAGACAAAACCCCTGGTCCTGGTGATTGACCCAGATTGGATCCTGCAACATTACCCTGGGACACGTATATTCACCTTCATTCTTTGTTCTTTATATTGGCCCTGTGATCTCTCTGCAACTCATACACTGGCTTAAGGGATAGCTTATTGCAACTATTTGAAGGGAAAATGCAGGAGAGTGGATCTATAGCAGATCTGAGTGTTTGTTCTGTCCCCGTCCCACACACACACACCAACAGACGTCCAAGAGTTAAAAACCAAACCAGCCGACAAACTCCTTTTCCTTATGATAACGGAACTTGGCAGCAACCTAGTGGCTGCCTGCCAAGAGTTTATTACTCACGAAGGGAAGAGATAACTTCTCTCCGCTTCTGGTACATCAAAGTAAAATGTTCAATAATTACAGAGTAAATCAAGTCCAGATATAACCAGCAAAGCCTATAGCAAAAGTCCGGCAATGCAGAATGGCATGGAAGCTTTCATCTTTGTTCGTCACAAGGCTTGACTGGCCACCACACTCCCTTTTATACCCTGTGGGGTGTGGTCCAGTGACTCAGCCTAATCTCGGGCATGCCTTTTCTTCTGTTGCGCGCGCTTATCCCTGCAACACTGGCGTGGATCCAGCCAAGACTCATTACTCTCATCACTGTCCACCTGTGGCTGCGTCGACGTGCTTGGCCCCGGCCCTATCTCTTGCCCTTCGGCGGACACTGAAGGCATTGCCAAAGAGGAGGGTCCTGGAGAGGGAGGCTTTGCCAACTCCTCTCCTTCACTCTCGGAGTCCTCTCCTGCCGATGACACAGGCTCAGGTAACTGAGCCACAACAGTGTTATACTGCCCCCAGGCGAGATCCAGCCCTTTAGCTGTCCCCGTCTGGCCTGTGTAGTTGCTTTTATTTTATTATTAGTTCAATTTATATATGCTGCCCTTCTCCGGCGACTCAGGGAGGCTTACAATGCATTAAGCAATAGCCTTCATACTTTTGTATATACCTGCTTAGTAGGGCTTTTTAGGCCCCCCTGAGTGGTGCCCTATTTTATACAAAGTCAGCTTATTGCCCCCACAAACAGGGTCCTCATTTTACCTACCTCAAAAGGATGGAAGGCTGAGTCAACCTTGAGCCTGGTGAGATTTGAACTCGCAGTAATTGCAGGCAGCTGGCAGCTAAGTACTACTTTAACAGCAGTAGTTTAGTCTACTGCGCCACCAAGGCTCTTGAAGGCAACTGTTATTTTTTTCCCATTTATATATATGCGTGCTAGTACACTTACGCACCTTCACACAGCAGTGGTGGGTTGCTTCTGGTTCGGCCTGGTTCGGGCAAGCCGGTAGTGGTGATGATGTGACGTCAGCGAATTGGTTCTCTATGACTGTGAGCTGGGCCCTCCCTCCCACCCCCGTGTTATACCTACCTTTATTTGTCGTTTTTTAGCCCAGCTGATAGGCATGGCAGAGTGGATTGCTGCCCCTCAGCTGGGCAGAAATCTAACATGCTTGCACAGAGCACAAGCCTGGCGCACATTCGAGCAGAGCGAGCAGACGCGCGGTGATTGCGCGCAAAGTGCATGTGCAAAGAGAGCCGGTGGTAACACTGGTTGAAACCCACTACTGCTTCATAGCCCTATTGGTTCAGCCCTTCACAACCATCCCGGGTTCCCATGTGGCCTCTTGCAAAACTTAATCCCCTATCCCTGATCTAAAGTGATCTCTTTCGTTTCATTCTGCAGGGCTGCCTTTTGATCCTTATGAGTTCATCGACAGTGCCGTCGCCAACATACTTTCCACCATACTACTTGGGAAACGTTTCGAATATGAGAGCAACTTCCTGAGAAGCCTGCTGGACCTGATCCATCAAAACATCAGACTGCCAGCAGGATCCTGGACCTTGGTATCCTAAATGAGAATCCAGAAAACCATTTAAAATTAAAGCAGAACTGGTGGGAATTTGAAATTCTGTGTTCTTGATGTTACCGTCGCCAGACCTTGAATGAGAAAAGTCTCGCCCATTTGGGAAACTGATTTTCCTTGCAATTAGAAGCCTCTTGTTTTATGGAACTGTCTCATCAGAGTGCCAGGAAGAGTGGGTGAAGGCTCTCTTGAATAACAGCAGTTATCCACATTTAATTGTGTATAATTCTTCCTCTTCTACTGTCTTCCCCACAAGGTCAGGGTCCACTTTTTTCAGATCAACTGAACCTTGATCCATTGGTTCCTGATGTGGGTTGTGAGAAACTGACTGGCTCAAAGTCACCCAGCTGACTTTCATGCCTAAAATGGGACTAGATTTCACAATCACTCGTTTTTTAGACCAACTCCTTCACCCAAAGTGGCTCTGAATTGGGTATAAGAGTTCTATAGTTAAACTTCAGTTTATTTAAACATTGGACTCCCTTTCAAATTGTGGGAGATATTTATACGAACCCTTTAGGGCAGTGGTGAAATCCTCTGCAGTTTGCCACCTGTTCGCTGCCTGCGCATGCATGGTGCATGCCAGATGCATGCTGCACGCATGCATGCGTGGTGTGCCACAAATGCATGCTGTGCATGCGTGCACATCCGCAGTGCTGTGTGCATGCACAGTGCACTCCAAATGCGTGCTTCACATGGAAAAAGGCTTAACAAGGTAATTAAAACAGTGAGAGGGGAAACAGCTGTGCCGCATGATTTAGATTTGATAGAAAGTACGATTTCCTGCTTTCTAGTGAATATAAATTGCGTGGCACAGCTGATCGTCGGAAATACCAGTTTGGATGAACTGGTAGCTTTTTTCCCCTACTGGTTTGCCCAAACCGATAGCTTTTATCACTACCGGGTTGCCCGAACCGGTGCACACCAGTAGCATTTCACCCCTGCTTTAGGGATTTTCTTTTCTCTTTCAATATATCCTGCAAAGAAGACTCCGTCTTGATCCAATTAACCAATGTTGGCTTTTCTTCTGTTTGTTGGCAGCTTTTCAATGCCGTGCCCTTGGTGAGAAGGCTTCCCCTGCCCCATCAGAAAATACTAACAAATGCCCAACAAATGTTTGCTTTGCTTGAAAAAGAAATGGAGGAACACAAGGCAACATTGATGCCTGGAGAACCCCGGGATTTCATTGACGCATATTTAGAAGAAATTCAGAAGGTAGATTTCTTAGTCTCGTTTTTGATTTGTATATATTTTTGTCTCATCCCGCGTCTCTTTCTCTAACATTACAAGTTGTACAAGTACAACAGTTCTTTGGCATATGGCTGTAATTTAAAATACCACAAAGATCTATCTATCTATCTATCTATCTATCTATCTATCTATCTATCTATCTATCTATCATCTGTCTATCTATCTATCTATCTATCTATCTATCTATCTATCTATCTATCTAGTGTTTTTCTATCGAAGCACCTGGTCTACCCCAATATATATATATTCTGCTATGGGTCTTTGCTTAGCTTGTTCTGTAAATGTAGCAAAGTGAACATCCTCTGTTAAAATCAAACTCTTTGAATCTGAATTCCAGACAATGCACAGCTATAAATACTATGCTAGAAATATTATAAATATACAGCTATAAACCCACTGAAAGGAACTCAAAGCCAGAAATCCACATTGGCTCTTCTGCAATATGTGAACCTGCTCACTCATATTTTTCAAGACTTTTCTATCTATCTTGCAGTATCTCCCTTGTGTTGGTCGCCCCAAAATGAAATCAAATCAGTTTATTTCAGCCATAAAGCCAGATACGACAAAAATATCTAATTGAAGATTGTTACATGCATTATCCATTTATCAACTGTCTATCTATATATCTAGCATCTATCTAGCATCTAGCGTCTATCCATCCGTATCCATCTATCATCCCTCTATCAACCACCTATCATCCATTCATCCATCATCTCTCTCTTTCTCTCCCTCTTTCTCTCCCTCTTTCTCTCCCTCTCTCTCTCCCTCTCTCTCCTACCCAACCATATAAATCCCCCCTCTCAGAAAAACTATGAGTTTAAACTCTACATATAAATAAGAACTATTAGAATATAACTGAAAATAGTGTAAAAAGTGAAATAAGTATCCAAACTTAGTTAATGGTGCAATAGATGATAGTGCAAAATGGGACAACCTGGGAGGAGATTTTTGTCTGAAAGAAGTAACAGTAAGCAGAAATTCCACTCCCTGCCTGGAAATTTCTTGATTTATATGCCGCCCTTCTCCGGAGACTCAGGGCGGCTTACAATGCGCTAAGCAATAGCCTTCATACTTTTGTATATTTATACAAAGTCAGCTTATTGCCCCCACAAACTGGGTCCTCATTTAACCTACCTTAGAAAGGATGGAAGGCTGAGTCAATCTTGAGCCTGGTAAGGTTCGAACCTGCAGTAATTGCAGGCGGCTGTGTTAATGACAGGGTGCTCTAAACCACTGTACTACCAAGGCTCTTTAAATGAAGATCTGTCTAGAGTCCTCATAGAGCAGAGTTTCTTAACCTTGGCAACTTTGAGACAAATGGACTTCAACTCCCAGAACTCCCCAGCCAGTAAGCTGTGGGAAAACCTCCTTTTCATCATTAAATTCCTGAACTGTTTTCTCCCTGATGAATTGTTAGAGAAACTTGGGCATATGAAGATTTGTTGCTTCTTTGCTTGCTTGCTGGCTGGCTGGCTTGCTTCACCACCACCACCTCCTCCTCCTCCTCCTCCTCCTCCTCCTCCTCCTCCTCCTCCTCCTCCTTCCTTTTCCTTTTTAGTGATACTTTTCAGAATAAAGTCTTCAGGACAAAGCTTCCTTTCCTTTCCTTTCCTTTCCTTTCCTTTCCTTTCCTTTCCTTTCCTTTCCTTTCCTTTCCTTTCCTTTCCTTTCCTTTCCTTTCCTTGTTTTCTTTTCCCTCTGTTTTCCCTTCTCTCTTCCTTTCCTCCCTTTCCTTTCCCTTCCCTTCCCATTTATCTTCCTTTCCTTTCCTTTCCTTTCCTTTCCTTTCCTTTCCTTTCCTTTCCTTTCCTTTCCTTTCCTTTCCTTTCCTTTCCTTTCCTTTTCCCTTCCCTTCCCTTTCCTTCCCTTTCCTCCCCTCCCCTCCACTTCCAATGAATACATAGGTGGTAAAAATCCTGTTTCCATTCTTTGTTTTAACTATCAACAGCCAGAGAGGAAAGGTTCAAGTTTTGAAGAAGAGCAACTACAAGTCTTATTGTTTGACTTACTCATTGCTGGAACAGAGACAACATCAAGAACACTGCAGTGGGCCTTCCTCTATTTGGTGGCCTTTCCAGAGATCCAAGGTACAGAATTGTGAAACAGTGCCCTTTAGTAGAAATAGTAATATATTCACCAATTACATAAAATGGGAAAGAAGGGAGTTAGTATCGTGGCAGGAAATTCAGTAATGTGTATACAGTACTTGGTTGGGAAGCAAACCGATGTCTACTTAAAGTCAATGAAATGTTCTCCAGAAGGTAACTGAGATATTTGTTCCTCAGAGAAATGCTGGAAGGAAATAGACACAGTTCTGGGAAACAAGGCAAGGCTGAAATGTGAGGATCGTGTAAGATTGCCCTACACAAATGCCGTCATTCATGAAATCCAACGCATATCAAGTATAGTTCCTCTTGGAGTGGCTCGTAAAACCATTAATGATGTGCAACTTTATGGATACAAAATTCCCAAGGTAAAGGCAGAAACCTTTGAGTGGGAATGGTGTAGTGTTGGTGATTCTCCAGGCAAAATTGTAGTTGTCTGATGTGAGAGATCTCTGTCTGTCTGTCTGTCTGTCTGTCTGTCTGTCTACATATATATACATAGGAAAAAACCCTGACTAGAAAAGTATTATACATATGAACCTACGAATTAAAAGAACAAAATAAAAATAAATATTTGACCTTTACAGGGAGGAGTCATAAAATAAGGGTGTGGCTGGCCGAAGAAGTCTCATAAGACAGAAATAGTACTATCCCAGTCTCCCTTAAGTCTCACAACAGACAACACAAAATGTCTGATAAAGCCTGAAAGTGGTGATTTGAGATATCACCCCACTATGGCTATACAAACATCTTGAGCTACGTAGGAAAAAAACCCTGACTAGAAAAGTATTTTTTATATATATATATATAAAATATATAAATATATATATCATCCTGATGATGGCAGATGGGATTCTGTCGAAACGTCGCTTCTACCCTTTTAGGGATATATCTACAATTACACGGGAAGAAACCCGAAATATTAACTATACACACATACATACCCGTGAAAACTTACATATATATATATATATATATATATATATATATATATATATATATATATATATATATATGTGTGTGTGTGTGTGTGTGTGTGTGTGTGTGTGTGTGTTTGTATGTCTCTATTTTTATCTCTATATACTGTATTTATCTCTATATCATCTGTCTACAACATCTCTAGCTCCATCTAAATACGGTATCTATATCTGTCTTTATCATCTCTAGACTATAACATTACCTATCTCTATGTCTGTCTGTCTCTCTCTCTCTCTCTCTCACTGACATCCTGACATTTGATGTAGAAAGAAGACGCTTTCTGGGGAGGGTGTCTTTCCATAAAGATTTTTCAACAAGACCAGTTCCTGACCTTTGAACCATTCTTAGTTAGGATTGGTGTGGAGTAGCTCATGGTGACAACAACATCTCCTGCCTTGCTCTCTCACTCCTCGTTTTCTAATACCGAGTTCAGCAACGTTCAGATCTTCTCCCTGCTCCTTCTCACCTTCATCTGCTGTCCTTCAACCACATCTCAATGGGGTCATTCCAGAAGTTCATCCAGAGCCATGTCTGACAATGAGGGTTTTCTTCAAGAGGACCTTATTTGTTTTGACTTGTGCAGGACACCATGGTTTTTGTTAATATCCAGTCTGCCCATCGTGATGAATCTCAGTGGAAGTTCCCCAATGAGTTCAACCCTTCCAACTTCCTGAATGAAGAAGGAGACTTTGTGAAGCCGGAAGCCTTCATGCCATTTTCAGCAGGTGAATTATTCTCTCTCTATTTCTCCATCTCTTACTGTCTGTTATGCGATATATCTCTCTCTCCCCCTCCCTCCCTCTCTCCCCCCTCTCTCTTCCCCTCTCCCTCTCCCCTTCTCCCTCTCCCCCCCCTCTCTCTCACACACAGACACACTTTTAACTTTCAACCCCTCCAACTTCCTGAATGAAGCCGGAACCTTTCTTGCCATTTGCAGCAGGTGAACTCTTATTCCCCCTCCCTCCCTCCCTCCCTCCCTCACACACACACACACACTCTCTTGTTCTCTCTCTCTCTCTCTGACATGCACACTTTTACTGACAATTCTTGCACCATGCAATGATCCCAAACAACCCAACCTTTCTTTAGAGACTTATGGAGACTTTGATTATACTTCTATGTCCCATAGCAAAAGGGAGCCGAAAATATTAAACTTGATCGTAATCATTGAGCATTTCAATTCTGGAACCGTCATGAGATTTGGGATCATACGGTAGACAACCAAATAAGTCTAGGAATTGCAAAAGGTTGCCACCTTTCAACTGTCTGGCTTCCCTCTTTCTCCTTCACTTTATCTTTTCAGGACCGAGAATCTGCTTAGGGGAAATCCTGGCAAGGATGGAGCTCTTCCTCCTCTTCACCAGCATTGTCAGAAATTTCCAGCTATTGTGGCCAGATAAATCCCAAGCTCCGGATTTCACACCGCACTTTGCAGTTACACAATCCCCATCCTGCTTCAAGGTGTTGCTGAAATGCCGCCAGCCAAGTGCGTAGATCGAAGTGAGGATCTGCAAGGCAACTGATTCAAGACCATCCCATACTCTCCAATAGCCGGAGGTCTTCTCTACTTCAAATTCACCATGAGATCATTTTTAAAAAAATGGAAATAAAGGGTTATCTTACGCCACATTTTCTAGTGGATGATCAGTCTTGTTTATTGGTATTTCTAGACGCACAAAAAGCATTTGACAATGTGAATTGGCAATTTATAATGTTACAAATGGAAGTGATGGGCTTTGGAAGGAAATTTATTCAGGCAATTGAAGCTATATATACGAAACAGACGGCAAAGGTAATGATTAATGGAGAATTGACTGATGTTATTGAAATAGAAAAAGGTACTCGACAAGGATGTCCCTTATCCCCATTGCTATTTATATTGACGTTGGAAGTGTTGAATAGAAATGTTAGAGAAGAAAAAGAGATAAAAGGAATGAAAATTAGAAAGGAAGAATATAAATTACAAGCTTTTGCTGATGACCTGGTTTTTATTATTGAAGAACCATTAACATCAATAAATAAATTGACAGAAAAAATAGGTGAATTTGGGGAGGTTGCTGGTTTGAAAATTAATAAAGAAAAGACGAAGATAATGACCAAAAATACGTTAAAAAAACAAAAAGAAGAATTGAGGGAGATCTCCAAGATGCAGGTCACAAATAAGGTAAAATACTTGGGGATTCAACTAACAGCAAGATGTAGTTCTCTTAAAGAAAATAATTACAATAAGCTTAAGCAACAGATAGGACAGGATTTGGTGAAATGGGGAAACTTGCAGTTATCTTTGTTTGGTAGAATTGCAACTATTAAGATGAATATTTTACCTAGAATCTTGTATCTTTTTCAGACAATTCCTGTAAAGCTGGGTAAGGATTTTTTTGCAGACTTAAATAAAATGGTTTTGAAATATGTTTGGCAGGGAAAGAAGGCAAGGATAAAACTCAAACTGTTACAAGATGCTAAAATGAGGGGTGATTTTAGATTACTGAATTTTGAATTATACTACCAAGCGGTTTGTTTAATGTGGATTAAAGAATGGGTAACATTAAAAAACACTAGATTATTAAATTTGGAGGGACATGATTTGCTGATGGGATGGCACGCTTTCTTATGGTATAAAGGAACTAAAATTCAGGGGTATTTTAGAAGACATCAGATACGTGAAGCTTTATTTTTGACATGGGAGAAGATCAAAAAATACCATTATTTGAAGATTCCAGTCTGGGTATCTACAATTGAAGTTTTTTCTTATCCAGTGGTATTTAGACGGGAATGAATTGTTAGATATAGTGAATTATTGGATGAAAAGGGTGAACTTAAATTGAAACAAAACTTAGAAGACCAGGGAATTAAGATAGATTGGTTTTCATACATGCAAATACTTTCCAGATATCGAGAAGACTTCAAACAAGAAGGTATTTATAATGTTTCGACTGGTTTAGACAAGATATTAATGGATTCGGATGACCATGTAATTAAAAAGTTATATGGATATTTACTTGAAGTAAAATTGGAAGAAGAACAAGTCAAAGAATCAATGATAGCATGGGAGAAAAATTTTGGTTATAGTATTGATTTAGAGAAATGGCAAAAATTGTGGTCATATAATTATAAAATGACAATGTCGACAGCATATAAAGAGAATTTGTATAAGATGTTTTACAGGTGTCATTTACCCCCGACGAGGATAGCCAGAATGTTTAAGAATAAATCGGAGAAATGTTGGAAGTGTCATCAAACTCCAGGATCGTATTACCATATGTGGTGGACATGCGTGAAAGCAAGGAGATTTTGGACTAAGATACATACGTGGTTAGAAAAAATGACAAAGAGACATATTGACTTTAAATCAGAGATATTTTTATTAGGAATTTTACCAGAGACATTTAATAAAGAATTGCAATACTTAATTGTGAACATTTTAACAGCGGTCAGAATTGTATTTGCCAAAAACTGGAAAGGAGAGAAGATAATTACTGATGAAGAAATTATTATGAAAATGTTGGACTGTGCTGAAATGAGTAGATTGACATTTGAAATAAGAGAACAGGAAGATAAACAATATTATTTGATATGGGAGATATTTTATCAATGGTTTGACAAAAAAGTATGGAGATGAGATAGCATATATGAAATGTTTAAATATTTATCTTCAGTTCAAGTAAAGAATAATTGTTATATGATGAGATTTGGAAAATTGTAAGCACGAAATGATTTTAACCGATTGAGATGCTGTCTATAATTGTTTGTAAGGATGATATTTTTATGTTGTCTTTTTTTTTTTATTTTAATCTAAAATAAAACTTTTTTCAAAAAAAAATAGTTAATTGGGGATTTTTTTTAGTTGTTCTTTTTTTAGACCTAGCCATTTAAAGTTTAGGAAGTTTTAAATTTAGCTGCTTTTATATAAAAATAAAAATAAAATAAAATAAAATAATATTTGTGCAGCTTTCTGAGATTTAGTGTGTTTCTGTAGTGTTTGACTCTAACTACACAAACACACAAAATCTCACAAAGCTGTATGTGGAATTTTGTGTGTCTAAAGTGTGAAAGTTGTTTTTTTGGGCTTTTTGTGGCTGTGTGAAGTTCCTGCTTGTTGCGGGGGCCATTTTGGGTCTAGCACAGCTGCTTTTATATTGTGGGTGAGCCAGTTGTGTTGTGTTGTGTTGTGTTGTGTTGTGTGTGTGTAAAGTGTGAAAGTTGTTTTTTTGGGCTTTTTATGGCTGTGTGAGATTCCTGCTTGTTGCGGGGGCCATTTTGGGTCTAGCACAGCTGCTTTTATATTGTGGGTGAGCCAGTTGTGTTGTGTTGTGTTTTGTAGGTTAAAAAAGGGCAAAGCAGTGACGTTGACTTGGCCATGCCCACCTGACCAACATGCCATGCCCACCCAGTCACCTTACCACCAAGCCACGCTCACTAATTAAGCCACGCCCACAGAACCGGTAGCAAAAAATTTTAGATTTCACACCTGCTCCAGATCCTCTCTATGCATCTGGGGAGGGCGAAAACAGCCTTCCCCACCCCCTCGGAGGCCCTCCGGAGGCCCAAAACGGCCCATTTCCCAACTTCTAGTTGGACAGGAAGTGATGTTTTTTGCTGTCCCCAGACTCCAGAGACTCCTGGAGCTAAGCTGGCCTGCCAGGTGACATGGCTCCATGTGACACCTGTGGCACGTGTGCCATAGGTTCGCCATCACGGCTATAGGGTCTCCTGCCTTCAAGTTCCCTTCCAAGTCTGTTATTCTGTATTCAGTGGAAAGGCTTACCTCCAGAAGTTGTGAATGCTCCAACACTGGAGGTTTTCAAGCAGAGATTGGACAACCATTTGTCTGAAATGATAGAAGGTCTCCTGCCTTCTGAGTGGATGGTTGGACTAGAAGACCTCCAAGGTCCCTTCCGTTATTCTGTATTCAGTGGAATGGCTTGCCTACAGAAGTTGTGGGTGCTCCATCATTGGAGGCTTTCGAAAAAAAAAAAGGCTGGATGACCATTTGCCTGAAAAGGTATAGGGCAAGGCTGTCAAACTCCCGGCCCATGGGCCGGATGCGTCACGCGCTGGCCACGCCCACGCTCGGTTTAGTGAAGGGGAGAAAAGTCCCTATACATCACGTGATGCCGCTGTGACGATGTGAGTGTGACACCCCTGGTATAGGGTCTCCTGCTTGAGCAGGGGATTGGATTAGAAGACCTTCAAGGTCCCTTCCAATTGTATTATCCTAGGTTCATGATGGCGAACCTATGGCACGCATGCCACAGGTGGCACCCGGAGCCATATCTGTGGGCACGCAAGCGTTGCTCTAGCTCAGTTCTAGCATGCATACGCACACCAGCCAGCTGAATTTTGGGCCTTCCGGGCCCACCGGAAGTCAGGAAACGAGCCATTTCCAGCCTCCAGAGGCCCTCTGGTGGGGTGGGGAAGGCCATTTTCGCCCTCCCCAGGCTTCTAGAAAGCCTTTGGATCTTGGGAGGGCAAAAAATGGGCCTACTGGGTCCACCAATAACCTTTTTGCATCGCGTGCCAAAAGGAGGGGGAGCACGGGGGGGTCGTGTGCGCATGCATGTGAGGGCATTGAATTATGGGTGTGGGCACACGTGCATGCGACCCCCCGTGCTCCCCCCTGCTTTTGGCACGTGACAGCAAAAAGGTTAGCCATCACTGTCCTAGGTTTTACGCCTGAGTGAGACAAAGGCAGTTGTTCTTCGTGGCTTCCCTTTTCTTGCCTGCCAACAATAGTTCGTAGCATGTCTTCTGCTGGAAACTGTCAGTGTTGTGTTGGAATTATAAGCCTGGTAAATAGTAAAAGGTAAAGGATCTCCTTGTCCACTTGTGTTTGATTTCAGGGGCCGAGTCTCATCTCTGTTTCCTAGCCGAGAGAGCCAGAGTTGTCTGAAGATGCCCCCATGATTGTATTGTCGGCAAGACTATATGCTGAGGCACATGGAACACTTTAAATAGTAGAGAGAGAGCTCGTTTTGAGGTCCATACCGGTCTTGTCAAATCATAACTTCAGATCTTGTCACCATGGTGGCGCAATGCAGTGGTGGGTTTGCTACTGGTTCACCCCGGTTCGGCCAAACCAGTAGCAGTGGAAGCAGGAGGCTCCGCCCACCCACCTGGACGTCATCAAATACACTCTGCGCATGCACAGAAGTGATGTGCACATGAGAGAGAGAACCTTTAGCAAAGGTAAGTGAAACCCACCCCTGGCCCAGTGGTTACAGTGCAGTACTGCAGGCTACTTCTGCTGATCACTGGCTGCCAGCAGTTTGGCAGATCGAATCTCACCAGGCTCAAGGTTGACTCAGCCTTCCATCCTTCCGAGGTGGGTAAAATGAGGACCCAGATTGTTGGGGCAAGAGGCTGACTCTGTAAACATCTCAGAGATGCTGTAAAGCACTATGAGATGGTATATAAGTCTAAGTGCTACTGCTATGTAAGAGCCATGGTGGCGCAGTGGTTAGAATGCAGTCATTGCAGGCAACTCTGCCTCCAGCCTGGAGTTCAATCCTGACTGGCTCCAGTTTGATTCAGCCTTCTATCCTTCCGAGGTTGGTAAAATGAGGACCCAGATTGTTGGGGACAATATGCCGACTCTGTAAACTGCTTAGAGAGTGTTGTAATACACTGTGAAGTGGTATATAAGTCCAAGTGCTATTGCTATTAAGGGTATAGTATTACTATGGGTTAAGGGCACACTATTACTCAAGGTTAGATGCTAGTGGAGCTCTTGGATAAGGGTGCTGTTGTTCTCCAAGAGTCCACCAGTTGTGTCTCAGAGCACATCATAGGCACTGTAGTCAATCTGATGCCAGTAGCACAATTATAATTTGATTTAATTGCGGCCTCCACTTCGCCCTGCAGTAGATTCTTCCTGTTGGCATGAGTAGAAGTTGGTAACAATCCACAGTCTGTTTTCTTGAATGAAGACTTTTCACCGGAGCAGGATTGGGAAATGATCGCTGTCAAATTTAGGCATGACTGCAAGGACTTTGGCATAAGTGAGACAATCCCTAGGAATAATCACAATAATTTAAGATTCTGTAAATATTATCTCCTCTAGTTAAATACTGATTAATATATTGCTACAATCTTAATTCCTAATCCTTGCGAAACAAGCCCTCCCAAAAATTAGGTAAAGGTAAAGGTTTCCCTTGCACATGTGTGCTACTCGTTCCCGACTCTAGGGGGCGGTGCTCATCTCTGTTTCAAAGCCGAAGAGCCAGCACTGTCCCAAGACGTCTCTGTGGTCATGTGGAAAAAAATTATATATCAATGGAAAGATAATTTAATCAAGAATGTAATGCAATAGCTTCTATGAAGGATTTGCTATTAGAATAGCAGTTACAGTATAAAGGAGAAAAGTGAAACACGTAGAAAAAACAAGATATACAAAAATGAGCACCATGTCAGTTAATCCTTAGTTGGGTAACCTTTAGCCTGAATGACGGCCTTACAACATCTCCCATGGAGTGAACTGAGTCTTTTAGTTCTGCAGCTGTTCTAATGTGAAACCAAGATTGAAGGATTGCTTCTATTAACTGGGTTTTATTGCTGACTAACTAGTTTCTTTATTGCTGACTAAGCTTCTGACTAACAAGTTTCTTTAGTCCGCTCCATACATTTTCTTTTCTTTTTTTATAATAATTTTTATTAAACAGTTTTTAAAAACAAAAAACAAAAAAACCCCAAATATACAAAAACAGATATTTACATCTTCTTTTCAACATCTTCGCATCAGTAATCTGTATTTGTACATTTTCTCTTTCTTATCTTAATATATCTTTTATACATATCTTTTCCTGAGGATTTGATTTCAATTTTCTGCTTACCAAAAGGGCAAACTTGTGAAATCTGGCTTCTGATCAAAGTTTACTTTGAAAGATTTAATCTTTGGCTGATTTGCCTGGGACACAGCAACGGAGGAACACGTGAGACTTCCCTGCTTTCAGCATGTCTGTTTTCGGCTGTCTGATCATTCTTTTCCTCTTAATCCTCTGTTTCTGGAAGAACGAACGTCCGAAAGGTTTTCCCCCTGGACCATGGAGGCTCCCCCTGCTTGGGAACCTGCTTTATTTCAGTAAGAGGGACCCTCTCAAGGAGTTGGATCAGGTAAAGCTTTTTATCTGCTCTCATGTTAACGGGGTTTTTTTTGCCGTTGCAGAAAGAACTGAAAGGGAATGGGTGTGTCTGTTAATTTTTCTACACGAGAGCCAATTTTTGCTGGCCACAAGATTTGGACTAAAACTTTTAGATGTTTTGTGAAAATCACTGCCATTTGAGCAGTAGTGGGTTTCAATTTTGTTTGCTCACATGCGCAGAGACATCCGGGCGGGTGGGGCGGAGCTTCCGGCCACCACCGCTACCAGTTTGCCCGATCTGGGGCGAACTGGTAGCAACCCACCACTGCTTTTGAGGCAGAGGAATCCTAATTCCTAATGGAATCAAACTTCTGAAAGATTCATTAGCTCTTTAAGGGGAATTAGGTTCACCTTCAAGGTTTTCAAATGAAACACCCACTTTCCAAAACCTACTGGAGAAATTTGATCGTCTAGAACACAGGTCCCCAACCCCTGGTTCATGGACCAGCACCAGTCTGCGGCATACAGAAACTGGGCCACGCAAACAAGTGAAGCCCCATCCGTGGGATACAGGCAGCACATGAAACCACACCTCCTCTGGTCCAAGGAAAAAACCTCTCTTCACCAAACCGGTCCATGGTGCCCAAAATATTGAGGGCTGCTGGTTTAGAAAATTCATTTTTCATTTTTCATTTTATTAAATTTGTATACCGCCCTACTCCCGAAGGACTCAGGGCGGTGAACAGCCATAAAATAAAACATATAAATACAAAATTTAAAATAGAGATAAAACAAATTAAATAAATTTGGCTGAACCATTTTAAAACCCAATAATTTAAAACCAAATTTAAAATTCCCATTTAAAAGAGGAAAAGTTTAGGTCAGGCCGGCTTGCTGGAATAGGAACGTCTTAAGCGTGCGACGGAAGGTACGCAGATCCGGAATCCTCCATATCTCGGGGGGGGAGCTCGTTCCAGATAGTAGGTGCCCCCACAGAGAAGGCTCTCCCCCTGGGGGCCGCCAGTCGACATTGTTTGGCTGATGGCACCCGGAGGAGCCCCTCTCTATGGGAGCGTACTGGTCGGTGGGAGGCTATTGGTGGTAGCAGGCGGTCCCGTAAATATTCAAAAACCACTTGTTAGCGCTGGTGGTTAGAATGCAGTGTTGCAGGCAAATTCTTTTCCACAGCCTGGATTTCGATCCTTGCCGGTGCAAGGTTGACTGAGCTTTCCTTCCAAGATCTGTAAAATGAGGACTCAGATTGTTGGGGGCAATAGGCTGACAGTGTAAACTGCCCAGAGAATGTTTATTATTATTGGTTCAATTTATATGCCGCCCTTCTCTGGAGACTCAGGGTGGCTTACAATGCGTTAAGCAATAACCTTCATACTTTTGTATATACCTGCTTAGTAGAGCTTTTGGCCCCCCCCTAAGCGGTGTTCTTTTTTTGGCAGTTCAAATCTCACCAAGCTCAAGGTTGACTCAGCCTTCCATCCTTCCGAGGTGGGTAAATTGAGGACCCAGATTGTTGTGGGCAATAGGCTGTAAACCGCTTAGAGAGGGCTGTCAAGCACTGTAAAGCGGTATATAAATCTAAGTGCTATTGCTATTTATAGCTTTTTCATACATTCCACCTATCAAGGCTGGCACATAAGAGATACAGGAATCACCCAGAAAGTCTGGCACACAGTAGATAAGTTATCAAGATGTTCTTAATATATAGGGAGGTTCTTTAGGGACACTGGGTGGTCCCTGGCACCTCAGGACATGGGGTGTTTCCCTGCGGACTTTCCATAGCCCTGCAGGTGTCTAGAGATAATGGATCCCTCTGTATAAACATGCCTTCCAGGCTCTCCCCAGATTCTGAGTCAACAAAAGAAAGTCCAGTTGAAAACTGGAAAGGAGAGAAGATAATTACTGATGAAGAAATTATTAAGAAAATGTTGGGTTGTGCCGAAATGAGTAGATTGACATTTGAAATAAGAGAACAGGAAGATAAACAATATTATTTGATATGGGAGCTATTTTACCAATGGATAGATAATAAAGCATGGAGATGAAATATTATATATGAAATGAAATTTGGATAAAATGTTTAAGCACTTGTTTTTTGTTAGAGGTAAGAACAGCTGTCGTATAATGAGAGTTTGAAAATTTTGAGAGCACATAATGATTTTCACCGATCGAAATACTGTCTGTAAGTGTTTGGAAGGTTGATGTTTTTATGTTGTTTTTGTTTAAAAAATAAAAAACTTTTTGCAAAAAAAAAAAAAAGAAAGAAAGTCCAGTTGAAAAAACACTTGGGACCACTTTTGGGACCATTTTTGGGGCAACTTTGGAAGCACGAAGAAAAAGGAGAAATGCCAAAATTTGAGAGTGGTGCTCAGTGGAGCTATAATCTCTTAGTCGCTTCTTCCTTGCTGTGGCGCCACTAGAGAGCACATTTTGAAGTCTTCTTCTAAGAAATATGTTTGCCCAAGAACAACCTTCTGCATTCTGGTCAGATGGGATGAAAACCACTCTCTTCTTTAGTGGTCCCATTAAACCTTTTCATGTAGAATGTTTACAGTTACACCTCTGCATGAATCGGAATAGAATAGAATAGAATAGAATAGAATAGAATAGAATAGAATAGAATAGAATAGAATAGAATAGAATAGAATAATTTATTGGCCAAGTGTAATTGGACACACAAGGAATTTGTCTTTGGT
The DNA here is from genome assembly GCF_029215685.1 of Pituophis catenifer annectens. Taxonomy (NCBI): domain Eukaryota; kingdom Metazoa; phylum Chordata; class Lepidosauria; order Squamata; family Colubridae; genus Pituophis; species Pituophis catenifer. Next base: position 6,959,180 of record NW_027256893.1, read on the forward strand.
GCATACGCTCTCAATGTACATAAAAGGAAAAAAAGGAAAAATACATTCATGAAGAATCATAAGATACAACATTTAGCGATAGTCATAGGTTACTAATAAGCAATCAAATCATACTAGGAAACAAACAGAACAATATAAATTGTAAAAATACAAGCAACATAGTTATAGTCATAAATGGGAGGAGATAGGTACTAGGAAGGATAAGAAGAGTAATAGTAGCACAATCTTAGTAAATAATTTGACAGTGCTGTGTGAATTAGTGGTTTAGCAGAGTGATAGCATGGGGGAAAAAACTGTCCTCGAGTCTTGTTGTTCTGGTGTGCAGTGCCCTATAGCATCGTAGAAGTTGAAACAATTTATATCCAGGATGTGAAGGGTCTGTAGATATTTTCTCAGCCCTCTTTTTGACTCGTGCAGTATACAGGAAGGAGCATTTGCCAAACACTATGGGGAATGGAGTTTGATGGAGCTCAGATAGATTCCTCAGGTAGATCCTTGATGACATATTACGTTGCAACATTGCAGTGATTGGTCCCCACTAATTTCCTGATGCCTTTATGCTAACAATTCTGGCTACTTCATTTCAGGTACGAAAAAAATACGGTCCTGTCTTCGGTCTTTATTTTGGAAGAACTCCTGTGGTCTTCACTCATGGATTTCCTTCGGCAAAAGAGGTCCTTGTGACAAAAGGCACAGAATTTGCTGGGAGGGCAGAATTTCCTATAATGGATGCTATCACTAACAAAAAAGGTAATTGAATATAATTTCCAATCCTCTCCCCACCCCATTTTGTTTAATTCTTGGTATCCAAATTTTCCATTCTGTTATCCAGCTACCAATAATCCTTTTCCTCTGCAGTCTAGAGTGTTGATCAAAGTTTCCAGCAAGAGAAAGAAGAATCTCTTGAAAAGTTGGAATTAGCTCTCTTCTCCTTTCTTTTGTAACATTTATGAATAATAATATAGCGATGAATAATAATTCAGCTGTGAAAAAAATTTTTTTTACAGCGTAGAAACTACTATTTTGCTTGGCACAGTTATCTTTTATTAATTTTGTATTGAGTGCATAGCTATTGTAATTCTCTGTTCATTTACTAAATTTGTCATATTTGAAAATAAACCTTTATTTTAAATATAAATAAGCAGATAAATCACATGAATGATTGTCGTCCCAAAGGTGCATTTTCAGGAGGCAACTGGACTTTCTGGTTTTTCTTTGAAGACGTTTTGCTTCTCAGGCATGAAGCTTCTTTAGCTCTGACTGGATAGTGGGGAATGGAAGGGTTTATACTCCTTGCAGACAGCTGGTCATTTTTGGGAATATAAATCCTTCCACTCTCTACCATCCAATCAGAGCTGAAGAAGCTTCTTAGATGAGAAGTGAAACGTCTTCAAAGAAAAAACAGAAAGTCCAGTTGCCTCTTGAAAAAGCACCTTTGTGTCAGTCTCCACTTTTACTGCTTTGGCTGCCATAAGAAACGGGAGGGGGGAGAGCTAGGGAGCCTGGCGGGGAGGAAGCATGCTGGAGGACTTTGGAAGAAACGAAACTGAATCTTTGAAGTTGTTATCGGGTCAACTGTCGTGGCATTCCTGATTGATGATGCTGCCAGACATGTTTCCACCTGACCCTTGGGAGACCTTTGGATTCGATGATTTACGATGGACAGTGGGAGGGGATGCTTTCTATATGCAATTTTCACACTTATTGCCTTTAATTTCAGCTTTCCTTGGTTGCATTCACTTCATTTTCTAGTAAAAGTACCTTTCTCCATAAATCATGGAGTTTGGGTCATTCTTTCCTGGACTTTGAAGAAAGCACACCTGACACTTTAGGACAATCATGACCTGGATGACTGAGAATCTCCATAGACATTTGAATGATTGTCCAATGTTTTTTTTAGTTATCCTGACATTAAGATATGGTGAAATATGGAAAGAGCAAAGAAGGTTTTCATTGATGCTTCTCAGAAACTTTGGAATGGGCAAAAAATCAATGGAAGAGAAGATCCTGGAGGAGGCATCATATTTGATTCAAGTGTTTATGGAAAACATAAGTAAGCTCTCCTGGGACAAGTTGGGATCATTGGAGAATTATCATTTCAATGTTCCTGATAGACAATCATTTAAATATGAGTCAACAGTGTGTGGTAGCAGCCAAAAAAATCCAACACAATCCTAGGCTGCATTAACAGAAGGATAGAATTAAGTTCACATGAAGCATTACTACCGCTTTATAAAACCTTAGCAAGACCACATCTGGAGTGCTGCATCTAGTTTTGGTCACCACATTATAAAAAAAGATGTTGACAGTTTGGAAAATGGGTGGAGAAGAGCAACAAAGATAATTAGGGGCCTGGAAACTAAAACATATGATGAACAGTTACAGGAATTGGGTATGGCTACCCTGTTTCCCCTAAAATAAGATATCCCCTGATAAGAAGCCCAATTGGGCTTTTGAGCGCCTGCACTGAAATAACCCCCCCCCCCGAAAATAAGCCCTCCCTGAAAATATTTAAACGCATGTGCAGCCAGTCCCCGCCATTTCCTCTGGTTTCCTCCATGCACCCCAAAATAATAAGATCTCCCCGAAAATAAGGCCAAGCGCTTATTTCGGAGTTCAAAAAAATATAAGACAGGGTCTTATTTTCAGGGAAACACGGTAGTCTAGTGGAAAGAAAGACCAGAGATGATGCCATATGTTGAGAAGAAATTTGGGAGCAGGGGAGGGGTGGGTTCTACTTACCTTTACTACCGGTTCGCAACGGGGCTGCGCGCATGCACAGAAGCATTTTGATGACGTTGGGGTTGGTGGGCGGAGCCTCCCTCCAGTTTTACTACCAGTTCTATAGAACCAGTGTGAACCGCGGGCAACCCACCACTGCAGCAGGTGACCGATTCATAAAATGTCTACCCTAGGAAACATAACTAGTTGCCATTCTCTATTTTCTTGCAATAACATTATATTTACCAGGATAAGTTTAGGATGGAGTTCGGACTAACAAAGTAACAAATTGAGACTGGACTATGAATACATATTTTGCGGTTCATAACGCAAAGTCGGATTCTCAAGCATTACTCACATTCTATATCGCAACATTTTCTTCAAGAGAAATGTAATTTGTTGACTGTTCATTCACCGTGTCCTTCAATGTATAGAGCAGTGATGGCTAACCTTTTTTTCCCTCGGGTGCCAAAAGCATGTGTGTGCACACGGTAGCGCACATGCGCGTGCTCACACCCATAATGCAATGCCCCCCATGCATGCACCGCCCCGCCCCCTGCACATGCACACACAAACCCCCCTGTGCTGCCCCACCCCCCTGTGCATGCATGCGCAACCCCCCCATGGTCCCCACTTTCCTGCACATCCGTGCGCGAACCCCCTGTGCCCTATTTTGGGCTTAGCAGGCCTCCCTGAATCCTCCAGAGGCCTGAAATGGCCTGTTTCCAGACTTCCGGTAGGCCTGTTTTTCGCCCTCCCAAGCCTCCGGAAGCTTTCCTGGTGCCTCCAGGAGGGCAAAAATGGCCTCCCCCAGCTCTCCAGAGGCCCTCTGAAGGCCAGAAATGGCCCATTTTCGGACTTCTGGTAGGCCCGTTTTTCGCTCTCCCAGAGCCTCCATGCCAGCCCTGTACTTATCTGGCATTCAAAACCGGCCATGTGGAGACTCCTGGGAGGGGCAGGGTGGCATGGGCATTCACGCTCATCTCCTGCATGCACGGCAGAGAGCTGAAAAGCAGCTGGCCGGTGGGAGGGCATGCAAATGCCCAGTGGAGCTGATCTAGGGCGACTGCTTGTGTGCCCGCAGAAATGGCTCTGGGTGCCACCTGTGGCACATGTGCCATAGGTTTGCCATCACGGGTATAGAGCCTGTCTCCTAATTTTTGTTTAGCTGCCCCGAAACATGCATCTATGATAATTTCATTTTCTTCTCTTTCACAGGTATGCCTTTTGATCCTTATGAGTTTGTGAACACTGCAGTCATCAATATAATTTCTACTATACTCTTTGGGAAACGTTTTGAATACGACAACAGGTTCCTCAGGACTCTCCTGGATGAGATACATCGAGGTTCCAAAGTGACAGCAGGGCCCTGGGGTTTGGTAGGCTTAACAAGAATCCCGAAGATTGTTTGAAATTAATCCACAACTCATTGCAATTTATATTCCCATATCTCACTCATTCTGGAATGCTTTGGTTTTCAATTGCAATTACAGCAGTATCTCACCAGGGTGTAAGGAAAAGTGGGCCAGAGGTGGGATTCACTTACTGTACTGTTACTTCCAGTTCACCCAGGACTGGAAATGCACGTGTGCGCATGCACATTTTATTTATTTATTTATTTATTTATTTATTTATTTATTTATTTATTTATTAAATTTTTATACCGCCCCCTCTCCCGAAGGACTCGGGGCGGTGAACAGCCAAAATTAAAAAACACACTATACAAACATTAAAATACTATAAAACGAAATTAAATTTATCTTTGGCTTCCCCAATTTAAAACCCCTTACCCATAAAATTCCCCAATTAAAAGATTTTTAACCCAGCCCAGCTTGCTGAAATAAAAAAAGTCTTCAGGGCCCAGTGGAAGGTACAGAGGTCCGGGATCAGTCGTATCCCTGGGGGTAGCTCATTCCAGAGGGCGGGTGCCCCCACAGAGAAGGCTTTTCCCCGGGGGGTCACCAGCCAACATTGCCTGACTGACGGCACCCTGAGGAGGCCCTCTCTGTGGGAGCGTATTGGCCGGTGGGAGGTTATCGGTGGCAGAAGGTGGTCTCGTAAATAACTGGGTCCTAAGCCATGGAGCGCTTTGAAGATGAGATGAGATGAGAAGATGAGAAGCGCACCCGGAAGACCACTGGAAGCCAATGCAGCTCGCGCAGAAGAGGTGTCACGTGGGAGCACCATGTCGCCCCCATAAGTACTCGCGCTTGCTTCACTCACACATCTGTGCATGCGTGCAGCATCACAAAACATGGCAATTTGCTCGCGGGTATCATCCACACATGCGTGTGACATCAAAAACACAGCAATATAGGACAGGATTGCCTCCGGGCGGGTGGGCCAGCCCACTCACACCTCACCACTACCGGTTCGCCTGAACTGGTCTGAACTGGCTGAATACCACCTCTGTAGTGGGTGAAGTAATTTGGTCCCAATTTGCAGTTATTCCAATTTAATAAGAGTTAGTTTCAGTACTGAAATTTAATCTTATTGGGCCACTTGATTGCCAATCAAATTGTGAATGGTGAATACCAATATTACAAGATATTTCTTTTCCTGTTCCATATACTACAAAGAAGACTCCATCGTGATCAAACTAGTCAATCTTTCTGTACTGAAATCTAACCTGTTGGGAATATTTTACATCCCATCAACTTGAGAATAAGAGATATTTACAGGAACCCTGTACAACCAAGATATTTTTCCTGCCAATATATACTCCATCAAAATAAAATTAGTCAACGTTCACATTTTCTTCTTCTGTTTGCTGGCAGCTTTACAATGAGGTGCCCTTGCTGAGAAGTCTTCCCCTGCCTCACCAGACAGTACTAGCAACTGCAAAGAAAGTAGATGTTTTTATTAAAAAGGAGGTGGAAGAGCACAAGGCGACCATGATTCCAGGAGAACCTCGAGATTTCGCCGATGCGTATTTAGAAGAAATGCAGAAGGTAGATTCCCTCAGACTCTTCTGCTTGAATTTGTGGTGATTTTCTTTGCCTGCCATCTTGGAACCGTTTTCCTGACATTACAGGTAGTGAGAAGAGACGAGAAACATCGATACAGGGACTTTTTTAAGATGTTGAGGCATACCTGTGAAAGTCTGTAGAGATTCTCAGTCCTCCAGGTCATGGTTGTCCTAAAGATGCTTTTTTTCAGGAGGCAATTAGACTTTTTTGTTTTTTTCTTTTGAAGACATTTCGCTTCTCATCCAAGAAGCTTCTTCAGCTCTGACTGGATCATGGGGAATGGAAGGATTTATATTCCTTGCACACAGCTGGTCATTTGCATCCTTTTAGAGGGTCGTTGAAGCCCTTGGAGGTTTATATGTGTCCTCAGGGTCCAGGGGTGGGTTCTAATTTTTTTTACTACCGGTTCTGTGGGCGTGGCGTATTTTGTGGGTGTGAGGGCAGAACCACATATCGTCACTGCTACTGGCTCAGCTGAACTGGGCCGAACCAGGAGGAACCCACCACTGTCAGGGGCACTTGAGTGATGCTCTTGGTTCCTATTGGCTGCAATTTTTCCTCTGGAAATCCATTCCTACTCACACACCATTCAAAGGGGGTTCATCCCAAATTGTATAGCTGTTATAATTGTATAGAAAAAAATAGTAAGGAAAATGTATATTTGATCATACATGTAGTAGCAGCTGCAAGAATTGTGTATGCTTAAAATTGGAAATCAGAGAAAATACCTTTGGAAGAAGAAGTAATACAAATTTTTTTAGATTGTGCAGAAATGAATAGATTAACCCTGATGATTAAAGATAAGGAGGAATCAGAATATTTTAAAACATGGAATTATTTTTATAGTTGGTTGGAAAAGAGATATAAATGACTGATACCATAATTATGTATAAATGATGATTACAATATTGATTTAGCAATGAAATGTTAGAATGGTTTGGATGAAGATGAAGATAGAAGAAACTTATGGAAGATAGAGAAGAAGCCTAGAAGATTACACCGAGATGTCACAGGGAAGGGAGGACTGATCTATTTAAAGGTTTGTTTATCTTTAAAAAAAAATTACTAAAAAAAAAGAAAAGAAAAAATTGCAGACTACAGGAACCAGGAGCCCTACTTAGGTGATCCTGAGGACAGAGATCAGTGGTGGGATGCCCCCGGTTCGCACCGGTTCTATAGAACCGGTAGTAAAACTGGCGGGAGGCTACGCCCACTGACCCTGAAGTCATCAGAACACTTCTGCGCATGTGCGCATGTGTGAGCAAAGCAAGCACATGTGTGCGGCCCCATTGCGAACCAGTAGTAAAGGTAAGTACAACCCACCCCTGACACAGATGAACCTCAACAACTCTCTAAATGGATGCAAATGACCAGCTGTCTGCCAGGAATATAAAACCTTCCATTCCCCACTATCCTGTCAGAGCTGAAGAAGCTTCTTGGATGGCAAGTGAAACGTCTTCAAAAGAAAAAACAAAAAAGACCAGTTGCGCCCTGAAAAAGCACCTTTGGGACATACCTGTGGGGAAAAAAAATCAAAATGAAATTATCATAGATGCATGTTTTGGGGCAGCTAAAAAAAATCAGGAGACAGGCCCCATACATTGAAGAACATGGTGAAGAAACAGTCAACAAACTAAATTTCTCTTAAAGAAAATGTTCTACCTGGGACACCCAGAGTGTGAATGTAGCAGTGTCCCTATGCTTTGCATGTTGTGTAGACACAACCAAATAGGATAGAAATTTCCATCAGCACTGAGAAGAAAAGCCCCTTTGCCAGATCTGGAGAGGACCTTCTGGGGCAGTGTCCCCAACCTGTGGGCTGTGATGGGTTTGCAACTGGGCCGTTGAAATTTGCACGAGCAGCGGGTGAGCGCATGTGCACGCACTTCATTTGTGCGAGCGGCAGCCACACATGCAAATGGAGCTGTGCACACATGCGTGCTAGCTGGCTGCTTGCACGAACCATCTCCTCCCCTCCTTCCCGACCAGTCCACAAAGCTGGAAACATTGGGGGACTCTGCTCTGTGGGGCCTTCCTTTTCTCCCTGAACTCTTTTTATCATGGTGGATTGTCACTGGGAGAAGATGATTGTTCCTCCTGTCCCTGTTTCCTTTTCCTTTTTTAGTCATGTTACTCAGAATGAATTCCTCTTTTTTAAAATTGATCATGTCAACTCTGTTAAAAAGTACATGTGAGTTGGAGAAGAAGAACCTTTCTCGATTTTGTTTTAACAACGTTCTTGGTTTTAACTAACAAAAGCCAGAGAAGAATGGTTCAAGCTTTGAAGAAGGACAACTGGAAATCTTACTGTCTGACCAACTTGTGGCTGGAACAGAGACCACATCAGCAACACTGCAGTGGGGATTTCTCTATTTGGTGGCCTTTCCAGAGATCCAAGGTAAAGAATTATGAAACAGGTGTCAGGGTTCTGACGGATGCCCTAATTAAACCATGAGTCTCGAGCCAAGCTTCAAATGAAATCCAGTTATTATTAGGAGCAACATGTCAGCAGGTACCCAAAGGAAGCCAGCTCTGCCCTACATAATTTATGGCCCAATTATGACTTTGTTTCCCCCCCTCCTCCTCCCAGGATGCATCATAAACCACATTCTCCAATGGAGCACTTTCGCAGGCTGTAGAGATCAAACCCCTCCGGCTGTTGCCAGTAACCTGGGATACAGCCTTGAGAAAGGTATGCATGGAATGTGCTTCTGGTTGTGGCTGCCGTGCTGCTCTGTCAGTTTTTCCCCCTCCTGCCTATGGCAACTCGAGAGCAGGCCAGGGATGCTTTGCAAGTTGACAACGGGGTTCTTTGCCTGTAATAGTAACATTTCACTTATTATATAAAATGAAGAAGGATCCTGAAAGGTCAGATTCAAGGCTGGAAATTTTGTAATGGCACTCTCATTGCATCTGGTGGCCACCTGGTTGGGAAGTATATCAGATACGTCTACACAGAGCCAGTAAATGTTCCTCAGAGTGTAACTGACCTATTTGTTCCACAGAGAAATGCTGGAAAGAAATAGACACAGTTCTGGGAAACAAAGCAAGTCTGAAGTACGAAGACAGAGGAAAATTGCCCTACACAAATGCCGTCATTCATGAAATCCAGCGCGTTTCAAATGTTATTCCTCTTGGACTACCTCATGCACCCATTAAAGATGTGCAGCTTTTTGGATATAAAATTCCCAAGGTAAAAAAAAACCCTCCCAGAAACCCATAATTGTTTCCCATAAAGTCAAGTGTAGGTGAATCTGCAGGTGTCCACCTGTGTCTTCCTGACCTGTGTAAAAGCAAGAGAAAGCAAGAATTGAAATCAATCCTGTTCTCTCTTTCTTTTTATCAGAGGTTCTTGCAGAAAATAAATCCAGAAAGCACACACAGGCAGACTGATACAGCAGGATTCATTAACTTCTTTATATACGTAATAATACATGAAGATAAAATGTACAATACCAATATAGAAGCTTCTTCTAATGTAGCAGTTACAACACAAGACAGGAGAAAACAGTTAGTTTCATTTCAGCAGAGCACACTAGTTTCAGTTTCTCTGCACAGACTCAGAAGCTGCAAACTAAGACATGCCCTGGCTCCAGGGTGTCTCAGCTCCCAAACAGTCCTCATTGGCTGACTTAATTGCTATACCTATACATTGGCTGACCTTGTTACCATGTCCTATTCCAGTTGATGAATATACTCTGACACTTTTGAACTCCCCTTTATTAAAGTAGTATAGACCTATTGACCCTTTTTTCTGTGGGGTGCTTTGCAAGATGACACAATTTCAATGTTTTCTGAAGACCTTGTAACAATGATGTTTCTTAAATCTCAGGCATTCTCATTTAGGAATGGTATACTTGGGAATAGAAATATGTTTTCCTACTTCTGAGTTCCTCTCTGCTTGATTCCGTCAGTCCCCCTTGTACTTTTTCACCTGCATCTGCCATTCTCCAACCACATCTCAATGAGGTCTACCTGGAAGCTCATTCAGAGCCATGTCTGACAACGAGGGCTTTCCTCAATGTGACATACCTCTCTTGGCTTCTGCAGGACACCATGGTTTTCGTCAACATCCAGTCTGCCCATCGTGATGAATCCCAGTGGAAGTTTCCCAATGAGTTCAACCCCTCCAACTTCCTGAATGAAGAGGGAGAGTTTGTGAAGCCGGAAGCCTTTTTGGCATTTTCAGCAGGTGAATTTCTCAGTCTTACTCTCTGTCTCTGTCTCTGTCTCTGTCTCTGTCTCTGTCTCTGTCTCTGTCTCTGTCTCTGTCTCAGTCTCAGTCTCAGTCTCAGTCTCAGTCTCTGTCTCAGTCTCAGTCTCAGTCTCAGTCTCAGTCTCAGTCTCTGTCTCTGTCTCTGTCTCTGTCTCAGTCTGTCTCTGTCTCTGTCTCTGTCTCTGTCTCTGTCTCTGTCTCTGTCTCAGTCTGTCTCTTTCTCTGTCTCAGTCTCTGTCTCTGTCGCAGTCTCTGTCTCTCTCTTTCTCTTTCTGTGATGGAGAAAGAATGAGACAGGTAAGTACCTGATCTCTAAGGTCAGAATCAGTGACGAAAAGAGGAATTGAAGCGAGAGAGGAAAGAAGTGAAGATTGATTTGAGAAGATGAGTCTTTTAAAGAATAAAGCATGGCAAAAAACAAAAACAAAAACCAATCCTTACCAACTTTGGCAATTTAGTGAAATTTAGGATCATTTTGGGAAGGGCCGAGATGGCTCCAGTGATTGGAATAATTTGTCAGCCTTCAGCGTGTCTGAATGGCTTCTCTTTCATTTTGCCTTTTCAGGACCGAGAGTCTGCTTAGGGGAAAACCTGGCCCGGATGGAGCTCTTCGTCTTCTTCACCAACATTCTCAGAAATTTCCAATTATCATGGCCAGATAAATCCCAAACTCCAGATTTTACACCACACTTTGCAGTTACACAATCCCCATCTCGCTTCAAGATGTTGCTGAAATGTCGCCAGCCCTGTGAATAGAATTCTTCATTCTTCATTGCCCAAGTGTGATTGGACACACACAAGGAATTTGTCTTCGGTGCATAAACTCTCAGTTTACATAAAAGTTAAACATGATCAATCATGATCATAGTCATCATAAAAATACATTCATCATAGTCATGAGATACAACACTTAGTGATAGACATAGAGGACCTACAAAACAACTGATTCAAGATGATCTCATTCTCTCCAACAGCTACTTCAAATTCACCACAAGATCATTTTTTGAAGCATAAATAAAGTGCTGTCTTATGCAAAAATCATCCAGTGGGGGAGGAACAATCTTACTTTGTATGATGAATTTTATTTTCCAAGTCTCTGCTCTCCTTCGAGGTTACTGAAGGGAATGTGTACAACTTGTCTGTCAAATGCTTCTTCTCACATAATTTGATTCAAACTACTCCCACATATGGGTTGCCTGTTTTGAGTCCTATACCGCCTCAAAAGAAAGATGGAAAATGCCCTCCACCAAGAATTTGTTGTTGTTAGTCGTGAAGTCATGTCCAACGCATCGTGACCCCATGGACAACGTTCCTCCAGGCCTTCCTCTCCTCTACCATCCCCTGGAGTCCATTTAAGCTCACGCCTACTGCTTCAGTGACTCCATCAAGCCACCTCGTTCTCTGTCGTCCCGTTCTTCTTTTGCCCTCAATCGTTCCCAGCATTAGGCTCTTCTCCAGTGAGTCCTTCCTTCTCCTTAGGTGGCCAAAGTATTTGAGTTTCCTCTTCAGGATCTGGCCTTCTAAAGAGCAGTCAGGGTTGATCTCCTCTAGGACTGACCGGTTTGATCGCCTTGCAGTCCAAGGGACTCGCAGGAGTCTTCTCCAGCATCAGAGTTCAAAGGCCTCAATTCTTTGGTGCTCAGCCTTCCTTATGGTCCAACTTTCACAGCCATACATTGCAACTGGGAAAACCATCACCTTGACTATACACATTTTTGTTAGCAGGGTAATGTCTCTGCTTTTTAGTATGCTCTCTTGATTTGCCATAGCTTTCCTCCCCAGGAGCAAGCGTCTTTTAATTTCTTGGCTGCAGTCCCCATCTGTGGTGATCTTGGAGCCCAGGAAAATAAAATCTGTCACTATCTCAATTTGTTCACATCTATTTGCCAGGAATTGAGAGAATACCTGAGAATACCACCAAGAATACCTGAGGATTATTGACAACTCTCAGCTACCAATATTGAGTGAGGTCTCCTTCCTGAGTGGAACAGGTTGAGATCTAGATATCCAGCTATTTCTACTGCTAAAGGACTTATAGAAGAAGATTTTAACATACACAATATATGGAAATGATATTGGATAGAAAATTGCTCCCCTCCCCCAAAATGTCAAAATTTGCCTTGCATTTTGGAAAAACTACCTGGATTCGACCAGCCCTGGGTGATATGTGTAACACTGAACCAAATTTGCACTGACTGTGATAGATGCCTCAGTGGCGCAGTGGTTAGAGTGCAGTACTGCAGGCCACTTCTGCTGACTACCTGCTGCCTGCAATTTGGCAGTTCAAATCTCACCAGGCTCAAGGTTGACTCAGCCTTTCATCCTTCCGAGGTGGGTAAAATGAGGACCCTAGATTGTTGAGGGCAAGAGGCTGACTCTGTAAAAGTGCTTAGAGAGGGCTGGAAAGCACTATAAAGCGGTATATAAGTCTAAGTGCTATTGCTATGCACAGATGCTCTCTATACATGGGGCAAAATACCATCACTGAATTGGGACTGTGGGGTAGAAAAACAAACTATCCAACATACAATGTGTCAGACTGCCCAAATAGAGCCTGGGGTCTGATTTCCTGGCTTTGACAAATGAAGGGAAAAATAAATTATACCTGTAAGTAGCTGGATACCCATACTTCGCTACTTATGACCATTTTCACACTTACGACCATTGTAGCATCCCCATGGTCTTGACAGACTCTCATTGCCATCATCACCAACAAAGTATATCTGGAGAAATGAAGGCTGCTGCTGAGGCCCCAACATAGTATTCCCTATCCCAGGGGGTCTGCAACCTTAAGCACTCAAAGAGCCATTTGGATCTGTTTCCCACAGAAAAGGGAACACCGGGAGCCACAAAACCTGGGTGGGTGTGGCCAACTCGATGTCACTAACTTCCACCAGTCACATGACCCACCCACTCCCAGCCATGCTTACCAAGCCGGTCATTAGGGCAGAGAACCAATTGTTAAAAAACACCATAAAACCCTAAAACCCTTTTGACATTTCTCTCTCTCCCCTCCCTCCCCCCCCTCTCCCTCTCTCTCTGTATCTCTTTATGTCTCACTCTCTCCCCCTCTCTCTGTATCTCTCTCGCTCTGCCCTGGCCACTTCTCCATCCCCTGCTGTCGCCCTTACCTTCTCAGGCCAGGCGAGGAGTGACTGGGTGGGGACGGCGAGGGGCGGGGCCAGCCAGTGGTGGGATCACCTGACAGGGAGCCACAGCAGAGGGCCCAAAGAGCCGCGTGTGACTCCTGAGCCACAGGTTGCTGACCTCTGCCCTATCCTGTGGTAGACCAGCTCCTACATTTTGAATGTTGGCATAAAATTTCCCTCCTTTACCTCTCTGGCTCCAAAAGACATCATTTTGAAGCATCCATTGTACTTCTGGGCAGCAGAAAGACAGTCTTTTCCCTTTAACTTTAACAGATTTAACAGATTAACAGAGTTGGAAGGGACCTTGTAGGTCATCTAGTCCAACCTCCCCACCCAAACAGGAGACCCTACACCATTTCTGACAAATGGCAGTCCAATCTCTTCTTGAAAGCCTCCAGTTGATGAAACTCCCACAACTTCCGAAGGCAACTTCTGTTCCATGGATTGATTGTTCTCACTGTCAGAAAAATTCTCCTTATTTCTAGGTTGATTATCTCCTTGTTCAGTTTCCATCCATTGCTTCTTTTCTGGCCTTCAGGTGCTTTGGAAAATAGCTTGATTCCCTAATTTAATTATAGATTGAGGACTTAGTGCACTTGTTTTTTCCCTGAGCATCCTGATCTTCTACTTGCCAAACTGAAGCTAATGAAATCTGGCATCTGACCACCAGGTACCCGTCATCCTTTAAAGATTTAATCTTTGGCTAAATTGCCTAAGTCACCACAGCAGAGAAACATCGAGTGAGATTTTCTAGCTAAACAAAATGGCTGTTTTGGGCTGACTGATTATTTTTTCCCTCATATTTCTCTATTTTCAAAACAGCCACCAACCCAAAGTTTTCTTTCCTGGATCATGGAGGCTGCCTGTGCTTGGGAATCTACTAGAATTGCATATTGGGAATCCTCTGAGTGACTTAGATCAGGTATGGCTCCTTCCCCCCTCTCGCATGAAATTCCAGAGGGTGAACCTGCCAGTTTTTTCGGTGCTGCAGAAAGAACTGAAATGGGATTGGTGTGTTTGTTAACTTTTCTACACAATGCATAATTTTTTGCTTGGTGCAAGATTGAGAGAAAAGCATTTACAATCTTACGGAGAAATAATATTACTTCTCCGAAGATTTAAGTAATATTACTTAAACATACCTGTGTGGGTAGCAAGATTTAAAGCTCTCATTATAATAAAACAAGGGTATTAATTATGCTCGGGTGGAGTTCTTTCACCCTAGCAAAATGTTCAGCTGATGCCCTTAAGCTCATCTGCAGTGAATAGGTGTGTCCCCTTCCATGATCTCCTTCATCTTCTTGTATGATCTTCTCAATCCTTTCAAAGGTGTTTCAGGAATCCTGTCCCTGGTGTGAAATGACATGTTTTCGACTCCTAAAATTCATCCCGATTCACCAGTCATCTCATAACTCTCCCCTTTCTGCAAGAACATCATTATAGTCAATCAGCATCATAGTTGTTTACAGATTAACAGAGTTGGAAGGGACCTTGTAGGTCATCTAGTCCAACCCCTCCCTGCCCAAGCAGATCCTACACCATTTTTGACAATGGCAGTCCAGTCTCTTCATGAAAACATCCAGTGATGAAACTCCCACAACTTCCGAAGGCAGCTTCTGTTCCATTGGCTGATTGTTCTGTCAGAAAATTTCTCCTTATTTCCAGGTTGAATCTCTCCTTGTTCAGTTTCCATCCATTATTCCTTGTCTGGCCTTCAGGTGCTTTGGAAAATAGCTTGACCCACTCCTCTCTGTGGCAGCCCCTCAAATATTGGAAGATGGCTATCATGTCTCCCCTGGTCCTTCTCTTCACTAGACTAACCAGGCCCAGTTCCATCAGTAAAGGAGAATATTTGTAGCTCAGGGTTGAAATGAAGGGTTGTTGGTGTTCTCTGAGCTTGGTTGTTTTCTTGCATGTTTCATTAGTCAATTAGATAACATAATTAGTGCTAAGTGGTGCTAGGCTAGCACTGATGATGTTACTTACTTGGGTAATTAAACGTCTGCAAGAAAACAACCAAGCTCAGAGAGCACCAAGGACCCCACAGTCGTCCTCCTCTTCCTCCTCCTCCTCCTCCTCCTCCTCCTCCTCCTCCTCCTCCTCCTCCTCCTCCTCCTCCTCCCTAGCACTGATGATGTTAACTAGTTGGATAATGAAATGTCTGAAAGAAGATAACCAAGGACTCCTCATTATTGTTCTA
This sequence comes from Pituophis catenifer annectens, assembly GCF_029215685.1. Classification (NCBI taxonomy): domain Eukaryota; kingdom Metazoa; phylum Chordata; class Lepidosauria; order Squamata; family Colubridae; genus Pituophis; species Pituophis catenifer. The sequence goes on from NW_027256893.1 coordinate 6,974,435, forward strand.
CATATAGATTGCCTAGAATTGCCTTCTGCATGAAGAAAAGGGGGGCTATGGGTATAAGCTTGACTTCAACTGAGGACAGCTTCCGAATGGTAGTGTCAGCTTTGGAAGCCATATTAGGCCGGAAGCTTCCATGCTGCCACCTTCTCATGTGTGGGAAAGTAGGAGGGGCGATTTAGTAGAGGGGTTGTCTTTAGACATAATAGCATTCTTCCTGTCGGTCAAGGTCAGGGCGATCCTGCATCTGGAGAAGGAGTGGTCAGAGTGCACGGATGGTGATTGAAGCATGTGATTGACTGAGGATTGAGGGAATGGTTTTGGGGGTTTTGATTTACTGAGGGAAAACCTGGACCTCTCAGATTCGGGTTTTCCCAGATGTGCCAGTTTACCTATTCTAGTAAATAGAACTTTGAAAAATGCTTGCGTTCAAGTTTTTACTTGGAGTTGGGATTTCTCTGGAACACTGACAGGTAGTTTAGGAGCAGGCTGTAAAGAACTGCATTAAATTGAGAAAATCCAGCATTTAAGTGGTCCAGGGAAAGGATTCCATGTGATTGTAACATTTATTTATTTATAAAATGTATAGATCACCCATCTTACCTCAAGGTAATAGAGCAGCAGTGGAGCAGTGATTAGAATGCAGTATTGCAGGCTACGTCTACTGATCACCTGCTGCCAACACTTTGGCAGTTTGGGTCTCACTGGCTCAAGGTTGACTCAGCCTTCCAAGGTGGGTAAAATGAGGACCCAGATTGTTGGGGCAATAGGCTAACTCTGTAAATATCTTAGAGAGAGCTGTAAACAGTGGTGGGATTCAAATAATTTAACAACTGGTTCTCTATCCTAATGACCAACTGGGTAGGTGTGGCTGGGTGATCATATGACTGGGTGGGCATGGCCAACTCAACATCACTCACATCGACGGACACTTCATCTCACCTGGCCTCTTGTGACCTCTTATAATAGCTATAGAAAAGAAAACAGAACTGACTGAAGAAAAATTGGAATCTCTAGATTTAAAAATGATGGGACTAAATAAAGAATTAGAAAACACCGTGGTGCAATTAGAGATGGAAAGAGCTGCATTTTATTTACGTTTCCAAAACATGGTTGAAGACAGAGAGGAGGATCTAACATTAGTAATGGCGGAGATGATAGCAGATGCCCTCCAAAGAGAGAAGGATGAAATAATAAACGAATTGGACGAAGTATACAGAGTCCATACAAATTATGCTCAACAAAACAAATATTAAATAATTTCTGCCCACAATTTAAAACAATCCAATTAAAACCAATTTCAAATTAAAACCGAAAGGATGGGATCAAGCCAGCCTGGCTAGATGAAATAAATGAGTTTTCAGGGCCCGACGAAAAGTCCGAAAGTCTGGTATCGTGCGTATCTCTGGGGGTAGGTCATTCCAGAGGGCAGGTGCTGCCACAGAGAAGGCTCTCCCCCTGGGGGTCACCAGCCGACATTGTCTGGCCGACAGCACCCTGTGGAGGCATTCTCTGTGCGAGCGTACTGGCTAGTGGGAGGCTATTGGCGGCAGAAGGCAGTCTCGTAGATACCCCAGCCCTAAGCCATGGAGCACTTTAAAGGTGGTCACCAACACCTTTAAGCGTACCCGGAAAACCACTGGGAGCCAGTGCAGCTCGTGCAGGAGAGGTGTCACATGGGAGCGCCCCGTCGCTCCCATAATCCCCCGTGCGGCCGCATTCTGGACCAGCTGGAGCCTCTGGGTGCACCCCAAGGGGAGCCCCATGTAGAGAGCATTGCAGTAGTCCAGGCAGGAAGTGACGAGTGCCTGAGTGACCATGCGTAGGGAGTCCTGATCCAGAAAGTGATGCAACTGGTGTATCAGGTGAACCTGATAAAAAGCCCCCCTGGCCACGGCCGTCAGATGGAATAGATGGTACAAGTGGATAAATCAAAGGAAAAAAGGGTAAAGACAAAAATTAGGGGAAATTAACGTAACAAAGAAGCACCGTCAGATAGATAGAATAGGTAATAAGTCACTGTTTGTATATATGTGTATATATAATTACATATATTTAGTTTGTGGTGTTGTGTATTGATTATGTAATTTTATGATTGAGAAAATTTGTATATATTTTTTAAAATATTTTTAAATTTAATAAAGTTTGTTTTTAAAATTAAAAAGAAAAAGAAAAAGATGGCTTCCAGGCCTGACAAGTATTGCTTTTCATTTACTTAATTGTGGGGCCATCTTCTCCAGATTCACAGATGAAATGTTTTCTGTGGTTTTAGACAAATGCATAATGCTGTATTTTTCCTGAGGCTCCTGAGGCCACCCTGAGTCTTCGGAGAGGGGCGGCATATAAATTAAATTAATTAAATTAAATTAAATTAAATTAAATTAAATTTAATTTAATTAATTAAATTTAATTACTTAATGCTAATGTTCTGCTTGCCAAACTACGACATCTGGCTTCAGAACACCGTGTACCCTCATCTTAGCTTTAGAGATCTAATCTTTGGCTCAGGAGAGCAACACAGAACAAGGCATTCCTTCTTATCAACATGGCTGTTTTTGGCTGGCTGATTGTTCTTTCTCTCCTATTCCTCTATCTCTGGAAGAGCCAACGTCCCAAAGGTTTCCCCCCTGGACCATGGAGGCTGCCACTACTTGGGAATCTGCTTTATTTCAGTACGAGGTTCCCTCTGAAGGAGCTGGATCAGGTAAGGCTTTTTATCCATTCTCATGTTAAACTGGACAAGGTGAATCTGTCAACATTTTTTTTGTTGCTGAGGAAACAACTGAAGAAGAGACAGGTGTGGTCGTTTAACTTTGCTACGTGAGATCCGATATCTGCTTGGCTCAGGATTTAGAGAAAAACATATCGAATCTTTGGGACATGTGAACAATCCCTGTCATTTGAGGGTGGAGGATTCCTCATTCCTAATTGAATCAAACTTCTGAAAGATTCATCAGCTGGGAATTTTTTTTTTTAATTTGATTTATATGCCGCCCTTCTCCGGAGACTCAGGGCGGCTTACAATGCGCTAAGCAATAGCCTTCATTCTTTTGTATATTTATACAAAGTCAGCTTATTGCCCCCACAAACTGGGTCCTCAATTTACCTACCTTAGAAAGGATGGAAGGCTGAGTCAACCTTGAGCCTTGGTGAGATTCGAACCTGCAGTAATTGCAGGCAGCTGGTCTTAATAACCATCTTAATAACAAGGTGCCTTAGACCACTGTACTACCAAGGCTCTTAATTAAGTTTGCCTTTGAAGTTTTCAAGTTAAACACTGGCTTTCCAAAACCTGCTGGAGAAATTTGGCACTGTAGAAGGTTAAAGAAGGCTTCTGTTTGTCTGCATCAATCAATAATGTATGATTCAGGTGATTCCCCACCATGTGGATCAGCTCTATTTGTTCCTACCCCCCCCCTGCCCCCTCCTCCCCAAATACTGTTTTTCATGTTGAAAGAATATAAAGAAATGAAACAGTGAGATAGAGTAAAGGTAGATCAATAACAAGTCTATTTCAGGTAGTCCTTGGTTAACAACCTTTGGTTAACAGGACAGGTACAGACTTCAACAGAAAGTCGGAACGGCAGAAAGAAAGAAAAAACACTACAACAAGCCTGCTTTCCCTGCATGAACCAGAAAGAGGGCTGAGGAAATATCTACAGACCCCTCACATCAGTGGTGAAATCCAAATTTTTTTTACTACCGGTTCTGCGGGGGTGGCTTGGTGGGCATGGCAGGGGAAGGATACTGCAAAATCTCCATTCCTTCCCCACTCCAGGGGAAGGATGCTGCAAAATCCCCATTCCCTCCCCACTCCAGGGGAAGGATGCTGCAAAATCCCCATTCCCTCCCCACTCCTGGGGGAAGGATTTTGCAAAATCTCCATTCCCACCCTACTCTGGGGCCAGCCAGAGGTGGTATTTGCTGGTTCTCCAAACTACTCAATATTTCCGCTACCGATTTTCCAGAACCTGACAGAACCTTCTGGATTTCACCCCTGTCTCACATCCTGGACATAAACTGTTTCAACTTCTCCCTTCAGGATCGCGCTATAGGGCATTGCATGCCAAAACATCTGGACACAGGGACAGTTTTCCCCCCTCATGCCTTCACTCTGTTGAACACCTGACAAATGCTTAATTCTCCCAGTATTGTTTTATGTCTTAGGATATTTACTCATGTATTCATGTACTGTATTGCTATTCTTTTTCTCATCTTCTCATCTTTCCTACTACCTTCTCCTATTGGTATCTATGATTATCACTTGTATCTTATGATTAAGGATTGCAACTATGATCTATGATATATGACCTATCACTTTGTTGTTTGTAAGTACACTGAGAGCTTATGCACCAGAGACAAATTCCTTGTCCGTCCAATCACATTTAGCCAATAAAGAATTGAGAATTTTGTTCAGTGACCATTCAAAGTTATGTCAATCCTAAATGAAGGGACCTATGACATAAAATCATCTGCTACAATGTCCTACCTGTCAATGACTACTTCAGCTTCAACCACAACAATACACAAGCACACAATAGATGCAAACTTAAAAGTGAACCGCTCCAAACTCAATTGCAGAAAATATAACTTTAGCAACAGAGTGGTCAATGCCTGGAATGCACTACCTGACTCTGTGGTTTCATCCCAAAACCCCCAAAATTTTAACCTTAGACTGGCTACTGTTGACCTCACCCCTTTCCCAAGAGGTCTGTAAGGGGCGTGCATAAGAGCACCAGTGTACCTACCATCCCTGTCCTAATGTTCCCTTTAATTGTATTCATTTTATGTATTCAATTCATGCTTTAGTTATACTTATATATATTATCTAATACGTACTCGACAAAATAAATAAATAAATAAATAAAATGACACTCCTTGAGGTTGCAGTACCACAGTTTCCCTGTGGTCACATACCCGCAGTTGGACATTCAACAAATGCCTCATAATTATGAGAGCCAGTGTCCTGTGGTCATATGACAAGCAAAGTCAGGGGGACTGGAAACCCACCTAACAAGTGTCTTGCTTAGCAACATAAATTTTGGACTCCATTGTGTTTAATCCCAAGTAATTCCCTGATGCCTCTATATGCTAATATTCCAAATTACTTTGTTTCAGCTAGCAAAAAAATATGGTCCTGTCTTCAGTTTCTACTTTGGAAGAACACCTGCAGTCTTCATTCATGGATTTACTGCAGCAAAGGTGGCTCTCGTGATACAAGGCACAGAATTTGCTGGAAGGACAGTATTTCCTATAACGGATGCCATTGCTAAGAAAAAAGGTAACTGAGTATAATTTCCAATTCTTTTTTTCCCCACCTATTTTATTTTATTTACAAATGCCTGTTTGCTCTCGATAAGAATCCAAGTTATCCTATTACCAACTACCAATGGTAGCAGGATATTGTTGTGGTCCGCCAGCAGCCTGCGGAGTTGGCAGCGGAGTCGGACAGTGAGGAGGCTGAGTCCTGGAGGCTGGAGAAGGCCTGGATGAGGGCTCTGCGTCTGAGGCAGAGATGGGGCTAGGGCCATCGGAGAGTGAGGTGTGGACTCCAGAGCCTCCAGAGACTGATAGGAGTGAGGCAAAGGAACAGGAGGAGCCTGTTCCTAATGCACGCATGAGAAGAGCTGCCGGAAGGCAAGAGCAGCTCAAGCAAAGAGGACAACTTGGGAGTAGGGCCAAGAGATGATTGGCCCCTCCCATAAGGCTTAAAACTGACCAGCAATGCCGTTTGGGCTTTGCCAGAAAACAACGTTGGTAGCTTTGTCTTCTTCTTCGTCTTCTTTGTATTTATTTTTGTATCTGGGACTTCTGAACGTTTGCCAAGAAAGGCCTTTGGCAGTTTGCCTAATTGGACCAAGGTTTGAGATAGGACTGAGGAATTTGTGTTGGGAGGAATTTGCTTTAATTTGGTTGAATGACGCTGGGAACGAAGTAATTCTCAGCTGTTCGAATAAAGTTTGTTTTTTCATGGACTGATTTTCCTACTTCTTACTTGGGCCTGGGTCACAACAGATATCCGTTATCGAGTTACCAATATCCCTTTTATTCTGCATTCTGGAGCGCTGACCAAAGGTTTCCAGCAAAACAGAATAACAAGGACCTTGTATGAAAGGACCTTGGCGGTCTTCTAGTCCACCCCCCCTGCTCAAGCAGGAAATCCTATACCATTTCAGACAAATGATTGTCCAATCTCTTCTTAAAAACCTCCAATGTTGGAGCATTCACACTATCTGGGGGCAGGTCATTCTACTGGTTAATTAGTTCCTTAGTTCCAGGTAGCATCTCCCTTTAATGATTTTCACCCACTGCTTCTTGTCCTACCATCAAGTGCTTTGGAGAATAGGTTGACCACTCTCTTTTTTGTGGAAGGCTGCTATCATGTCATTCCTAGTCTTTCTTTTCACTAAAGTAGATATGCCCCATTCCTGCATCCATTTTTTTATATGTTTTAACCTCCAGCCCTCTAATCATCTCTGTTGATCATCTCTGCACTCTTTCTAAAGTCTCCACATCTATTTTATATTGTGGTGACCTAAACTAGATGCATTATTCCGAGTGTGGTCTTACCAAGGCATTATAAATGGTTACTAACACTTCTCGTGATCTTCTCATGAAAGAAAGAAAGAAGAATCTCTTGAAGCGTTAGAATGATCTTCCTAATTGTTACATGAAAAATTGTAATTTGTTCATGGACCAGAAAAACAACTCGATGTATTTTTCTTGCCATGAGAACTGTTCATTAGTTTAGCATTGGTAGTATAATTTTAGTAATGCTTTGTTCATTTACTGATGTTTGTCATATTTGAAAATACACTTTTGCTTTAAAAATAAATAAATAAGTAAATAAATAAACATGAATGAGTGTTGGTTTTTTCCCCCAGGTTTGCTGACATTAAGATATGGTGAAGTATGGAAGGGGCAAAGGAAGTTTTCACGGATGCTTTTCAGAAACTTTAGATTGAGCAAAAAATCAGTGGAAGAAAAGAACCTGGAGGAAACAGCTTATTTGATTCAAGCGTTCACTGATAACATGAGTAAGCTCTCCTGGGACAGGATGGGATGGTTGGGAAGTTGTCATTCCAGTGTGGTTGTTGTTTCCCATTGAGCCCAACTGAGTTGACCTCAAGGATGACCATTAAGTGTGTGTATTACAGCAGAGTAGGAGGATCTTAGGATTCTGGTTGGATAAAATTCCATGTCCCATTGACCAAAATAAGATACATCGTTCATTTTACCTCTGTGTTTGTAATGTTTGTAGAGCAGGAGTGTTATAACATTCTTGGTGGCAACCTGAAAATTAGAATTCTGAGAATGCTTTTAATTGTTGATAGGAATTTGGGGAGAAGATTAATCTACATAAAATGACTAGCCGAGGAAGCATAATGTTGTGGCCCACCAGCAGCCAGCAGAGCTGACAGCAGATTCGGACAGTGAGGAGGTTGGGGAGGAATGTGGGCCAGTCCTGGAGTCTGGGGATGGCTCGGACGAGGGCTCTGCGTTGGAGGCAGAGAGAGGGCCAGGGCCATCTGGTAGTTATGTGCTGCCTCTGGAGCCTCCAGAATCTGACATCAGTGAGGCAGAAGAACAGTGTGAGCCTGTTCCCAGTGTGTGCATGTGCAGAGCTGCCAGAAGGCAAGAACAATTATGAAAAAAAAGGGTGAGTCGGGAGTAAGGCTTGGAGATGATTGGCCCCTCCCATAAAACATAAAAGAGGAGCAAATGTACGTGAGCCTTTGCAGGAAGCAATTAGTTCCTATGGTCAATTCAAGATCTAAGAAGTCCGTTTGATTCTGTGCTCCATTTGGCCTTGCAAAATTAATGGACAATTAGGTCTCTGACAGCGTTTCAAGGGAGATAAAGGTGGGTGTTTATCAACATTATCCTGAAAGACTGTGTCATCTCTAGCAGACATCTGTCAGAATGTTTAGATTTTAGCAAGATTTATTCGTTAGAAAAAGATAGAAAATAGCAGATATTATTTGACCTTCATGACTCCTTTGCATGAAAGTTCGTTGTGAGCTGATCCAAGAGCTGGAATCTATAGTGGACTTATGACAAAAAGTGACTTATGTCCATTTTTCTCACTTACGACCACTCCAGCATTCCAATGGTCACGTGATTTACACTCGGATGCTTGACAACTGACTCATATTTATGACAGATGCAGCTTCCCAGGGTCATGTAATTATTTTGCAATCTTTAACATGCAAAGTCACCGAAGAAGACAGATTCACGTAACAAACGTGGCAAGAAAAATTGTAAAATGGGGAAGGATTTAAAAAGAAAGATCCAAATTTCTCACTTAGCAACATAAATTTGGGACTCAGTTGTGGCCGTACATTGAGGACTACCTGCATGTTGTATTCTTCTGCTGATACCTCTGCAACGAGTAAAATTGCTTAGAGGATTGCGTCTTATGACTCTCCTAAATAAACACGCAGGAAGAATAAATCTCTATAGAGATTGATTTCCTTTCATTTTGTTTCACAGGTGTTCCTTTTGATCCTTATGAGTTTCTGGACACCGCAGCCGCCAATGTAATTTGTGCCATCATATTTGGGAAACGTTTGGAATATGACAACCGCTTCTTCAGGACTCTCCTGGATGAGATACATCAAGGTTCCAAAATGACGGCGGGACCTTGGGCCTTGGTATGCTTAACAACAATTCTGAAGATTGTTTAATTAATCCACAACCAGGGGTGGGTTCTAAATTCTTTTTACTACTGGTTCTGTGGGTGTGGCTTATTTTGTGGGCGTGGCTTGATGGTCATGTGACAATTCTTTAGGATTTAGCAGAGGTACTGATCTACCAGGCTTTTAACTGCTTGCAGAGCTGTACCGGTCTACCCATTTGTTCTTGGAGCGTTCCGGTTTACTCATTTGTTTTTGGAGGCACCGGTCTACTCATTTCTTTTTGGAGGCAGTGGTCTACCCATTTATTTTTGCAGGCACCGGTCTACTCATTTGTTTTTGGAGGCACCGGTCTACTCATTTGTTTTTGGAGGCACCGGTCTACCACCACACTGCCTTTTAGCACTGATCAGCTGTAGGGCGGCCCTTTGAATCCCCGCGGCAAGAGTTTTTTTCCTTCTAGCCGATCATCTGGGACTCAGGAGGCAGCAATAGATTGGGGGTGGGGCCAAATAAAAGGTAAGAATAACGCGCAGGGTAGGCAGAGGGGCAGAACCAGTTCGGCGATGTCATATCATCACTGCTACTGGCTCAGCGGAACCAGGCAGAACCAGGAGGAACCCACCACTGTCCACAACTAATTGCAATTTATATTTCCATATCTCACTCATTCTGGAATGTTTTGGTTTTCAATTGCAATTAGAGCAGTATCTCACCAGAGCGTAAGGACAAGTGAGTGGAACTGCTGTGTGAAGCAATTTGGTCCAAACTTGCAGTTATCCCAATTTAATTATTAAGTCTAGTTTTGGTACTGAGATGTATCCTTATTGGGCCATTTGATTCCCGATCAAATTGAGAATAAGAGATATTACAAGCTATCCTGATTCAAATTCATGCACAAGTGGCCATTTAAAAGTTCCATAGTTCACACATTCTGGAAACTCTGTGGGTTTCCTGAATTTAGAACAGCATCTCACCATCTGTCAGAAATGGTGTAGGATCTCCTGTTTGGGCAGGGGGGTTGGATTACATGACCTATAAGGTCCCTCCCAACTCTGTTAATTTGTTAGAGAAGCAAAACATCTTCACCAGAGAGCAAGGACAAATGGGTGACAAACTACTGTGTGAGTGATTTGGTCGAAACCTGCAATTATCCCAATTTAATGAGGGCCAGTTTCTATACTGAAATTTAACTTTATTGGGACATTTGATTCCCAATCAGTTTGGGAATGAGAGATAACAGCAGGGATTATTTTTCCTGCTCAATACATCCTGCAAAGAAGCCTTTAAGGTAAAGGTAAAGGTTCCTCTCACACATATGTGCTAGTCGTTCCTGATTCTAGGGGGCGATGCTCATCTCCATTTCAAAGCCGAAGAGCCAGCACTGTCAGAAGACGTCTCCGTGGTCATGTAGTCGGCATGATTCAACGCCAAAGGTGCACGGAACGCTGTTACCTTCCCACCAAAGGTGGTCCCTATTTTTCTACTTGCATTTTTTACCTGCTTTCGAACTGCTAGGTTGGCAGAAGCTGGGACAAGTAATGGGAGCTCATCCTGTTACGCGGCGCTAGGGATTCGAACTGCTGAACTGCCGACCTTTTGATCCACAAGCTCAGCATCTTAGCCACTGAGCCACTGCATCCCTATAAAGAAGCCTTTACCACAATCCAATTCAACCATGTTGGTTTTTCTTCTGTTTGCTGGCAGCTTTACAATGAGGTGCCCTTGGTAAGAAATCTTCCCCTGCCCCACCAGACAATATTAACAACTGCAAAGAAAATAGATGTCTTTATTCAAAAAGAGGTGGAAGAACACAAGGTGACCTTGACTCCTGGAGAACCTCGTGATTTCACTGATGCCTACTTAGAAGAAATGCAGAAGGTAGATGGTTCAACTGGCAGATCTTTCTTTTTCCTGTGGTTTTGACATTGTCCCTTAGGAAAGTGCAACAGAAACATTTCTTTTCTAGAGATCTACTTTCTACCTGGTACTTTGAATGTTTTATAGCCCCAACTAACTAGGGCACCCCCCCTCCTTTTGGGCACCAGGGACTGGTTCTGGGGAGAAAGGTTTTTCCATGGACAGGAATGGGTGTGGTTTTGCATGCTGCCTCCTATCTCATGGATGGGGCTTCACTTATTTGCACCACCTGGTTTCTGGCATGCCGAGGCCCCATGCTAGTCCATGGACCAGGGCTTGGAGACTCCTAAACTAGAGTAGGTCTTTAGACCAGGACAAGGGAGAAAGTCCCCTATGCCAGCTCTGTGGGATCTTTATTCTCTTCCTGAACTCTTTCTATCATAAGGGGTTAAAAGTCTGTAGAGATCCTCAGTCATCCAGGTCATGGTTATTCCAAAGGTGCTTTTTCAGGAGGCAACTGGACTTTCTTGTTTGTCTTTGAAGACATTTCACTTCTCATCCAAGAGGTTTCTTCAATTCTGAGCTGAAGAGCTAAACAGTTTGGGATGAACCCCCTTTGAATGGTGTAGGAGTAGGAATGGATTTCCAGAGAAAATAATTTGCAGACTACAGGAACCATTAGCACTAGTCAGGTGACCCTGAGGACACAGATAAACCTCCTAGTGCTTCAACAACCCTCTAAAAGGATGCAAATGGGATTCAACCGGAAGTGTCATGACGAGACAGTCAGGGATTAGTGGGCTTTAATGAGCCTTGCAAAATCTCGGGCTGACGAACTACTTCAAACTGGATCTGTCTGTAGAGACAGGGAAGAAGGAGAGGCACCTCAGGAGACCAAGCGGAACAGGCAAGTTCCTTGGAGGTCAGAGGAAACTCTCCCTGACTCTGCAGCAGGGGGCGGCGGCCATTGCAACCGCCAGTAAACTGGGGCAACTGGACCAAGCACTGTGCAGGAATGGAGAACTGAGCGGAACATTGATGCCGGGTGAGTGACGACCAACTCATAGGCAGAAGAGAAAAAAAAAGAGGAGTACTTTCAAAATAACTATAAATGTCCTAGCGGTATAACAGTGGCTAATAGGTATGGCGAAAGGACAGAAGAAGAAGATTAAAGCTGAAGCTATAAAGTGATAAAACCTGATTAGAAAATTGATTATTGGATTTAAATATTTGGAGAACTTTAAAAAATTAAAAGAATTAAGAACCTGAAAAGATCTATCTCTAATTAGTGAATTTTAAAGGAAGATTAAAGAATGAAGAAAAGCCTGCAATAGAAAGGACCAGTTAAAGATTTTAAATTGAAATTGAATTGGAATGTAAAGTTGGAATTTGGACTTTGTAAATTTGGACTGATCTTTAAATTGATTTGGTGCATATAAAAGTGAAAAAGAAGAAGAGGAAAAAATAAATAAGACTGTTAAAGTGGATTGCAAACAAAATGGATACTTTCCTAGACTGCTAATTACAATTGTGGATTGTAGAGAGCCATCTTCAGGAGAAAAAAGGTCATTACAACATTGAATCCTTATTTTTGGGGGAAAAAACAAACCTTGAACTTTGAAAGGGATAACAGCTGTGAATTTTTAAGGAGGCTTTGTTTGTCTATAAGCACTTTAACTTTGATGATTAAAAAAGGAGGACTACAACACAATTTGAAATTGGAATAATATCAACCTAGAAAGAACAAAATGGTGCAGGAAGTTAAGGAAATGATGAAAACGATGTATTTATCATTGAAAGTGGAAATAAGGGAAATGACCACAATGTTGCATGGCAAACCGAAACTTGATGATCAAAAATTAACTTAGAATACATTCAAGCTGACAAGGAAGCAAACAATGAGAAGCAAGAAAGAGAGACTGTCAATAAAGAAGAAGATAAAGACAAAGAGATTGATTACGGAAAATTAAATGATTATGTGAGTAGTAATAATAAAAAAGACAATTTTAAAGATTACATTGGGATTAACAATGGAAGAAATAGAAAAAGGAGAAAGAAGCAAAGAAAAAGAGGGTGTTATAGAAAGAACATAAAAAAACTTAAATGATTGCACGGCGATTATCAGTGGGAAAATAAGAAAAAGGGAAAAGCGATGGAAAATAACGAGAAATGCAGGGCAGAATAGAAGAGTTTATGATTTTAAAATACAAAATGATTACACTGGGATTAATAGTGGAAAGATAAGAAAAAGGGAAAAGAGAGCTCAGGACTTTAAAGCACAAAAGAAAAGAAGGGGAAAGAAAAAGAAAAAAAATCAAAAATAGAAAGGGAGAAAGAAATGGAAGAAGAATATGTGGTATATGAAATGAATATTAGAGAAAAGATGAAATTGTGATATTAATTAAGTAATTTAAAACTATATGGATGTATGTAACAATTGGAATACTTTGAACTATATATTTGGAATTATTTGGATAAGATTTATACTTAATTGGTGTTTATAAACATGTTGAATTGTATTATTTGGAACAGAGAGAATTCAGGGAAACAATTGAGAATTGTATTATGTTGTATCATTTGAATTAAGATTTATACTTAATTGATTGAGTATTTTTATTTTTTTTTTATTTTTTTTATTGAAAAAGTTTTTAAATATTGAGTATTTTTATTGAATATCTTAATTAATCAGGGAAATTATAATAATTGGAATATCTTTAAGATAAGAGATAAGAACATAAATTTGATGAAGTAATAGAATGTAATAATGAATTAATTAAGTTAATATGAAGTAATGGTAAAATGTATGGAAGTTTAAGAACTGAAATAAGACTTAGAAATATTAATAAGTTTAACATATAAGATTGTAATAGTTGGGACATTTGAGTTAAGATTTATACTTAATTGGCTTTTATTAATATGTTGAATGGTGCAGAAATGTAATATAATTGTATTATTTGGAATAGTTGATAAATAATTGGGGATGGTATTATGTTGTGTGAATTCAAATCTAGAGGTTCAAATTTTAGGGAGGAAAAAGAAAAATTGAATTATATCAGGATTAGAAGTTAAGTTAAGATTAAGATATTGGTTTCTTAAAATTAGAGAAAATAAATGTTATTCGAAAAATTCAAATACATTTATGACCAGGTCAATATTTTATTCAGAAAAGATGCATTATATGTTTGTCTGTATGTTTAAAAAATAAAAAAAAAACTTTACAAAAAATAAAATAAAATAAAAGGATGCAAATGACCAGCCGTCTGCAAGGAATATAAATCCTTCCATTCCCCACTATCCTGTCAGAGCTGAAGAAGCTTCTTGGATGAGAAGTGAAATGTCTTCAAAGAAAAAACAAGAAACTGTAGTTACCTCCTGAAAAACCACCTTTGGGACAATTATAATGGGTTGTTACTGGAAGAAATTATTGGTACACTTTTAGTCATCGTTCTCAGAATGAATTCCAGTGTTTAAATGGATGTTATCAACACTATTAAAAAGGATATGCAACTGGGAGAAAATCCTTTTTTCCATTTGATATTCATATTTCTTGTTTTAACTGACAAAAAGCCAGAGAAGAAAGCTTCAGGCTTTGAAGAACAGCAATTACGAATCCTATTGTCTGATCTATTTCTGGCTGGAACAGAGACAATGGCCGCAACTCTTCAGTGGATATTGCTCTATTTGGTGGCCTTTCCAGAGATTCAAGGTACGAAATTATGAAACAGTCTTCTTGTAATAGTAATATCTGCTCTTATTGTGGAAAGTAAAAAAAAAAGGATCCTGAATTGGGGGTCATTTTCAGGGCTGAGAATTCAGCTGCACTCTGCTCAACATCTGGTGGGCACTTGGTTGGGAAGTATATCAGATATGTTTACACAGAGCCAGTAAATGTTCTTCAGAGTGTAACCGACCTATTTGTTCCACAGAGAAATGCTGGAAAGAAATAGACACAGTTCTGGGAAACAAAGCAAGTCTGAAGTACGAAGACAGAGGAAAATTGCCCTACACAAACGCCGTCATTCATGAAATCCAGCGCGTTTCAAATGTTATTCCTCTTGGACTACCTCATGCACCCATTAAAGATGTGCAGCTTTTTGGATATAAAATTCCCAAGGTAAAAAAAAAAAAAAAAAAAACTCCCAGAAACCCGTAATTGTTTCCCATAAAGTAAAGTGTGGGTGAATCTGCAGGTGTCCATCTGTGTCTTCCTGACCTGTGTCTGTGTAAGAGCAAGAGAAAGCAAGAATTGAGATCTCTTTCTTTTTATCAGAGTTTCTTGCAGAAATTAAATCCAGAAAGCACACACAGGCAGACTGATACAGCAGGATTCATTAATTTCTTTATATACATAATAATACATGAAGATAAAATGTACAATACCAATATAGAAGATTCTTCCAATGTAGCAGTTACAACACAAGACAGGAGAGAACAGTTAGTTTCATTTCAGCAGAGCACACTAGTTTCAGTTTCTCTGCACAGACTCAGAAGCTGCAGACTAAGACATGCCCTGGCTCCAGTGTGTCTCAGCTCCCAAACAGTCCTCATTGGCTGACTTAATTGCTGTGCCTATACATTGGCTGACCTTGTTACCATGTCCTATTCCAGTTGATGAATATACTCTGACACTTTTGAACTCCCCTTTATTAAAGTAGTATAGACCTATTGACCCTTTTTTCTGTGGGGTGCTTTGCAAGATGACACAATTTCAATGTTTTCTGAAGACCTTGTAACAATGATGTTTCTTAAATCTCAGGCATTCTCATTTAGGAATGGTATACGTGGGAATAGAAATATGTTTTCCTACTTCTGAGTTCCTCTCTGCTTGATTCCGTCAGTCCCCCTTGTACTTTTTCACCTGCATCTGCCATTCTCCAACCACATCTCAATGAGGTCTACCTGGAAGCTCATTCAGAGCCATGTCTGACAACGAGGGCTTTCCTCAATGTGACATACCTCTCTTGGCTTCTGCAGGACACCATGGTTTTCGTCAACATCCAGTCTGCCCATCGTGATGAATCCCAGTGGAAGTTTCCCAATGAGTTCAACCCCTCCAACTTCCTGAATGAAGAGGGAGAGTTTGTGAAGCCGGAAGCCTTTTTGGCATTTTCAGCAGGTGAATTTCTCAGTTTCAATCTCCATCTCCATCTCCATCTCCATCTCTGTCTCTGTTTCTCTGTCTCAGTCTCAGTCTCAGTCTCAGTCTCAGTCTCAGTCTCAGTCTCAGTCTCAGTCTCTGTCTCTGTCTCTGTCTCTGTCGCAGTCTCTGTCTCTGTCGCAGTCTCTGTCTCTGTCTCTGTCGCAGTCTCTGTCTCTCTCTTTCTCTTTCTGTGATGGAGAAAGAATTAGACAAGTAAGTACCTGATCTCTAAGGTCAGAATCAGAGACGAAAAGAGGAACTGAAGCGAGAGAGGAAAAAAGTGAAGATTGATTTGAGAAGGTGAGTCTTTTAAAGAATAAAGCATGCCCCCCCCAAAAAAAACAACCCTCACCAACTTTGGCAATTTAGTGAAATTTAGGATCATTTTGGGAAGGGCCAAGATGGCTCCAGTGATTGGAATAATTTGTCAACCTTCAGCTGTCTGAATGGCTCCTCTTTCCTCTTTGCCTTTTCAGGACCGAGAGTCTGCTTAGGGGAAAATTTGGCCCGGATGGAGCTCTTCTTCTTCTTCACCAGCATTCTCAGAAATTTCCAATTATCATGGCCAGATAAATCCCAAACTCCAGATTTTACACCACACATGGGGATTACACAGTTCCCGTCTCGCTTCAAGGTGTTGCTGAAGTGTCGCCAGCCCTGTGAAAAGGTGTAAGTGAGGATCTACAAAACAACTGATTCAAGACAATCCCATTCTCTGCAACAGCCAGTGGCCACCTCTGCTTCAAATTCAGCACAAAATCATTTTAAAAAAAATATAAATAAAATGCTATCCTATACAAAACTATCCAGTGGATGACCGGTCTTATTTATATTTTTTTTCTGATGATGAATTTCATTTTCCAAGTCTCTTCTCAATTTCTTTAAGATTACTGTCCCAAAGGTGCTTTTTCAAGAGGCAACTGGACTGGTCTAGTTTTTCTTTGAAGGTGTTTCACTTCTCATCCAAGAAGCTTCTTCAGCTTCTTCTTCTGTTGGATGAGAAGCGAAACGTCTTCAAAGAAAAAACAAGAAAGTCCAGTTGCTTCTTGAAAAAACAACCTTGGGGCAACCATGGCCTGGATGACTGAAGATCTCCGTAGGCATTTAATCATCATCATCATCATCATCATCATCATCATCATCATCATCATCATTAATAACAAGATCACCATTGGTCAGCTGCAGAAGGCCACCTTACTGGGATCTGCTCGCATAATCCGCCGATACATCACGTAGTCCTAAACGCTTGGGAAGTGTTCGACTAGTGATTTCTGATATGAAATCCAACATGGTTATCTCGTTTACTGTGTATACTGTCATTTTTGTGTAAATAATAATAATAATAACAACAACAACAACAACAACTTTATTGTCATTGTACATGTATACACAATGTATACACATACAATGAAATTCACTGAACACCCAGAGACCAGGTCCAACACACATAACAATCCCCAAACACACTCCCATCCACCACAATTCCCCACCCCTAAACCACCCAAACATCCACACAACAGACCAAGTAATGCTGTCCAACAGCTCACTGATGGTGGCCCTTTAGTTCATTGTTGAGTGCAATTATAGCTCTGAGATAAAAACTATTCAGAAAAGGTGTGGTCCGAGTTTTATTTTTTTATTTTTATTTTTTATTGGTTTTTATTGTGAAAATATAGAAATACAATTCTGCGTTTTTCGGTTCCATGGTGTTAAATTGTTTACATATTATTTACATAGTATTGTATCTTTGCTTGTATATAGTTTGGGTATTATTACAGGTAATTATATACAGTTAATTATATACAGTTATATACAGATTGTTTACTTGTTATTTACGTAGATTGCAACCTTAGTTCAGTAATGTACATGGTAATAGTTAACTCTTTATGAACATTATTAATTAACCTTGATACTTCTCAGATTTCATTTTTTGATTCTTTTCTCTAACCACTAGTACCACAATTCTCACACATTATAATACTCCGTGTTCTCTCTTTCGTTAAGTTCTAATGTTAGCTTGCTCATTTCAGCGCACTCTAATATTTTCTTGATTATTTGTTCTTCGGTTGGTGGTTTTTTCTCCTTCCAATATTGAGCATAGGTTATTCTTGCCGCTGTCGTTATAAGTGTAATAAGGTACTTCTTTTTTTCATATTCTGTTTTTAGGATTCCCAGGAGAAAGGTCTTCGGTTCAAAATCAATATTTTCTTTTATTATTTCCGTAAGCCATTTCCAGATCATTTTCCAAAATTTTTTCACTTGGGGGCAGATCCACCAACAATGATAGTAAGTGCCTTGGCGGTGACCACATTTCCAACAATTGGGACTCCACACAACAAACCAAGTAATGCTGTCCAACAGCTCACTGATGGTGGCCCTTTAGTTCATTGTTGAGTGCAATTATAGCTCTGAGATAAAAACTATTCAGAAAAGGTGTGGTCCGAGTTTTAATTGTTCTGCATCTTCTGCCAGAAGGCAACAGTCCAAAAAGATTGTAAGCAGGCTGGGAAGAGTCTCTGAGAATGTTATGCAACTTTCTCAAACAGCGAGATTCAAAGATGTCGTCCAGGGCTGGTAGCTGGAATCCTATGATATTCTGGGCAGTTTTAATGATTCTCTGTAGAGCATTTTTGTTCGCTGCAGAGCTGCTCCCATACCATGCAAGAATGCCGTATGTCAGGACACTCCCAATGGTGCTGCGATAGTAGGACAGAAGTAGATGCTGAGATAGATTTATCTTCCTGAGCATTAAGATTACTGGAAGGAAGAATGGAGAAGAGAAGAGTGCATCACTTGTTTATCAAATGGCTCTTCCTGGTATGAGAATCCAAGGCCCACACGAAGTGGGTGAGCTGTGCAGGGGAGATTGTCAAAGGGACTCTTGACTTCTGGGAGTCCACCTGCCTTGTGGTCTTTGCCTAGTCAACCAGACAAGCAAGGCCAGGACAAGAAGCAGGCAGCGGTAGGATTATTGGAAGTTTCTCGGAACCTTTCATTTTCTCTTCTGAGGCACAACAAAGAATCGTTCCCACACACTTTCTCTTTTCTCAGATCTACAATAACCATTCACATCTTTTATCTTCTTCTCAAGAGCCAAATTCTTCTACCTTGTACCAGAGGAGAACTGAAGTTGTCCAACAATCTCCAGATCTTCTTGTACAGCATTGCTAGATAAACTGAGTCCTTTTCCTGTATACAAAGTATTCTAAAAGTTGGATTTACACAGTGTCTTTCAGTGGATCATAGTGTCTCCCCCACCCCCAATCTTCCCTAAGTCTTCACCCTGCCCGATTTCGGGTCAGTGTTCAGGGCTCAGCACCCTGGACAGGGAGCTGGTGAATTGTTTAAAAGAGATTCAGGTTAATGTCAGGGTTCCAAGTAACACCCCCAATGAAATAAACCTCCGAGGCTTGAGTTTCCTCAAAGTTACATTTTATTAGAGATGTCATATTGGCAAATCTGGGAAAACCTGAATCTGAGAGCTTCCAGGTTTTCCCCACCCAAAGAAAAGTTCAAGTCCCTTCCTAGCACCCATAAGTCCATCACATGGTCCAATCAAAGCACCATCCCAACTGGAGATGCCTCCCAGTTCCAGCCTTCCAGGTGCGGGGCAAGATGTCCTTGACTCTCTGAGAAAGGAATGTTATTATGACTATATATCACCCTGGCTCCATACAATCCCCAGTAGTAAACAGTAGTAAACATGGCAGGTCTGAAGGCCGAATGCAAAAGATGAATTCCAGGCCTGGTTCATAGAAGTTCAGGCAGATGTGATTTTAGCTGTTTATGTTCCAATTGTTTCTGAGTTTTTGTGCCACTAAAGGTAAAAGTCTGAGCATGAACTTTCTTGTACTATTTGTAACCAAAAGGTCTCCATTATTGTGGCATCAGAACCTGAGAGAATTCTGCTTTTTTTCTTTTAGTCTTTTAGGAAGAGGAACTCGAAGTCAAAAGAACCAGGAATTTCCATCTTGCCCAAAATAGGATTAGGTGGTTTGCCTTCTCTGACTACAGGCAGTGCTCAATGTACAACCACAATGGAGCCCCAAATTTCCGTTGTTAAATGAGACATTGGCTAAGTGAGTTTTGCCCCATTTTATGACCTTTCTTGTCATAGTTGTTAAGTGAATCACTGCAGACGTTAAGTTAGTAACCTGGTTGTTGAGTGACTCTGGCTTCCCCAAACACTTGGCTTGTCAGATGCAGGGGTGAAATGCTTCCAGTTTGGACTGGATCGCCCAATCCGGTAGCGATGGTGGCAGGTGGTTCAGAGAACCGGTAACAAAAATCCCTGCCCCCCCCCCCATGCCCAGCTGAGCCGCACGATCATCAGAGGCTTTTTTTTTTTAACTTTTAAAAGCATTTTTTCCAAAACCTCTTTGGGCAAAAAAATGCTTTTAAAAGTAAAAAAAAAAGCCTCTGATGATCACATGGCTCAGGTGGGATCATCAGAGGCATTTAAAAGCATTTTTTCTATAATCACTTTGGCCGAAGAGGCTGTAGAAAAAATGCTTTTAAAAGCCTCTGACGATCCCAGCTGAGTTGCCTGATCGGCTTTTAAAAGACTTGTTTTTACAACCTCTTCGGCTGAAGAGGTCGTAAAAAAAATGTTTTTAAAAGGAAAAAAAGCCTCTGACAATCAGGCAACTCAGCTGGGATCGTCAGAAGCTTTTAAAAGAAAAAAATGTAGAAAAATGTAGAAAAAAGAGGTTGTAGAAAAAATGGTTTTAAAAGTTAAAAAAAAAAAGTTGGCCACACCCATCCAGTCATATTACCACCCCCCCCAAGCAACACCCACCGAACCGGTAGTAACAAATTTTACGTTTCACCACTGGTCAGATGGTCACAAAAGGTGATCACATGATCTTGGGATGCAGCAACGGTTGTAAGTATGCATTTTGGTCGTGTCCATTGGGATGTTTCAAAGGTCGTAACTGTGAAAAACATTCATAAGTCACTTTTTCAGTGCTGTTATAACTTTGAATGGTCACTAAATGAACTGGTTTTTTAAAATTTTATTTTAATCAACATAAGCGTTTAGTGAACATTGCATTGTCTGAGTCATTTTAGTTATACAATCCGATATTAATCATAATATGCTAACAATAATAATAATCCCATGGCTGGGCCTGGACGGCTATCGGGTGCAATCCAGGGGTGGGTTCTACTTACCTTTACTACCGGTTCGCAACAGGGCAGAAGCGTTCTGATGACATCGGAGTCGGTGGGCGGAGCCTCCCGCCGGTTTTACTACTGGTTCTATAGAACCGGTGTGAACCGGGAGCAACCCACCACTGATGCAGTCCCTATGGTTATGGGAATGTGGGTCTTCGGATCAGTAGTGGCTTAACCACCGTGAACCAACGCAGGCACCTACCATCACCAATGATGAGAAGAAATCAACAAAATACCATACCGGATCGGTTATCGCCTGGGTCTACAAGGACTGCGTTAGATGCTATGGCTCCTGGACATCTGCCAAAAAAATGGGCTACAGGGCTCAGTTGCTACTGCTGGGGAACCAGGGCGTGCAACTGTAAAGCGACTGGGACAAAAGCGCAAAACTTGGACAACCGAAGATACCCATTGTCATCGGGGCGCTTGGTACCATGTCCAAGAATTTTACAAAACACATCAAGAAATTGCAGCTTCCTGCAATAACACCAGCTGAACTGCAAAAAACTGTGATACTCGGAACACCATATATTTTAAGAAGGTACTTGGGTGATACCTAGGATGCTGGTATTATACCTAACAAAAATATTTCTAGTTTTAAATATATAGATGATAGATAGATAGATAGATAGATAGATAGATAGATAGATAGATAGATAGATAGATAGATAGATAGATAGATATAGATATAGATATAGATATAGATATAGATATAGATATAGATATAGATATAGATATAGATATAGATATAGATATAGATATAGATATAGATATATTAATTTGATTTATATGCCGCCCTTCTCCGGAGACTCAGGGCAGCTTACAGTGCGTTAAGCAATAGCCTTCATACTTTTGTATATTTATACAAAGTCAGCTTATTGCCCCCACAAACTGGGTCCTCAATTAACCTACCTTAGAAAGGATGGAAGGCTGAGTCAACCTTGAGCCTGGTGAGATTCGAACCTGCAGAAATTGCAGGCAGCTGTGTTAATAACAGGGTGCATTAAACCACTGTACTACCAAGGCTCCTTATATGTTGCTTTATCATTTTTTTTCTAACCATGTGTATTTTCTCATCCAGACATTGTTTGCCTTTGGGCATATCCACCACATACGATAATAAGAACCCTGATTACATTTCCAACATTTGGTGGACATATTTTTGAAGCTCTTTGCTAATTTCGCAGTAAAACATTTTATACAAATTTTCCTTATATGTTGCTGCCATTGTTAATGGGGCAAAAAAAATTTCTCCCTGAGGTGCCTCATGTTAATTTTCTGCTTGTCAAATCCAGTTCATGAAATCTGGTTTCTGAACACCGTGTGCCCTTTATCCTAACTTTAAAAATTTAATCTTGGCTGGTTTGCCAAGTACAATAGCTAGAGAGAAAGACAGAATGAGATGTTCCTGCTATTAACATGGCAATTTTCAGCTGGCTGATCATTCTTTCTCTCCTATTCCTCTGTTTCTGGAAGAGCCAACGTCCCAAAGGTTTCCCCCCTGGACCATGGAGGCTGCCTCTACTTGGGAATCTGCTTTATTTCAGTACGAGGTTCCCTTTGAAGGAGCTGGATCAGGTAAGGCTTTTTATCCATTTTCATGTTAAACTTCAGAGAGTGAATCTGCTGACATTTTTGCTCCTGCAAAAAGAACTGAAAGGGTTTGTGTGTTTCTCTTTTTTTTTATTGAAAAAGTTTTCAATTACAAATTTCCCCCCCCTTTTTACCCCCCCTCCTCCCTAACCCCCCCTCACCACCCCATCCCTCCTCCCCCCTATGACTTCTGTGAAATAAAAACCTAATACATAACAGATTATATAATATTTTACCATCCCCTTACTCCCTCCTCCAAATACTGACCCTTACTCCTAGTGATATTATTAATATTATTACTTCCCCCTCTTGCCATACACTTCCAAATAACATTCCATTATAACACTATATAATAACTTCTGATTTAACACAGTAATATTATTATAACTCCCAATTTATCAATAATCTGCCCTTTTTTTTCTCCTCCCCCATACTTATGTCTGTATATTAATATAACATTTCAAAATAACCTTCCACTTTAAAACTATATAATAAATCCTACTTTAACATTTAATCTTTTGTGTATATTAATATGACATTTCAAAGCAGCCTTCCCCATATATTCTAGTTTTACATTTGTTCTACACTATCCATTTCCTCCACTCCCATAAATATATCTCTTAAGCATCCCTTTTCTTAATCTGTATAATCAAATCACTAACCTATCTCCACCCACTTTCCTACAAAATTACCATACACAACAATTCTTAATATCTTTGTTCTTCTGCCCATCCTACTAAAAATATTCCCTTATATAAACAAAATCAATGACTTTAAACTTATAATCCACACAATATCTTCTTTAATATCTTTCCACTGGATTGCTGACTCCATCATCCGAATTAGGGTAACATAACATCCCAGTTGCAACAGAATATTCAAAATCCTCAGTTATCATCTGCCCCCATCAATAATGAATATCTTCGTATATATATAAGAAAAAAGAAAACAACCACCCGAGTGACTTTATAATTGTAATCCATGTAATATCTGTAATAGTGGCTTTCTTCAGGATTATTAATTCCCATTCTCATAATGGGGTAACAGCCAGATCTTCTGCATGCCCCAGCATAACTCTCTTGCCTTATAGCTCAGCATAAGTATAATACGTTGACCAATGAAAAAAAAAAGAAAACCCAAAAATAGATAATTCCAATCCAACAATTTAAGGCCCTTTTCACATCCCAAAATTACGGCATTGTCACTCTCCTCAGGATGATATTAACCAGTACTTCGCCTCAACCATCTTTTCATATATTCAGTCATATTTTTTTAAAAAAAATAACTGGCTTTGCTGTTGCTTAATTTAGAAATTTTTATTTTTTTTGTGAGACCTATTTCTTTTTTTCCTTTCTTTTTGTGGGTTTGATCTCCATCCTAATTTACTTTCTGCAAGTTTTGTGTCAACTGATCGGTTTTCATTCTGCTTTATAATTTGATCTTGTTGGTTTTGCTTTTGTGACTCATATTTCTTTTCTGTAAGTTGTGTATCAATTAATTGATTTCCATGGTTGTCTGTAGCTTGGTGAGTCATCACGTTAGAATCCGATACCACTTCTCTCTTATTTATAAATAATCCAGCTGAGGTGTCTGAAGAATCCAAAGGCAATTCATCTACCAAGGCCTCTGTAACTCAATATTTTTCCTTTATTTCTAACTCCTTCTGCTTGTCTTGTATTGTGCATAAAGATGTTAAGTTCATTTTTAAAAATTTTTGATAAAATTCTTCCGCTTTTTCAACAGTATTTAATTGATATCTTTCTCCTTGATATCTCAATATTATACCAACTGGAGCATTCCATCTGAATAAAATCTTTCTTTTTTTAAGCTCAGCCACCAGAAAACCAAATTTCTTTCTTTCCAATAACATCTTAGGTGGGAGTTCTTTATAAATCCAAATCTTTCTTCCAAACAATTGCAAAGTAGACTTAAAAGATTTCTGCACAATATTATTTCTTATTTCTTTATCTGTAAAATAAATCACCACATCTCTAGGCAATTGCCTCTGCTTTGCAATCCAGGAGTTTATTCTATAAACTCTATCGATCCTACAAAATACCTCCTCAGGATGAACCTTTAAAATCCCAGCCAGAACTTCAGAAGATATTTTCCTTAAGTCATCTCTGTTATTTTCCTGTAATCCTCTCAGTCTGATCGCATATTCAGTAAAATTATATTGCATCATTAAAACTTCCTTTTCAATACGTTGTTGTATATTTTCTACATTACAATCAGCTTCCATTTTAGGTTTTTCTTCTAAACTATTGTCTTGGATGTTTATCAAATCATTTTCAATTTTTTCTATTTTATTTTCCAAATTGTCCTCAATTTCCTCCATTTTAGACTCTAATAGATTAATATTTGTGTCCAACCTGATCAAAAATTCTGAGAAACCATTAGCCATTTTTATAATCTTTTCTTTAGTTTCCTGCTTATATTTCTCAAAGTTCTGATTCATAATCTCATCCCTTCTTACAATCTCCTCCAGAAGAAATTCAATTATATTAAAATCAGTTTTCTGAGACTGTAGGTTAAGAACTTGTTCATATAGTTTGTGGATGGGGAAATCCCCCCCCCTGCTTGTTTATCCAGCTTTGGAAGCCTAAACGCCATATTTCCACACAGGCAAACTTTTTAAAAAACAAAGCTTCTTTCCAACGAGATCAATATCAAATCAAATCTCCAGAAAAGAGAAAACACAAAAGTGGAGCTTTTTCTTCAATTGTAGCCAAGAGCATTTATTCCGCTACTTTGTGGCTTAATAAGAAACAGAAGGACTTTCCCTTTTCAGCTTCCCTGCTCAAATTTCGGCAGTCGCCATTTTAAAAGCTCTTTTTTACTTTCCTTTGCAAAAGAAGTATAAATACTTGCAGTTTAGGGTCACAGGTCCAGATCCAGATCTCATCCTCTTTAATTAATCTGTTAGTTATCTTGAAAGGTTCATTTTCGTAGCCTTGCTCTGCAAAAAAGCAGAGGTCTCCCAACGCCCGGAGCAAACGGCGAGTGCTATAGGGAGCCGCATCCGCTCGCCCCCAAGAGTAAAAAAAAAACTCTGGGGACTACGCGGAGAGCTCTACCTACACTCACCTGCTCTTTCTCACATTTCCTCCTGGAAATGGAGTTTTTCGAGCCGCCTTTCCGTTGTAAAGGCGGCTCTTTACAGGCGAAGGGGCTGGCGGTCCCGAGGGACCGTCTGGCGGCTACGAAGAGCAAACTGGGAGTCGGTTTGTGTGTTTCTCTTAACTTGTCTACATGAGACACAATTTTTGTTTCACCTAGAATTTGGAGAAAAATATTGGAACCTTATGAAGATATGATGACATTCCTCATTTGATGCAGTAGAATCCTAATTCCTAATTGTGAAGAACTTCTTCTGAATGCTTCACGAGCTCTTTAAAAGTTACATTTGGTTTCCCTTCCAAGTTTCCAAATGAAACATACAACTTCGAGAAGATTCCTGGAGAAATTTGATATTTTAAAAATCTAGAAAAAAGGTGTTGTTTATTGGAATGAATGAATAGTTTATGATTCCGCTTTTGCGGAATTCCAAATCATTCAATTGGTGTTTTTTTTTCTCTCCTCCACCTGCCTTCAATTTTATTTTATACTTTGAGAGAATATAATAGACAAAACGGATAGAAGAATCAAGTACAGGTAGATAAACAAATCTATTAAAGTCGTTCTCAGTTAATGACCATTCATTCAATGGCTGTTCAAAGTTCTGGCAGAGCTGAACAAAGGAACTTCTGTCCCTTTAAGCAGGCTTTAAAGAGGTATTTGTGGGACACTGTCATTGCAACACAGAGTTGTTTGGACTCTTGACAAAAGGTGAGAGTTAGCAAACAGTCTACCCCCAGAGATACGAGTGATCCCAGACCTCCGG
Source organism: Pituophis catenifer annectens (assembly GCF_029215685.1). Taxonomy (NCBI): domain Eukaryota; kingdom Metazoa; phylum Chordata; class Lepidosauria; order Squamata; family Colubridae; genus Pituophis; species Pituophis catenifer. Next base: position 7,000,716 of record NW_027256893.1, read on the forward strand.
ACTTTTCGTCGGGCCCTTAAAACCTACTTTTTTCAGTTATCTGGGCTGGCCTGATTTTATATTGGTTTTAAATTGGTATTGATTTTAAATTCAAATGTTTTAAATTATGGGCCAAATCTTATTTAACTATTTTTAAAATTATTTTAACTTTTGTGTATAAATGTTTTATTTTTGGCTGTTCACCGCCCTGAGTCCGAAAGGAGAAGGGCGGTATAGAAATTTAAATAAATAAATAAAAATAAATAAATAATAAATAAAGGGAATAATTTTTTTCCATGGTCTCCCTTCATGTTTCTGCCCTGTCAGCAAAATTGCATCAAAGCTAGTCATCTTTTGGAAAGCGATCACATGGTCTGCCTTATCCTGGGGCAGCTGCTCACCATCAAACAAGCTAGGTTCTCACATAGCCTTGTTAGCAGATTTATTAAAAGGTGAAAGACTGGAAAGTCCCTTGGATTGCAAGGAGGTCAAACTAAAGAAAATCAACCCAACTGTTCTTTGGAAGGAGAAATCCAGAAGCTGAATCTCAAACACTTTGGCTACCACATGAGAAGAGAGGACTCCTTGGAGAAGACCCTAATGTTGGGAAAGATGGAAGGTGAAAGGAGAAGGGGACGGCAGAAGATGAGATGGTTAGATAGTGTCATTGACGCAATGAACATGAATTTGGACAAACTCAGGGAGATACTGGGGCATGGGGTAGACTGGCATGCTATACTCCATGGGGTTGTGAAGAGTCGGGCATATTTAGCAACTGAAGAACAGCAGACATGGTTGAGAAATATAAATTGGCCATCTAGTGCTTCGTTAATCTGTACATTTGTTAGGGTAGGGCTGCTTTGATCCTCCTTCTCAGAAGGCTTTAGATCCTTGGGAAATGATTAGACAACAACAACAACACAACCATCAACAACAACAACTTCTGATGATGTTTTTCCTTTCCCCCCCCAAAACATTACATAGGAAAAGTCCAGTTGTGCTTTTAGATGTGCAAGGCTCATTTAAAAAAACACTCAGCAAAGGCATTTATCTCTGTTTCCCCCCTCCCTCTTTTTTATACCCTTCACCAACAAGCATCAAAGAAAAAGCAAAACAGCAAAACAAACTGATTTATTGTTTTCAAGCATTACTCATTTGGCAAATGCTTTAAAGTAAGGTTTTAATTAAGTCAATTAGATTAATTTATCCAATTATAGCCAATCTTCTTACCAAAAGAACTCAGAGGAAAGAAAAAACAAAGAAAGAGTCGGTGGGCAGTGCACACCAATGAAATGAAGCAACAATTACTATTTTAAACTCCCTCATTTTATAAAGTAAGACTCTTTTCTAAAGTCAGAATATTAATTTAAACTCCCTTATGTGTGTAGCATGGTTGAAAGCCTTCCCTTTCATTGGAGTTAAACAAGGGTATTAATTATGCTTGGCTGGAACTTTCTCACGTTAGCAGAATGTTCCCATCTTCAGAAGATGCCCTTAGGTCCATCTGCAGTGAATAGGTGTGTCTCTTTCCAAGATTCTCCTCCACCTCCATCCTTCTATGACCTTCTATCAATCCACTCAAGAGTATTTCAGTAACCCTCTCCCTATAACCTCTGGAAATGACATGTTTTCAGCAGATAAAATCCCTCCTGGTTCACCCATCTTCTCCTAACTCTATTGCTCTATTGCTAAGTTCTATTGCTAAGTGAGACCCTGGTTAAGTGAATTCGGCCCCATTTTATGACCTTTCTTGCCACTGTCATAAAGTGAATCACTGCAGTTGTTTAAGTTGGTAACACCGTTGTTAGGTGGCTTCCCCATCGACTTTGCTTCTCAGAAGGGGGCAAAAGATGATCACATGACCCCGGGACACTGCAGCTGTCATAAATAGGAATCAGTTGTCAAGCGTCCAAATTGTGATCACATCACCATGGGGACACTGCAAATTTTGTGTGAAACATGGTCATAAGTCACTTTTTCAGTGCTGCTGTAACTTTGAGTGGTCACTAACTGAACTATTGTAAATTGAGAACTATCTGTAATCCCTCCAGTTCTAGAACTATAGAAGAAGCTACAGATCCTCTCTTATTGCCGTCCTCGATATTGTGTCACTGCAGTGTTTGTTTCCAACCTTCTTCGAAGAAAAATGCTTGGCCAAAATGAAACCTTCTGCACTTCTGCCAGACAGGATCAAAATCCCTCTCTTGTTCAGTGCTTCCATTAAAACTTTACATATAAACATGTTTACCTGTAGACCTATGTATGAATTCAGAAGGAGCAATAGACCTTCTTCTGTCCATTCCCAATAGAGGGAATGGAGTTGGATGGAGCTCAGAGAGATTCCTCAGGGTCATCCTTGATGACACAATATATTGCAACATTGCAGTGTTTGGTCCCAACTGATTTCCTGATGCCTCTATGCTGACAATCCTGGCAACTGAGCCACAATGGCATAGTGGTTAGAATGCAGTATTGCAGGCTAATTCTTCCAACTGTCAGCAGTTCGATCCTGACCGGCTCAAGGTTGACTCAGCCTTCCGTCCTTTGGAGGTGGGTAAAATGAGGACCCAGATTATTGAGGACAATAGGCTGACTCTGTAAACCGCTTAGAGAGGGCTGTAAAACACTGTGAAGCGGTATATAAATCTAAGTGCTATTGCTTCTTCATTTCAGCTGACCAAAAAATATGGTCCCCTCTTCAGTCTTTATCTTGGAAGAACACCTATGGTCTTGACTCATGGATTTCCTTCAGCAAAGGAGGTTCTCATGATAAAAGGCACAGAATTTGCTGGGAGACCATCATTTCCTATAATGGATTTCCTCACTAGGAAGAAAGGTAACTGTATATAATTTACTTTTGTCTTTTTCAAATGCCTGTTTGTTCTTGCTAGGGCTTCAAGTTACCCATTCTGTGACTCAGCTTCCAATGATCTTTTTTCCTCTACATTCTGGATTTCTGACCCAAGATTTCTAGGAAGAGAAGGAATCGTTTCTTTAAATGTTGGAATTCGATCCTTTCTTCTTCTTTTTTCTTTGCAACATTTATGAATAACAATACAGTAGAAATTTTGGTATTCAGCTGAAAAAAAATCCTTTTTTTCCCTTATACCGTAATAAAACCTACTCAATGTATTTTCCTTGGCATAGTTCCGTTTTATTAGCTGAATATGAATTATATCAGGGGTGAAATGCTACCGGATCAGACCAGATCTCCTGATCCGGTAGCGATGATGGCCGGTAGTTCGGAGAACCGATAGCAATGGCAGCTGGAAGCTCCGTCCACCTGCCCCACTCCCTGGAGTTGGGGAATGCACCATTCCCTGACTCTGGCCTTGCCACGGAGCCACTGCCTGCTCGCCCTTCGCCACGCGGTGTATCCTACTGCTCACCTTTCTCCTGCAGCTGGTTGTCAGGGAAGGCAAGTGCCCAAAAATTACCGGAGTCGCTCACTCTCCTTTGTGAATGAGCTGCCACCATCGCTGCTCTGGTCCATGAGCCGGCTGCACAAGCACACACTGTTTATTTAATTCACTCATCAGTGACAGATTGGGGGTGCGCTTGCGCAGCTGGCACGTAGACCAGAGCAGCTCATTCAAGAAGGAGAGTGAGTGACTCTGGTAACTTTCGGGCGCTTGCCTTCCCTGACAGCCAGCCCAGGGAGAAAGCTGAGCAGTGTCAGGGCATCGATTAATCCCATGTTTGGCTCTGGGACAAATCACCCTGATTAATTAGAGGATGGATCGTGGCTTCTCCAAGTTGCAATATTCTGAAATAAAACGCGAAGAAAAAGTTCTCTAATAAAACTCATTTATTTGTTATAAAGAAAATAAAACACCTCACTAACTAAGAAAGATAATTGCTACATTTTGAAAATAATTCGGGCCAGCTGCTTTCCAGCAACCGGCACCCGTGGCAAGAGAACAAAGGAAGAGTGTGAAGGAATGTGGGTGGATGGACATGCGTAGTAGCTTTTGATAACAATTCTTGGCAAGGTACGGAAAGTCTGATAGTCCAGAAATAATTAGCTCAGCTGGTAAATAAAAAAACGCAGTGACAAGCAGTAGGATACACCACCTGATGAAGGGCGAGCAGGCAGTGGCTCTGTGGCAAGGGCGGAGTCCGGGAATGGTGCATTCCCCAACTCCAGGGAATGGGGCAGGTGGGCGGAGCCGCAGGAGAAAGGTAAGGACATGCCGCTTGGCGATGAGAGAGCGGGCAGCGGCTTTGGGGCAAGGCTGGTATCGGGGAATGGTGCATTTCCCGACCTGGTTGAGGCAGGTGGCGAGCAGGCGGCAGCTCCAGGGCCCCAGGGAATGGCGCATCCCTGGGCCCAAAGCAAAGAGAGAGCGGGTGGTGAGTGGGTGGCAGAATAAAAATTTAAAAAGTTTTCCTACCAGGTTCTGTGGGCGTGGCTTGGTGGGACGGGGTCTTGTGACTGAGTGAGCGTGGCTGTGAGTGATATCGAGTTGGCCATGCCCACTCAGTCACATGACACCCCACCCCCCACAAGCCATGCCCACAGAACTGGTAGGGAAAAATTTTAGATTTCACCCCTGAATTATATAATTTCATAATTCTCTGTACATTTACATATACTATTGTTTTTGAAAATACACTATTTAAATACATTATTTAAAAAAATAACAATACCCAAATTTTTACTGATAAGCAAAATAAGGGCTATTCAGTCCAGGATGATTTTCCTTTTTTTTAGGTTTATTGACGTTAACATATGGAGAAGTATGGAAGGAGCAAAGAAGGTTTTCAGGGATGTGTCTCAGAAATTTTGGAATGGGCAGAAAATCAATGGAAGAAAAGATCCTGGAGGAGGCCACTTGTTTGATTCAAGCATTCACTGAAAACATGAGTAAGCTCTCCTGGGACATGATGGGATGGTTGGGGGATTGTCATTCCAAAAATGGGATGAGCAGGGCGGGGCTACGGTAGGCCAACAATGCCTGTATTTGGTGTATAAGACACACCAACATTTCCACCCTCTTTTGGGGAAGGGGAAGTGCGTTTTATACTCCGAAAAATACAGTAATAATAATGTCATAGACATAATCTCTGCATTGACAATCCTCAAGGAGTCTTTTCAGTTGTACCTTAGATAGAGCTCATATACCTCTTTCTGCTAATGATCTACACTACCTGGTGGGGCTAAAACATCTAGTTGTACATTGTTTTAGCTTTCAGCAAGATTTTTGTTTGTTAGAAAAAGATTGAAAATAGCAGAGGCCATTTGACCTTTGTGGTTCTTTTGCCCAAAATTCATGGTGAGCTGATCAGAGAACCGAAATCTCTGATTTTGTGTTTTTCTGATGTTGCCTCTGCAAACAGTAAAGGTGCTTAGGGGGCAAAATCAGAAGAACTCCAACAGTGACATTCCCTAAATTCATCTGAAGATTTTACCTAGTCTGGTAACGAAGCACTCGGAAACCAACCCACAAGTTTGGAGAAGGAACTTCCACTCTCACTGTCCGAAATTGTATGCTGTCCAGAGTCATTGGCTTATAAAATGGACAGGCCCATAAATTAGATAGATGATGGTGATCGTTAGACTGATAGATGATGGATGATAGATGGATGGATGGATGGATGGATAGATAGATAGATAGATAGATAGATAGATAGATAGATAGATAGATAGATACCGTGTTTTCCCCAAAATAAGACCCTGTCTTAGATTTTTTGAACCCTGAAATAAGCGCTTGGCCTTATTGCCATGTGCTCTAAAAGTTCGATTGGGCTTATTATCAGGGGATGTCTTATTTTGGGGGAAACAAGATTGATAAGTAGGTAGATAGTGGTAGATAGATAGATAGATAGATAGATAGATAGATAGATAGATAGATAGATAGATAGAGAGAGAGAGAGAGACAGACAGACAGACAGACAGATGGAGATGGATGGATGGTGAATAGGTGGGGAGAGAGAGAGGGGGGGATGGTAGATGATAGATGATAGATAGGCAGTCAGAGAGAGTTTCCTTGTAGTTATAGAAAGGGTTTATTACATAGACATTGTGATTCCTGTAAAGAAACATGAAGGCAGATCAATTGATAGGGATTTATTTATTTAATTTATTTTATTTTGTCGAGTACATATTAGATAATATATATAAGTATAAGCATGAATTGAATACATAAAATGAATACAATTAAAGGGAATATTAGGACAGGGATGGTAGGCACGCTGGTGCTCTTATGCATGCCCCTTACAGACCTCTTAAGACCTCTTAGGAATGGGGTGAGGTCAACAGTAGACAGTCTTAGGTTAAAGTTTTGGGGGTTTTGGAATGAGATCACAGAGTCTGGTATTGTATTCCAGGCATTAACAACTCTGTTACTGAAGTCATATTTTCTGCAATCAAGTTTGGAGCTGTTCACTTTAAGTTTGTATCTATTGTGTGCTCGTGTATTGTTGTGGTTGAAGCTGAAGTAGTCATTGACAGGTAGGACATTGTAGCAGATAATTTTATGAGCTATGCTTAGGTCATACAGAAGGCTGCATAGTTCTAAATTTTCCAAACCCAGAATTTCAAGTGTGGTGACATAGGGTATTTTGTTACGAGCAGAGGAGTGGAGGACTCTTCTTGTGAAATATTTCTGGACACGCTCAATTGTATTAATGTGTAAGACAGAGCATTTGTTGGTTGAGATTTGGAGTTGCCAATGTTTTGACCATTCCGACACAAAGTCAAGGTCTTTTTTAAGGGGAGCAGCATTGTTGGTAGTGTTAAATAGTTTAACATCATCAATGAAGAGAATGCAGTTACTTATAATATGATCACAAAGGTCATTTATGTATAGTATGAAGAGTGTTGGTCCTAGAACTCTGCCTTGTGGGACACCACTATTAACAGGTGCAGGATTTGATAGGGCGCTCCCTATTTGACCACTTGCGTCTGTTTGACAGAAACAGTTATCCAATTATGGAGGGGTCCAGAGATGCCATAGGATTTTAGTTTTAGAAGTAGTTTGTCATGTACCACTGAATCAAAGGCTTTACAGAAGTCTATGTAAATTGCATCTATTGCTTTGCCCTGATCAAGATTTGTAGTCCATATATTTTGCAGTGTAAATGTTGTAGATTACAGGATAATTTTTTTCTGAAACCAAATTGTTTATTAGAGAGTAGGTTGTTTGTTTCTAGGTGGAGGGTAATGGATTGGTTGATGATTGAGTCTATGACTTTGCAGGTGACACAGCATAAAGAGATTGGTCTGTAATTTTCGACTAGGCTGGGATCTCCCTTTTTGAAGATAGGGATGACCGTGGTTAGTGACCATAGGTTGAGTAGGGAACTGGTCCTGAAAGATTTTTCAAAAATTATGCTTAGGGGTTCTGCTATAGCAGTGGAAAGCTTTTTTAAGAAGTATGCACATAGTCCATCAGGTGCAATAGATAGAGATGGTTTCAGTCTATGTAGTACCTTTTCAACATTATTTATTTATTTTATTTATTTATTTATTTATTTATTTATTTATTTATTTATTTATTATCACATTTATAGACTGCCCTTCTCCCGAAGGACTCAGGGCGGTGTACAGCCAAAGTAAAAAACATAGATACAAACATTAAAAACAATTTTAAAAGATATATATAAGTTTGGCCCCAAAGTTAAAAAACAATAACAAAACATATTAAAAACATTTAAAAAGTGTTAAGCCAGCCCGGCTTGCTGAAAAAGAAAGGTCTTCAGGGCATGGCGGAAGGCACCTTCTGTGAAATCTATTTGTATTAGATTGTTGTAGTCATTAGTAGTATGACTAGGGAATGTTGGGCATGCATTTCTGTTAACAAAGACTGAGCCAAAGAATGTGTTCAAGTGGTTTGCTTTAACTGCTTCATCATTGCATACTTTACCGTTAGGTTTAATTTCTTTTCTTTGACAGATGTGCCTTTTGATCCTTTTGGGTTTCTGGACGCTGCAGTTGCCAACATAATGTCTACCATATTATTTGGAAAACACTTTGAATATGATAACGGCTTCCTCAAAACTCTGCTGGATATGATACATCAAAATTCCCGAATAGTAGCAGGACCCTGGGCCTTGGTATCCTTAACAAGAATCCAAAAGAATATTCAAAATAAGTGTGCAATTAGGTGGTGGGAATTTTGAGTTTTCATGTCTCACCTATTTTGGAAACTGTCTGGTTTTCTTAGCAGCTAGAACAGCCAATTTTCCTTATAATTGGAATAATTTCTCATCAGAGTTACGGGAAGTGTGGGTGAAGCTTCTGTGTGAGTTAATTGTCAAAATCAGCAGCTATCCAAATTTAACCAGGGCAAATTTTAACTCACTGGGACATTTTTTTGAAATTTTATCTGATTGGGGCATTTGAGTCCCTATCAAATTGTAAATAAGAGATGTTACAAGGGGTTTCTTTTCCTGCTCCATTTATCCTACAAAGGAGGGTATATTGATCTTGGTCAATGATGGCTTTTCTTCTCTTTGATGGTAGCTTTACAATGAGATCCCCTTAGTGAGAAGCCTGCCCTTGCCACATCAGGAATTATTCACAGTTACAAAGAAAATGCAAGCTTTCCATCAAGAAGAGATAGAAGAACACAAGGCAACTTTGACTGTAGGAGAACCTCGAGATTTCATTGATGCATATTTAGAGGAAATGCAGAAGGTAGATTCTTCAGTCTCTTCTGGTTGAATTTGCAATGATTTCTTTTCCTCTCTTTGGATCTATTTTTCTGACCTTACACATCCTGAAAATATCACAAAGACGTTGATAGTAATTTTTCTAGATGTTGTGTCAAGTCCATTTTCTGCCTGGGTGACGCATTGTGTGAATGAAGCGATATCCTTTTGCTTTGCATGTTGTGGAGACCCAACCACCTTAGGGTAGATCTTTCCATCAGGACTGGGAGGAAAGGACCTTTTGCCAGCTCAGGTTGACTACGGTCACCAACTGGTGGTCCATGGATCATATTTAGTGCATATTATATTGCACTAAATCAGGAGTCCTCAAACTATGGCTGGTGCAATACGTGCAATGAACATTTGTTTTTGCTGCAGAGTGTCTCCCCCTTTGGGGTCTTTTTGTGTGGGTCGGAGGGGGGAAGAAATTCCGACTTGGGGTCTGCTTCAGCCTCCTGGTGTGGGGCAAAGGCTGGAAGGAAGTGCCGCTGATGGTGAAGAGCCTGAGGACCTTGTTCCAGTGGGACTGAATCATAGCCTGGAACTGGTTGATCATTTCAGCCCGCTGAGCCTCCAGGCGCCTGTACCTGGCCTTGCACTCCCACAGGTCTTCCTTCTGCTTGGAAAGCCTATGCTCTTAGTCCTCAGTGACGTGCTTCTGCTGAGCCTCCTTCTCAGTCAGATCCAATTTGAAATGACCTCTTTTGCCAACTCTTTCTCATGGTGGCTGCTTAGCTCCAACAACTGCTTCCGGTTGGGGCCCTAAGGAGCCTCTGTAGGCAGGCGAGGAGGGGCTGGGAACAGGAGGGGAGTGGCGAGTAAAGGGCCACGAGGTGCCCCTCAACATGATTGACACCAAGTTGACCACACCCAGTCACATGACCACCTAGCCACACCCACCCAGCCGGTCATTAGGCAGATCATATTAGTGGTCTGTGGGATTTAAAATTATGAATTTAGTGGTCCCTGAGGTCCGAAAGGTTGGTGACCCCTGCTCTAGTGCCATGCAAACAAGCAAAGCCCCATCTGTGGGATGCAGGCAGGACGTGAAACTCACCTCCTCTATTCCACAGAGAAACCTCTCTCTACAGAACCAATCCCTGGTGCCCAAAAGATTGGGGGCCCCTGCTCTAGAGAACCCCCATCCTCTCCCCAAACTCTATTATGATGTTTTATCACCAGAACTTGCTTGTTTCCCATCTCCCTACTTCCTTTCCATTTTGAGTCCTATTTTTCAGAATGAATTCCTGCTTTTAAATTGAAGTAATCAACTGAATTAAAGAGTGGGAGAAGATCCTTTTTCCATTTGATTTTAATAACATTCTTCGTTTTAACTAACAAAAGCCAGAGAGGAAAGGTTCAAGTTTTGAGGAATAGCAACTACTAATCTTACTATCTAACCTGTATGTGGCTGGAACAGAGACGATGGCATCAACACTGCAGTGGACGTTGCTCTATTTGATGGCCTTTCCAGAGATCCAAGGTAAAGAATTGTGAAATAAGCTTCTTCATCTATAAAAATAACAACTTCACTTATTATGCAAAATGAGGAAGGTTCCTGAATTATCATGGCTGGAAACTCAATCAGCTTCATTCTCCTCACTTCTGGTGGGTACCTGCTTGGAAAACAAACCATTGATTGTCTACTTAAAGTCAATGAAATATTTCCCAGAAGGTAACCAAGCTATTTGTTCCTCAGAGAAATGCTGGAGGGAAATAGACACAGTTCTGGGAAACAAGGCAATCTTGAAATATGAAGACAGAGAAAAATTGCCCTACACAAACGCCGTCATTCATGAAATCCAACACGTTTCAAGTGTTGCTTCTTTTGGAGTACCTCATGCATCCATAAAAGATGTGCAACTTTTTGGATATAAAATTCCCAAGGTGAAAGCAGAAACCTTTAATTACTTTATATGAAGTGAAGGTTTGGTGAATCGGCCTATGTCCACCTGTGCCTTCCTCACCTGAGGCGGCTGTGTTAGTATCTAAGAGGAAGAGATTGAGATCAATGGGAGTCTTCCTTTTGAATCTCATTTTATGGGAGTGCCATAAACGTATAGTCCAATGCCTTTGTTGTGTGCTTCTCGTTTGTAGGATACCATCGTTTTGGTCAATATCCAGTCTGTGCATCATGATGAATCCCAGTGGAAGTTTCCCAATGAGTTCAACCCTTCCAACTTTCTGAATGAAAAGGGAGAGTTTGTGAAGCCGGAAGCCTTTTTGGCATTTTCAGCAGGTGAATTATTCCTCTGTCTCTGTCTCTCTCTGTCTCTCTGTCTCTGTCTCTGTCTCTGTCTCTGTCTCTGTCTCTGTCTCTCTCTCTCTCTCTCTCTCTCTCTCTCTCTCTCTCTCTCTCTCTCTCTCTCTCTCTCTCTCTCTCTCTCTCTCTCTCTCTCTCTCTCTCTCTCTCACCCGCACACCCACACTCTCTCTCACAGACAGATATACTTTTAGTGGAAAGCTTTCTTTAGAGACTTGTGAAAGTCAGCTCTTGGGCTCAGTTTATAATTCAGCATCCTATAGGAAAATTGGGTTTACCCACAACTTCTGAAGGCAAACCGTTCCATTTCTTAAATCTCCTCACTGTTAGGAAATTTCTCCTTAGTTCCAGATTACTTCTCTCCTTGATTAGTTTCCATCCATTGCTTCTTTTCCTGCCTTCAGGTGCTTTGGAATATAGTTTGACCCCTTCCTTTTTGTGGCAGCCCTTCAAATTTTGGGACATTGCTATCATGTCCCTGCAGTCCTTTTTTCCACTGGACTAAAAGGTAAAGGTAAATTTCCCCTCACACATATGTGCTAGTCATTCCCGACTCTAGGAAGCCGTACTCATTTCTGTTTCAAAGCCGAAGAGCCAGCACTGTCCGAAGACGTCTCCGTGGTCAGGTGGCCAGCATGACTAAATGCCAAAGGCGCACAGAACGCTGTTACCTTCCCACCAAAGGTGGTCCCTATTTTTCTTTCTTTTTTTAAATAGTTTTTATTAAACGATTTCCAATTTTAAAAAACACGTACAAAAGAAAAGAGAAAAAAGAAAAAGAAAGAAACAAATAAATACAAATACAAACAAGTAAAAAACAACACAACAATGTAATATAATTTTACAGCTTTCCGTATCAGTATGAATATTCTGCTTATGTAATTCAATATTCAATATTTGCCTTATCATAAATGTTAACATTTCTAGTAATAGTATGATAGTTATATTACATTATATATATATATATATCTTATATATAATATATTATAATAACATAATACATTCTGATTTTACATATATATATTTATCTCTATATTATATACAATAGTTTTTGAACTCTCATTTTTTGTTTTGGCTTCTATTCTCTAGCCACTTGTACAGTCTACTCCAAATTTTATAATAATCCAACTCTTCTTTTTCTTTTAATTTCATACTCATCCTGTCCATTTCAGCACATTCCAGTATCTTCCTAATTACAATTTCATCTGAGGGGGGTATTTATTTGTTTCCAATTTTGTGCAAAAGCGATCCTAGCAGTGGTTAGTATATGTAATATTATGTATTGATTTTTCTTATCCATTTTCAGATCCAGTATGCCTAATAAACATAATTCTGGTTTCAATTCCATCCTAGGTTCTGTATTTTTTTCCAGCCATTTCTTAATTTTGAACCAATATTTTCTGGCATTGGGACAAGTCCACCACATATGATAGAACGTTCCAGATTTATGTCTACATCTCCAACATTCAGGGGATAAGTTTGGGAACATTTTGGCCAATCTCGCTGGTGGTAAATGCCATTGATAGAACATTTTATATAGATTCTCCTTATAGGCTACCACCATCATAAGCTTATAATTTCTTTCCCACAATTTGTCCCAATGTTCTAACTCAATATTATAAACAAAATTCCTGGCCCACCTTATCATTGTTTCCTTTACTGTCTCTTCTTCCATTTTATATCTTAAAAGAAAATTGTATATTTTGGTAATCATTTTTCCTCCCGTTCCTTGCATTATTCTGTCCAATTCCAATTGTTTCTCATAAATACCACATTGTTCCTGTTCTTTTTTGAATCTTGTCTTAATTTCTAAATAGGGCCATCTGTCCATAGCAATTCCTTGTTTTTTCAAGTCCTGGGCTGATTTTAACTCTCCTTTGTCGTCTAAAAGTTCTGCATAGCTCACCATTTTATTAAGATTTGTACTATTTGGATAAATCATTGCTTTGCCTTTTTTAGGCTTCCAAATGTGAAAAATCCAGCAAGGAAGAATGAGGCTATTCCTCCATGCAGCACCACTGTGACGTCACCCCAGACGTTTGGTGATCCCTATTTTTCAACTTGCATTTTTTATGTGCTTTCGAACGGGTAGTTGGCAGAAGCTGAGACAAGTAACAGGAGGTCACCCTATTACCCAACACTAGGGATTCAAACCACTGAACTGCTGACTTTTCGATCGACAAGCTCAGCGTCTTAGCCACTGAGCCACCGCATCCCTAGACTAAACATACCCAATACCTGCAACCCTTCTTCATATATTTTAGCCTCCAGGCCCTTAATCATCTTTGCTGCTCTTTTCTGCACTCTTTCCAGAGTCTCAACTTCTTTTTAAACTCTAAATCATATGAGGTGTGCTTCATAGAGGCCTAGAAGATAAATCTTTTAGAGAAGGAAAGAATGCAAAAGAACTGTTACCAAGTTTTGAAATCTCATGAGATTTGGGATCATAGTTTCGAGAAACAAACAGGTCCAGGAGTTGCAATTGGTTGCCAGCCTTCAGTGGTCTGATTGACTTCTCTCTTTGTTCTTCACTTTGCCTTTTCAGGACCGAGAGTCTGCTTAGGGGAAAACTTGGCTCGGATGGAGCTCTTCCTCTTCTTTACCAGCATTCTCAGAAACTTCCAGCTATTGTGGCCAGACAAATCCCAAGCTCCGGATTTCACACCACACTTTGGGGTTACACAATCCCCATCTCGCTTTAAGGTGTTGCTGCAATGTCGCCAGCCAAGTGGGTAGATCGAAGTGAGGATCTGCAAGGCAACTGATTCAAGACCATTCCATTCTCTCCAACAGCCAGAGGTCTTCTCTACTTCAAATTCACCACAAGATCATTTTAAAACAACATAAATAAAGGGTTATCATACACCACATTTTCCAGTGGATGATCAGTTTTGTTTATGATGGAGATGAAATTCATTTTCTTTGTCTCTTTTCTCTTTCTTTAAGGTTACTGGAATGAAGAATGGAGAAGAGCAGAGTCCATAGCTTCTTTATCGAATGGCTCTTCCTGTCAAGAGAATCTGGTTCCTGTACAGGGTGGGGGAGATATGCAGGGGAGGTGTCAAAGGGACTCTTCTCTTCTGGGCGCTAACTTGCCTTGATCTTTGCCAGGCAGCCAGAAAAGCAAGGTCAGGCCAGACACCACTTGGATTTCAAAAATGCTACTTTATTTGGAGGATGTATTGAAAGTCTCTTCATCCTCCTTCATGGCCTCTTTAGAGGGACAACTTTATTTGGAGAATGTATTTACAGACTCTTGAAGTCTCTTCATCCTCCTTCATGGACAACAAAGTGTTGTTCCCACACTTTCTACTTTTTCAGATTTACATCAGTGTTCATGTCTTTTATCCCTTTCTCAAGGCCAGAGCCAAATTCTTCTACCTTACACCAGAGAAGAACTGATCTTATCCAAGAATCTCCAAATCTTCTTCTACAGAATTGCTAGATAAACACAGCCCTTTTCCTGATGCAGGGTGTCCACACCCCTAAGAGTTGGATTTACATGATTTGTTTCTGTTGATTTTAGATTTTTAGAAAGACATGGCTTCCTGAACGTGTTGTTATCTTTGTTCCAATTGTTTCCGAGTTTTTGTGCCTTTCTAAAGGTGTAAAGTCTGAACAGAAAGACTTGGTCTGTTTGTGGCCAAAGAGCCTCCATTATCAACATAGCAGAACCTGAGAGAATTATGCCTTTTAAGTTATAAGGAAAGGAATCCTAGATCAACCCTGATGATGATAGCAGCCTGCATATCTCAGAGTTTCAGATACATAGAGCAGACAGAATTGCAGAAACATCAGGTAAAAAGAAGGGAGGTTCTCCTGAAGTGGTGCGAACCAGCTGAATCCCACCACTGGGTCTCCTGCTTGAGCAGGATGTTGGACTAGAAGACCTCCAAGATCCCTCCTGACTCTGTTATTCTATGTTCTATGCCTGTGGTTGCCAAGGTAGAATTGGAGGCCTCTTCCATAAAGATGAAGTCAGTGCTCCATGCTGTATGTGGCAATTTATGTTTCATCACCTCCAAGGGCAGCTGAATGAAGATCACCAAGCGATGACATCATGGTAGACTTCTGTGAAAACAAACAATGTAGAGACACAAGAAAAACAGTCCCTTCTCCTTCAGTCTGGGTTATTTCAACTGGGGAAAGAAATGATGAGGTTTCCATTTGAACATTAACTTTTAAATGCTGTTTGCTTCAATCATTGAAAAACTGAAATTAACTTTGAAGCAGTTTGTTCTGGGAATTCCAGGGATGTAGACATATTAATGTGGGATGTGGTGGCTCAGTGGCTAAGACGCTGAGCTTGTCGATCAAAAGGTTGGTAGTTCAGCAGTTCAAATCCCTAATGCCATGTAACGGGGTGAGCTCCCGTTACTTATCCCAGCTTCTGCCAACCTAGCAGTTCGAAATCAGGTTAATAATGCAAGTCGAAAAATAGGGACCCCCCTTTGGTGGGAAGGTAACAGCATTCTGTGCACCTTTGGCATTTAATCATGCCGGCCACATGAACATGAACATATATAAAGCATATAAATCAAATTAAATCAAATTAAAAAAACATGGAAACGTCTTCGGCCAGCACTGGCTCTTCGGCTTTGAAACGGAGTTGAGCACCGCCCCCTAGAATCGGGAACGACTAGCACATATGTGCATGGGGAACCTTTACCTTTACCTTTTAGACATATTAATAAAATAGAATAGAATTCTTTATTGGCCAAGTGTGATTGGACACACAAGGAATTTGTCTTTGGTGCATATGCTCTCAGTGTACATAAAAAGAAAAAAAGAAAAAAAAGAGGGAAAAATACATTCATCAAGAATAATAAGATACAACACTTAGTGATAGTCATAGGTTACTAATAAGCAATCAAATCATACTAGGAAACAAACAGAACAATATAAATTGTAAAAATACAAGCAACATGGTTATAGTCATAAGTGGGAGGAGATAGGTAATAGGAAGGATGTGAAGAATAAGAGTAATACAATCTTAGTAAATAGTTTTGACAGTGTTGTGGGAATTAGTTGTTAAGCAGAGTGATGGCGTTCAGGAAAAAACTGTCCTTGTGTCTAGTTGTTCTGGTGTGCAGTGCTCTATAGCGTCGTTTTGAGGGTATAAGTTGAAACAATTTATGTCCAGGATGTGAGGGATCTGTAAATATTTTCACAGCCCTCTTTTGACTCGTGCAGTATACAGATCCTCAATGGAAGGCAGGTTGGTAGCCATTTTTTTTCCTGCAGTTCTAATTATCAGTTGAAGTCTGCATCTGTCTTGTTTGGTGGCAGAGCCAAATCTGTTGCAGCAAAAGCAACAGAGCTGGGTAGAATGCATCTAGATGCAGCTGTGACCTGCAATCCAAGCCCCACCCTTTTTAAACCTGGGTCCCAGGTCGAATAATTTATTATGACATCAACCATGGGTGGGAAATCTGAAACCCTCTAGACTGGAGTTGTCCAACCTTAGGAACTTTAAGACTTGTGGACTTCAGCTCCCAGAATTCCCCAAACATCATGGCCAATTCCAATTCTGGGAATTGAGGTCCACAGGTCTTAAGATTGTCTAGGTTGGGCACCTCTGATCTAGATATTAGCATAGCAATAGTATTTAGACTTATACACCACTTCACAGTGCTTTACAGCTCTCTCTAAGCAGTTTACAGAGCCAGCCTATTGCCCCCAACAATCTGGGCGCTCATTTTACCGACCTCGGAAGGACAGAAGGCTGAATCAACCTTGAGCCTGGTGAGATTCGAACTGCCAAATTGCAGGCAGCCAGCAGTCAGCAGAAGTAGCCTGCAGGACTGCATTCTAATCACTGCACCACCGCGGCTCTTGTTAAATATTGCTAAATTCCTATGGCTAAATTACAGTTCCCAGATGTTTCAACTAGCAACAATTGGGTGATTATTGTTCTTATTCATGTCTTTATTATTTCAACTGACATGCCTGCCCATCTCAAATTCATGAATCTGTAATTTAGCTACCTTTTTAATATTATGAGGTGGGTAAAATGAGGACCCAAATTGTTGGAGGCAATAGACTGATTCTGTAAACCGCTTAGAGAGGGCTGTGAAGCACTATGAAGCGGTATATAAGTCTAAGTGCGATTGCTATTTTATGAAGCACTAGAAGCAATATTAAAACTATCCAAACCCAATCAGACCCATTTAGTATTCCTGAAAGTACCGGGTGACAAAGCAGAAGCAAATATTTGTTTGGAGAGAAATAGAGCAATGGAGTTAAAAACCTTGAAATGATGCAACAGTAGCTGTTATTTTTAGAAAGAAAAATTGAAAAATCCTGTGCTGATTGCCTGACCTTCTGTCACCCCACATGATAGATCTCTTATGCAAGCCAGGATAACACTGCATAATCTCGTGACCCCCGCTGGCATGTTATGGAACTGATGAAGTAACTCCTGTCATTTCTGTGATGTCATCATGATTCACGTTTACAGATTAAGAGAGTTGGAAGGGACCTTGTAGGTCATCCAATCCCACCCCCTGCCCAACCATTTCTCACAGATGGCAGTCCAATCTCTTCTTGAAAGCCTCCAGAGAATAGATGGGTGTGGGGCCAGTCAGAATTTCTACTACGGGTTCTCCAGAACTGGTTAGAACCTGCTGAAACCCACCTCTGCTACCCACCCACCTATCCACCATCCATCCATCCATCCATCCATCCATCCATCCATATCTATCTATCTATCTATCTATCTATCTATCTATCTATCTATCTATCTATCTATCTATTATCCTCTGTCTGTCTGTCTGTCTGTCTGTCTATCCTTGTTTTGCCCTCAGGTGCAATATTTTGTCTTAGCTCTCTAGAGTATTAAGAGTTCCTCCTTCAATGTTTTCTGTTATAATCTTATACACACCCTTTTCCTGCTTCTCTTTTTTTTCACTCTCAAAGATTTTCATCGTATTCTAAATTTAGCTAAGAATGATCTTTGGGAAGTTCCTCTATTGAAAAATAGCCTGGTAAGAACTGCAATGAATTAAATGGTAAACTGTTTTTGTAGATTAAGCATTGTCGGGGAAACTCCCTTTCCCATATCTCCATATCAGCTGAGGTCATTTTAAAAATATAAATAGAAGTCAGTTACTTTGGGCCAGATCCATATTATTCTGGATTTGAAATCCCCTCCGTTCCTTGCCATTCAATTTATTATTTATTTATTTATTTATTTATTTATTTATTTATTTATTTATTTATTTATTTATTATATATCTATACCGCCTTTCTCCTATAGGACTCAAGGCGGTGTATAGTCAAGAAAAATATAGATACACAAACATCATAAATTAAAAATTGCCATTTTTAATGTGGTTGAAGCAAAAAAATATGATGGGCAGGATACTAAGATTAATCTTTTAAATGTATGCAATATAATGTGTTTTATCTTGTGCCTTTGGAAGTTGTGGGAACTTCATCACTTGAGATTTTCAAGAAGAGATTGGACTGCCATTTGTCAGAACTGGTGTAGGGTCTCCTGCTTGAGTGGGAGGGGGTTGGTCTAGATGACCTATAAAGTCCCTTCCAACTCTGTTAATCTGTTAAATCTATCTTTACAGGTCCCACTAATCACCAGAATAATATTTTAGTTTTCAGGTTGTGCTTTACATAGCATTCAATATTCCAGCATTCAATATTCTCTCTTTCTTTACCACCGAAAGATGATCAAAGGATGATCAGGTTAGAGAGATCCATACTACAGGTAATCCTCAATTTACAAGTATTCATTTAGTCAATTAATTAATTAATTTAGGGAATTTATATTGCCCCCTATTCACATGGCAACTCAAGGCAGCTTACAAGAATATAAAAACCTCATATAAAAAAACAATACAACTAATAAAAGAAATACGTATATAATAAAATACATAATATATATTGTAAGAAGAATTATCCTTCTGGGTTCAGCTCCAAGTGCAGAAAAAGACACTGGAAACATGGAGGCTGCTTGGAAAGATGGTTTAATGGTGGACAGGATCACATGGTTTGAGTTCCTGAACAGAAACAAGGCGAGATGCAGCGAGTCCCCGGGTTTTATGCCCTCTCTGGCTTTGAACTTCCTGGGGTCCCGAAAGAGTATCCTGATTGGTTGTCAGACTCCCAGGGGGTGGGGCTCTTAGCTAGTCTTGCTGGCTGATGTAATCTTCTCAGGTGCCATGTGGTGAGTTTCTGTTGCTAGATGGGTCCTATTGTGTTGCAGATGATGGTCCATTGACAAAGGTGGGAGGGAATTGGGTTTCTGCCTCTGGTCCATTGACAAAGGGTGGGGGGAAGGGTGGGGGGGTGAAAATGTTTGTATTTTTCATAAAACTTTTCAATAAAAAAAAAGGACAAAGGGTGGGGGGAGAGCAAGAAGGTGAGAGCTGCTTCGTCTTTAAAACATGCTTCTCCATTTCTCATCCAGGGAAACATCATATTCTGCCTTTTTAATATTTCCTAAAATATTTCATTCTTCTAGGAAAGGGGTGGGTGCTAACTTCCTACAGTATAATATATATAAAATATATAATAAATTAATAAATTTTTGGGGTGCATGCATGAGTGAGCAGCTCCACTTACACAAGAGAAACGATAATCCTTTGGGGGTGCTCCTTGTGCAAGTGGAGTTGTACGTGTGTATTCATCGACCTGCCTCTCACACTGCCCGGTTCTAAATAGATCATGACCCAGAATTGAGCCATAACCTGGGGATTGGGGACCCCAGTGTACTGTATAACTGTGGTCTTCACTTAACAACCACTGCAAAAAAAATAAATAAATAACAGATCATGTCACCAACCCATTTTTACAATTTATAGCCCCAATGGGCAGGTTCTGTTCAGGTTCTAACTCAAGGACTAACTGTAAGGGTAGTGTTTAAAGAAGGCACCTGAAGGTCGATCTAATAGTGTTAATACCACTTTAAAATGCCTTGGTAAGGCCACAGTTGAAATATTGCATTCAGATTTGGTCTCCATGATGTAAAAAAGATGTGGAGACTCTAGAAAGAGTGCAGAGAAGAGCAACAAAGATGATGAGGGGACTGGAAGCTAAAACATATGAAGAACGGTTGCAGGAACTGGGTATGTCTAGTTTGATGAAAAGAAGGACCAGGGGAAACATGATAGCAGTGTTCCAATATCTCAGAGGCTGCCACGAAGAAGAGGGAATCAAGCTATTCTCCAAAGCACCTGAGGACAGGACAAGAAGCAATGGGTGGAAACTAATCAAGGAGAGAAGCAACTTAGAACTAAGGAGAAATTTCCTGACAGTTAGAACAATTAATAAGTGGAACAACTTGCCTCCAGAGGTTGTGAATGCTCCAACTCTGGAAATTTTTAAGAAGATGTTGGATAACCATTTGTCTGAAGTGGTGTAGGGTTTCCTGCCTGGGCAGGGGGTTGGACTAGAAGACCTCCAAGGTCCCTTCCAATTCTGTTATTCTATTCTAATATGGTACTTTTGGAAAAAGAGACATGTTAAATTTCTGCAAAGAGGAAATAATTTGCATCAGCCCATGACTGAATAATTAGACTTAATTAACAGTGAGAACCAATTTTTACTCTGGCCATGAAAAATCATCAGCCCTGTGTGACAATCCATGAAATACAAAAGTGAAAGTCAGGACTGCAAATTGTGTCCAGCAAATCCAGAAGGCTGTTTTTACGATCTGCAGAGGAATAACAAACTCATTGTTCTCGGGCAAAACTTTTTTTCCAGATGACGTGGGATTTTCCAGTCCATTATATGAGCAGTGTTGCCAAAAACTTGGCAATGAGGAAGAGGAAGGGAGGGGAAATCAGAATAATAAAATTGGGGAAAACCCGAATCAACCACCCCATTGACCATGCTTGGCCAGTCACAAAATTCTGGTGGAGCTGAAGATGAGAAGTAACAGAAAGGAGGTAGAGAAGAGAGGAGGAGGAAAATATGTTTATGTGGGGTCCTCGGTGCTCGCTGAGTTTTGTTCTGTTCTTGTAGATGTTTGATTACCAAACCAGGTTACACCATCAGTGTTTATTTATCTGGAAAAGGTATATGGTTGCCCAACTTGAGCGGATTATCTCTGGTTGAGGTGGAAGAATATAAGCAGTTTTATAAGATCAATCAGTGTTTTAACGTGGAACTCTTGAGCGTTTAAACTGCAGCTACAAACATTTAGCAAGCAATAGAATTGGTACATAAGAATGGTTTCTGTGTTGCATTTGTGGCTAAGCTTCAAAAGGAAGTTAGTTCAGAGCAGCAAGAGTGATTTGCCCTATTTTGCAACCGTCATAAGGACGTGCCAGTTGCCAAGCATCTGAATTTTGATCACCTGATCAGCGGGATGCTGCAACAGTTGTAAGGGTGAAAAATAGATGAACCCCTGCCACACCTGTCTTGAGTTATTATCTTCCAGATGCTTCTCTACCTTTTGTTTGTATTTCTGTTTAGCCACCTTAATGCCTTTCCTCAAGTTTGCCCTGGCCTCGTTGTATTTCTCTTCATTTTCTGCCTTAAAGGTGGAGTTTCGAGCTCTCGGAAGTGATTGTACCTTTGCTGACATCCAGGGTTTACGATTATTGTAAACTCCGATGTGCTTATTCACTATTACATTGTCTGTGCATGTTTTAATGTCTGAGAGTACAGCGTCAGTGAAGTCTTTATTTTTCTTATTTATTTTATTTCGTCAAGCATGTATTTTATGACAGATACAAGCGTAAACATAATTATTAATACATAAAAAGGATACGAGTAAAAGAAAACATTAGGACAGGGACGGTAGGCACGCTGGTGCGCTTATGGACGCCCCTTACAGACCTCTTAGGAATGGGGTGAGGTCTACAGTAGGCAGTCTAAGGTTAAAGTTTTGGGGATTTGGGGAAGAAACCACAGTGTCAGGTAGTGCATTCCAGGCGTTGACCACTCTGTTACTGAAGTCGTATTTTCTGCAGTCTAGTTTGGATCAGTTTACCATGAGTTGGTATCTATTGTGTGCTCTTGTATTGTTTTGGTTGAAGCTGAAGTATTCGTTGTTGGCTGGTAGGACATTGTAACAGATGATTTTATGTACTATGCTTAAGTCAGACCGAAGACGGCGAAGTTCTAAGTTGTCTAAGCCCAAAATTTCGAGGCTGGTGGCATAAGGTATTTTGTTGTGAGCAGAGGAATGGAGAGTATACTTGAACATTTGCAGCTCCAAATGTTCAAATATACTTCACTCGGTAGTCTCAAAGCAGTCCTGCAGCTGGCGGAGTGCTCCCTCCGGCCAGATTTTGACAGTTTTCTTGACTGGCCATATCCTTTTCCTAAGGGGGGCACAGTAGCAGACAGAGGTGGTCAGATGTACCCAGATGGGACAGGGGGATTTCTCTATATGCCTGTCTTAAGTTTGAATACATATGGTCTAGAGCAGGGTCTCCAACCTTGGCAACTTTATGACTTGTGGACTTCAACTCCCAGAATTCCTCAGCCAGCACATTGAAGTCCACTTGTGGACTTCAACTCCCAGAATTCCTCAGCCAGCACATTGAAGTCCACTTGTGGACTTCAACTCCCAGAATTCCTCAGCCAGCATGTGCTGGCTGAGGAATTCTGGGAGTTGAAGTCCACAAGTCATAAAGTTGCCAAGGTTGGAGACCCCTGCTCTAGAATGTTCTTACCTCTGGTGATACACTGCACATACTGCACAAACATAGGGAGAACAGGCTGTAGACAGGCTTGGTTAAAATCCCCAGCCACGACAAAAGCGCCCTCACGATAAGTTTGCTGCTGCCTCTCGATGGCATCATGTCACTTAGAGAGCGCTGTGCTAACATTTGCCTCAAGTGGAATATAGACAGTGTGGATAACTATAACAGAAATCTCTCTGGGTAAATAAAATGGCCGACAAATGACAGTTAAAAATTCCACATCTGAGGAACAGTGTGTATAAGTAACTCGACTGTTAGTACACCAGTCATTATGTGTGTAAATACGAAGTCCTCCACCTCTTCTTTTACTGGAGTTGCCGTTTCGGTCGAAGCGGTGTGTGGTGCGGTTAGTTAGCTCCACTGAAACATCCAGTATAACATCACCTAGCTGGCTTCAGGCCTAAGGCAGAACTGAAACTCCCAGTCTCCCAGTTTGATGCCTTAACCACTACATTTTTCCCAAGTGCAAACAGTTTCCCTTGTTGACTTAAGGGTTAAGATGCTGATCTTCTTGGAGTTGTGGCAGAAAGCAAGAAAGAACGAAGCTGGATAGTTTGATGTCTCGGCTAGATGCTGCCAAAGAAAACACGTCCAACCTGATTAACTAGACTGGTGTCCCAGTTGTTCGCTATTCTAGGCCTTGCTTTCTGGATATTGTAATGGTTGTGGTATGTGGGTAACCAACATGCCTTTTATCAGCCGTGTTTTTCCATCTGATACTCTGACTCAGTTATTGTACTTACTCAGTCTGCATTGCTCACACACACATACAATATCTCAACTCTGAAGGATTGGGATAGGGCAGCATTAACCGAGCATATGTGGAGCATTTTTGGGACATTAGCTGACCCACATTTGGTACACTTGGTTGGCCTCAGTGCAGATGTGATCCAGTGGTGAGTTCCTCCCGGTTTGGCCCAGTTCCACCGAGCCGGTAGCAGTGAGGATATGACGTCACTGAACCGGTTCTGCCCCCCCGCCCCCCCGTGTTATTCTTACTTTTTATTTGGCCCCATCTCCAATCTATTGCTGCCTCCTGAGTCCCAGCTGATCGGCTAGAAGGAAAAAAAACTGTTTAAACTCTTGCCGTGGGGCTTCAAAGGGCCGCCCTACAGCTGATCAGTGTTAAAAGGCAGTATGGTGGTAGACCGGTGCCTCCAAAAACAAATGAGTAGACCGGTACAGCTCTGCAAGCAGTTAAAAGCCTGGTAGACCAATACCTCTGCTAAATCCTAAAGAATTGTCACATGACCATCAAGCCACGCCCACAAAATAAGCCACACCCACAGAAGCGGTAGTAAAAAAATTTAGAACCCATCCATGATGTGATCCCAGCTACTGTCATTTGCAAATCATGGTTTAGGGCGCCATGTTGCACCACCTTCAACAAAAGTGCCATTTTATAACGCTTTCAACCAAAGACTTCGACTATGCCCACTTCCCACCATCACTACTAACTCCGGGTTATCGATTTGGAAGAGATTAGAAGGAAATTGATAAGAATTCTGCCTGTTTCTTCCCCTTTCCGTTCAAGTGACAGGTCGCAGGCACAGCCAAGGGACAGTGAGTGATGTACTGAAGGAAAGAATGCCTTCCAATGCTCATCACAACCTCTGCCTGGTGCTAATGATCAGCAGCCCAGATAGATTAACAGAGTTGGAAGGGATCTTATAGGTCATCTAGTCCAACCCCCTGCTCAACCAGGAGACCCTATACCATTTTTGACAAATGGCAATCCAATATTTTCTTGAAAGTCTCAAGTGATGAAGCTCCCACAACTTCCAAAGGCAACTTCTGTTCCATGGGTTGATTGTTCTCACTGTCAGAAAGTTATTCCTCATTTCTAGGTTGAATTTCTCCTTGGTCAGTTTCCATCTATTATTCCTTGTCTGGCCTTCGGGTACTTTGGAAAACAGCTTGACCCCCTCCTCTCTGTGGCAGCCCCTCAAGTATTGGAAGACGGTTATCATGTCTCCCCTGGTCCTTCTCTTCACTAGACTAGCCATGCCCAGTTCCTGCAACCGTTCATCATATGTTGTAGTCTCCAGTCCCCTAATCATCCTGGTTGCTCTCCTCTGCACTTTTTCTAGAGTCTCAACATCTTTTTTATAGTGTGGTGACCAAAACTGGATGCAGCCCAGATTATTTTCTTTGTCAATTTATTCTCCAAAGCACCTAAAGGTAGAACAAGAAGTAATGGATGGAAGTTCATTAAAGAGAGATCCAACCTAGAGCTATTTCCTGTCAGTGAGAACTACTAATCAGTGGAATGGCTTGCCACTGGAAATTATGGCTACTCCACCACTGGAGGTTTTCAAGAAGAGATTGGGCAGCCATTTTTCTGGAATGATATAAGGTCTCCAGGGTGTTGGACTTAGAAGACTTCCAAGGTTCCTTCCCACCCTATTATTATACAAACTTTTAATATGCATCTAGCACACTTCTGTGGTAGATCTCAACCCATGTCCAAAAATAGTGTATGAGGTCAGGAGGGTGGAGGATGAGTTGTTGAGAAGCATGAAAAGTTGTTGAGGAGATTCCCTCTTGCTTCACTTAACACACTTCCTCTAATTGGGCTATTTTTGGACATAGATTTAGCATATTTCCAAAACAGTGCTATATTCTACCTTCCAAAATAACCTGAGTCATTAGCACAGGACATTACAAGTTGGTCTTAAGTAGCCAGCAAACTGCCATTTAAGCAACTTTAAAGCTGGCTAAACTTTCTATCCAAGGATGCACATGCTGTGTGTACCCAAGGAAAATGAACAATGGTTGGGTTTCCCACTCACTCATGAGGTTAGCAAGAAATGCAATTAGAAAAGCATTTTTTTTTTAAATTTGATTTATATGCCGCCCTTCTCCGGAGACTCAGGGCGGCTTACAATGCGCTAAGCAATAGCTTTCATTCTTTTGTATATTTATACAAAGCTGACTTTGTATAAATATACAAAAGGATGAAGGCTATTGCTGAGCACATTGTAAGCCGCCCTGAGTCTCCGGAGAAGGGCGGCATATAAATCAAATTAAAAAAAAAAAAAAGTCAGCTTATTGCCCCCACAACTGGGTCCTCAATTTACCTACTTTAGAAAAGATGGAAGGCTGAGTCAACCTTGAGCCTTGGTGAGATTCGAACCTGCAGTAATTGCAGGCAGCTGGTCTTAATAACAGGGTGCCTTAGACCACTGTACTACCAAGGCTCTTTGGTAGTACATAGAATACTATGGTAATAATAATTTACATTATTATTGTCCTTAACTTGTTCCAAACAGAATATTAAGGAGCCTTGGTGGCGCAGTGGACTAAAGTGCTGTTAAGTAGCACTTAGCTGCCAGCTGCCTGCAATTACTGCTAGTTCAAATCTCACCAGGCTCAAGGTTGACTCTGCCTTCCATCCTTTTGAGGTAGGTAAAATGAGGACCCGGATTGTGGGGGCAATAAGCTGACTTTGTATAAAAAAGAACACCGCTTGGGGGGGGGGGCGAAAGCCCTACTATGCAGGTATATACAAAAAGTATTGCTTAACGCATTGTAAGCCGCCCTGAGTCTCTGGAGAAGGGCGGCATATAAACCGAACCAATAAATAAATAAATAAATAAATAAATAAATAAATAAATAAATAAATAAATAAATAAATAAATAAATAATCTTTCCTCAGATTCCCATTTTCATATGGACTTCAAGAGGCTCTCCAAAAGCATACAAAGGCTGGGTTTGCCCATCCCTCTTAAGTGTCTTGAAAAGCTTTTGTCAAATATGTCAATCTGGGATAGTTTTTGAGTGGTTCAGTACAGTGGTGAAATCCATTTTTTTTTACTACCGGTTCTGTGGGCGTGGCTTGGTGGGCGTGGATTAGTGAGCATGGCAGGGGAAAGATACTGCAAAATCCCCATTCCCTCCCCACTCCTGGGGGAAGGATATTGCAAAATTTATTTATTGGTTCGATTTATATGCCGTCCTTCTCCGGAGACTCAGGGTGGCTTACAATGCGTTTCGCCCCCCCCCCCCAGCGGTGTTCTTTTTTATACAAAGTCAGGTTATTGCCCCCACAATGTGGATCCTCATTTTACCTACCTCGGAAGGATGGAAGGCTGAGTCAATCCCCATTCCCTCCCCACTCTGGGACCAGCCAGAGGTGGTATTTGCCAGTTCTTCAAACTACTCAAAATTTACGCTATCAGTTCTCCAGAACCTGTCAGAACCTGCTGGATACACCTGGTTCAGTGTATTGTGTGAACATGGCTGAGCTAGTTTGCCATTCCCAGAAACTCAGAGAATGAATCAGTTCCACAACTAAGCTAATATACTAATGGTAAAACCAGATAAGCAAAACACAATTATTGTGTGTAAGTAGCATGTGTATGTATACATACTTCAAAACGATTGTCTGCTTCTTTCAAGGTGATGATTCACTTCACCTAACACACTAAAACAAACATCTGTTCTCCAGAACATACTGATCCCTAAATTATTCAACCCAACAATCTAACATCCCATGTAAAAAAAGTCAAAGTCAAAAAAAAGTCAAGGTAAAGGTTCCCCTCGCACATATGTGCTAGTCGTTTCCGACTCTAGGGGGCGGTGCTCATCTCCGTTTCAAAGCCGAAGAGCCAGTGCTGTCCAAAGACGTCTCCGTGGTCATGTGGCCAGCATGACTAAACGCCAAAGGCGCACGGAACGCTGTTACCTTCCCACCAAAGGTGGTCCCTATTTTTTCTACTTGCATTTTTTACGTGCTTTCGAACTGCTAGGTTGGCAAAAGCTGGGACAAGTAACAGGAGCTCACCCCGTTACGCAGCACTAGGGATTCGAACTGCTGAACTACCGACCTTTCGATTGACAAGCTCAGCATTTTAGCCACTGAGCCACTGAGTCCCTCAAATGCATTACCACCATGTAAATATTAAATTTCATCTGCAGGAAATGCACAATTTGTTGTGCATAAACAATACACTAAAGCAACAATTTGTGACATTCTTCTGCTGGAAAAGATGAAGGCTGTGTCCTTTTGCTTTGGTCACTGCATGAGAGAAACACTTTATCATCTTGATGTCAAAAGATATCAAAAGATTGATATCAAAAGATTGAACAGCTGCTAAAATGATTAAAGGCCTGGAGACTAAAACATATGAAGAACGGTTGCAGGAATTGGATATGGCTAGTCTAGAGAAAAAGAAGGACTTGGGGGTGACATGATGAGTATTTCAGTATTTGAGGGGCTGCCACAAAGAAAAGGGGGTCAACTTATTTTCCAAAGCACCAGAAGGCAGGACAAGAAACAATGGATGGAAACTAATCAAGGAGAGAAGCAACCTGGAACTAAGGAGAAACTTCCTAAAAGAACAATTAACCAGTGGAACAGAACTTGCCTTCAGAAGTTGTGGGTGCTTCATCCCTGGAGGTTTTTAAGAAAAGACTGGACAGTCACTTGTCTGGATTGGTATAGGGCCATGATGGCGAACCTATAGCACGGGTGCCATGGTACGTAGCACAGAGAGCTGTTGCCTCTGCTGCGCATGTGCGCGCGCCTCCCACCAACCACCTGGTCTTTGAATCTCTGCTGCGCATGCGTGGGGGGTGGGTCACGTGCGGGGGGCTGCACTCACATGTGTGGGGGGTGGGGCATGTGTGGGAGGGCTGCATGTGCATGCGTGGGGGTGGGGCACAGACGAGGAAGTGGGGGAGTGGGGCATGGGTGAGGGGTGGGGCACGGCGGGGGGCGAGGCACGGGCGGGGGTATGCACGCATGCACAGGGGTGGGGCACATGCACAGGGGCTGCATGCACATTGTATTTGGGAGGTTTGGGTGCGCACACATGCTTCGGGCACTCGGTCCAGAAAAGGTTAGCGATCACTGGTATAGGGTCTCCCGCTCGAGCACAATATTGGACTAGAACAGGGGTCTGCAATCTTAAATACTCAAAGAGCCATTTGGACCCGTTTCCCACAGAAAAGAAAACACCGGGAGCCACAAAACCTGGGTGGGCGTGGTCAACTCGATGTCACTCACTTCCACCAGTCACATGACACTCCCTCTAGCCACGCCTATCCAGCCAGTCATCAGGGCAGAGAACCAGTTGTTAAAAAACAACGGGAACCACAAAATCCTTTTGACATCACCCTCCCTCCCCTCCCTCCCTCTCTCCCTCTCTCTCTGTATCTCTCTCCTCCTCTCTCTGTATCTCTCTCTCCCTCTCTCTCTGTATCTCCCTGTCTCTGCCCTGCCGCTTCTCCATCCCACACCATCGCCCTTACCTTCTCAGGCCAGGTTAGGAGTGACTGGGAGGGGAGGGAGAGGGGTGGGGCTGGCCACTGGTGGGATCATGTGACAGGGAGCCACAGCAGAGGGCCCAAAGAGCCACATGCGGCTCCGGAGCTGCAGGTTGCCGACCCCTAGACTAGAAGACCTCCAAGGTCCCTACCAGCTCTATTTAGATTAGACTAGACTAGACTAGACTAGACTAGACTAGACTAGACTAGACTAGACTAGACTAGACTAGACTAGACTAGATTAGATTAGATTAGATTAGATTAGATTAGATTAGATTAGATTAGATTAGATTAGATTAGATTTTATCCAGCTTTGGGAACAATTATAGATGTTCGGGACATCATAAACTCACTCCAAGTTTTCAGAAATTACTGAAACTAGTAAGAGCTAAGTAGTGATGTTGCTGGATTTTTCCATCATTGATGTTCTGGAGACTTTTACAACGTTGGTGGAAAATGAGCTGCAACTCATATTAGGCATGAAAGAGTTACAATGAGAACTTGGACTGCCTCGGGGGATTTTGGGCCTCGGTCAGCTGAACGGAGGAGGAGTTTTACAGTGCAACTGACTCATTGCCATCTGAGCTTGAGGCTGTTTTGCTGATCCGGCTGCTAGAAATTTGGTCCACAAACTTTGGTTAAGACCATTCCTCTGCTTGGATTCTTGGAGGTAAGTCCAGATTTTTCCTGCAGAGAGTTTCTTCTGCATTCCACAATTCAAAGAGTGGTTTGGTCTGCCTTGTTTCACAAGCAGCCATCCGACTATTGCAAGTGGCAAAATGTACGTTTGTTTTATTGCTTAGAAAAGTAAATATTTTGCAAACTCTGATAAGGCAAAGAAACATTAAACCACGAGCAGAAAGAATGACGTACAGTTGGAAAGCTTCTTGGGCTGATCAGTTGAGAATGAGATATGGAAAGTTATTCTTGCCGTATCCGGGGAAAAAAATTATTTTCTTTCTTCTTTCTTCTTTCTTTCTTTCTTTCTTTCTTTCTTTCTTTCTTTCTTTCTTTCTTTCTTTCTTTCTTTCTTTCTTTCTTTCCCTCTCCTTCTTTTTTCTCTTCAAGGTGTCTGTGCCACGTCATTTCAAAGTGTTTTGTGTAATGGTCCAGTCCCTTTTACGGCTATTACCCTGACATGTATTGCTGTATGATTTTTCATGGATTCTTTTTTTTTTTTAAGTTGAAAGGGGGGGAAATCAGGTGATTAAAAAGGTTCTTTGAAAGTTTCCCTTTTATTTCTCTAAAGGATTTTTTTTTTTTGCTAATTCTTCTTTACAGTTACATTTGAAATGGAATGTAATCTTTTCAATCCTTTCGTTTTTTGCAAAATAATAATAATAATAATAATAATAATAATAATAATAATAATAATAATAATAATGCAAATGGTTCATCCCAAACTGTTTTTTAGAAACCATTGTGTGGCCAGTCACAAATTGGTTTTACAAGTAAAAGTAAGTCCTATAGAATGGGGTGGTAGGCATGTTTACTCTGTGATGTCAGAGAATAATTGTCTTGAGATTAGTAATATAAACTGTCAGTTTTTTTGCACAAAAGGAAATCAGGAACGGTTTTTACAATTGTCAACAAAATGCATTTCCTTTCCTTTCGAGAAAAGCTCCCAATTCATGACTTGTTAGAAGATGGTTTGGATATTTTAAATCACCTTTGGTCAGGAATGATGGGGTTTGAGGTCACAGATGGGAGGATTTCCTGGTTTTAGAGGTTCCACAAGATTCTGGTTGCTGTTTGAGGTAGGAAAGGTATTTGCTGTTAGCTGGTTTTGATTCAGCTTTTGGTTTCACTTATTTGTTGAGCTTCCTAGTGCTTGTTCGGTGACTCGTTGATTGATGCATGCAGTGGTGGGTTTCAAAATTTTTTACTACCGGTTCTGTGCGTGTGGCTTGGTGGGCATGGCTTGGTGGGCATTGCAGGGGAAGGATACTGTAAAATCTCCATTCCCTCCCCAATCCAGGGGAAGGATACTATAAAATCTCCATACCCTCCCAACTCCAGGGGAAGGATAATGTAAAATCTCTATTCCCTCCCCAATCCAGGGGAAGGTTACTGCAAAATCCCCATTTCCTCCCGATCAGCTGGGACTCGGGAGGCAGAGAATAGATGCCAGTCAGAATTTTTACTACCGGTTCTCCGAACTACTCAAAATTTCCGCTACCGGTTCTCCAGAACTGGTCAGAACCTGCTGAAACCCACCTCTGGATGCATAATAAGGCTGTGGTTTTGCCATGCCTTCAAGGATAATGACCATTTAATAAAGGGTGACATGATTAAAAGCTAGAATAAGTGATAGAATTAAAGAGAAGGGGGAATTTTACTATACACATTTTTATATAACAAAATGAAAGCCACAAGAGAAACTGTGGAATGATTGAACAATGATAGACTGTAACATAATATAAATGTTTATTATTATTATTATTATTATTATTATTATTATTATTATTATTATTATTATTATTATTATTATTACATAAGCCGATAGAATATAATAATTATGATTAATTTTATTAGTTTTATTTGCATTACAATGTACGACTCCCAGATGCCACACTGTTCAAATCACACATTGATTTGAGATATTTATAAAAGTAATAAAAATAAAAAAAAATTGGGGAAAAAAATGACCAGGATAAAGATGTTGATGATTGCTAGTCTAACCATCACTGAGTAGCTCTGCCTTCGGGGATTTAAAATCTGCCATTTAACCGAAGGAAAGCAATAGAGGAAATGTCAGGCATGACCAAGGAGTAGAGTAAAACAAGTTCAAGACATTGGCTATGGAGATGCAATGCAAGGGTCATTATTTGTGTGTCCCAAGGGCAATGCACATAAAAATAAAAAATGAAGGGTTACAGCCACCATCTTCTTTTTTTTATTATTGTTATCATGTCCTGCAGACAGAGACAGAAAGTACATGGAGATGAGATGTTTAGTGGGCATCAGGACAGCCTTTGCCAATCTGATTTGCTGGGAACACAGGTGGCTAAGGGGAGAGAGATCAAGGGATGCAGTGGTTATTGTGTCTGTCACAATGCAAGCTTCATAGAACATGGAATCATAGGGCTGGAAGGGATCTTGGAGGTCTTCTAGTCCATCCTTCTGTTCAAGGCAAGAGCCTTACCCCACCTAATTACGGTAAAATAGAGCCTTACGCCACCTAATTTTTCTTGATTGTACACCGCCTTGAGTCCTACGGGAGAAAGGCGGTATAGAAATATAATAAATAAATAAATAAATAAATAAATAGAATAGAATAGAATAGAATAGAATAGAATAGAATAGAATAGAATAGAATAGAATAGAATAGAATAGATCTTAAAGTTATCAAAGCTAGACTGGTCAATGGGAATGGGAATGGAATAGAATATGGAATAGCATAGCATAGCATAGCATAGCATAGCATAGCATAGCATAGCATACATAGCATAGAATATGGAATAGAATAGGATAAGGTAGGGTACGGTAGGGTAGGGTAGGGTAGGGTAGAGTAGAATAGAATAGAATAGAATAGAATAGAATAGAATAGAATAGAATAGAATAGAATAGAATAGAATAGAATAGAATAGAATAGAATAGATCTTAAAGTTATCAAAGCTAGACTGGTCAATGGGAATGGGAATGGAATAGAATATGGAATAGCATAGCATAGCATAGCATAGCATAGCATAGCATAGCATAGCATAGCATAGCATAGCATAGCATAGCATACATAGCATAGAATATGGAATAGAATAGGATAAGGTAGGGTACGGTAGGGTAGGGTAGGGTAGGGTAGAGTAGAATAGAATAGAATAGAATAGAATAGAATAGAATAGAATAGAATAGAATAGAATAGAATAGAATAGATCTTAAAGTTATCAAAGCTAGACTGGTCAATGGGAATGGGAATGGAATAGAATATGGAATAGCATAGCATAGCATAGCATAGCATAGCATAGCATAGCATAGCATAGCATAGCATAGCATAGCATAGCATAGCATAGCATAGCATAGCATAGCATACATAGCATAGAATATGGAATAGAATAGGATAAGGTAGGGTACGGTAGGGTAGGGTAGAGTAGGGTAGAGTAGAATAGAATAGAATAGAATAGAATAGAATAGAATAGAATAGAATAGAATAGAATAGAATAGAATAGAATAGAATAGAATAGAATAACAGAGTTGGAAGGGTCTTCTAATCCAACTCCCTGCTTATAGGCAGGAAACCCTACCACCACTTCAGACAAATGGTTATCCAACATCTTCTTAAAGTGTTGGAGCATTCACAACTTCTGGAGGCAAGATGTTCCACTGATTAATTGTTCTCACTGTCAGGAAATTTCTCCTTAGTTCTAGAGAGTTGCTTCTCTCCTTGAGTAGTTTCTATCCGTTGCTTCTTGTCCTACCTTCAGGTGCTTTGGAGAATAGCTTGACCCTCTCTCTTCTTTGTGACAGCTCCTGAGATATTGGAATACTGCTGTCATGTCTCCCCTAGTCCTTCTTTTCATTAAACTAGATATGGTTGTCCAGTCTATTTTTGAGTGAGGGAGCACCCACAACTCCAGAAAGCAAACTGTTCCACTGATTACTTGTTCTCACTGTCAGAATTTCTCCCCCCCCCTTCTCCAACTAGGTTGGATCTTTCGTTGACAAGCTTCTGCCCATTCTCATTTTCCCCTCTGGTGTTTTGGAGAATACTATAAGTCAACCCCCCTATTTTCTGTGACAGCCCCTCAAGTACTAGAAGTTCTAGAAGCTGCTATCATGTTCCCCTTCAATAGGCTGGATATATCTCGTTAGAAGGACTCAGGGTGACATGACAGTCAAACCTGGAGCCTGGATAGCTCTGCAGACAAGGCACTGCAATTTAACACCAGCTGTCTGCAATTAAAGTAAGTTCAAATCTTGCCAGGCTCAAGGTTGACTCAGCCTTCCATCCTTTCTAAAGTAGGTAAATTGAGGACCCAGTTTGTGGGGGCAATAAGCTGACTTCGTATAAATATACAAAAGTATGAAGGCTATTGCTTAACGCATTGTAAGCAACCCTGAGTCTCCGGAGAAGGGCGGCATATAAATCAAATTAAAAAAAAACACACAGTGTTGACTGGCGACCCCCAGGGGGAGAGCCTTCTCTGTGGGGGCACCTGCCCTATGGAATGAGCTGCCCCCGGAGATTCGTAGGATTCCCGACCTTCGCACCTTCCGCCGCGCCCTCAAAACGCTTTTGTTTCAGCAGGCAAGACTGGCCTAAATGTTATTTTAATGGGTTGTTTTATGTTATTTTAGTTTCGGCCAAATTATTTAATACTTTTAATTTGCTTTTAACTTTTATGTTTGTGGGTTTTATCTTGGCCGTACACCGCCCTGAGTCCTTCGGGAGAAGGGCGGTATAGAAATTTAAATATGAATAAATAAATAAAAATAAAATAAATGATGGCAGTATTCCAGTATTTGAGGGGCTGCCACAAAGAAGAGGGGGTCATCTTATTTTCCAAAGCACCAGAGGGCAAGACAAGAAACAATGGATGGAAACTAACCAAGGAGAGAAGCAACCTGGAATTAAACTTCCTGACAGTGAGAACATTTAACCAGTGGAACAGTTTGCCTTCAGAAGTTGTAAGTACTCCATCACTGGAGGTTTTCAAGAAGAGACTGGACAGCCACTTGTCTGGAATGTATAGGGTATCCTTCTTAAGCAGGGGGTTGGACTAGAAGACCTCCAAGGTCCCTTCCAGTTCTATTCTGAATTAAACAGTTCATCGTATGGATTAGCCTTCAGATCCTTTATCCTCTTTGTTGCTCTTCTCTGCATATTTTCATTACTTCAGTTGTGGGTTAGGTATGGATACTTACGGTTGAGGATGCTGGTAAAATGGAGTAATTAAGGGATGGGCTACTTGAAGTGCCTTGAAGTGTGGCCCCCATGCACCTTCAAGTATTTTTGCAGCTCACTCTGCTGCTAGATGTCACAAGAGATGTGGGGATGACAGCAATTTTTTTTTCTTGAAATTTCAATACCTCTTAGGGATTTCCCCTATTTCTGAAATTGCTCCATAGCTGGAGGTTTTCAAGAAAGATAATTGGTCTGAAATGGTATGAAGACTCCTACCTTGGGGGAAGGAGTTGGTTGGGCCATAACTTCTAAGATCCCGTCCAATCCTATGATTCTATGATTTCCTTTTTTTTTGTGTGTGTGGGTTTTTTCTTCCCACTTCTCTCTCTCTCTTTTTTTAGGTCTGTAGTGCCCATTGTGGTTTCTTCCACAAACTCTGCTTAAAAGTTAGCTTCATGAAGTTTGTCAAGCCAGTCAGGAATGGTCTGGAGATATCTTGGCTGAATGGGGTTTGAATCTGGACTTTCTCAGTCATGGTTCCATGCTTTAATTGTTGTGTTACGTTGGCCTTGCGATAACTTTGTTTCAGGTTGGAGCAACATTTTTAAGGTTTGTGCTGGGAGCTGGATCAGCCAAGTCATCAAGAGCTTCTTTATAGAATAGAATAGAATAGAATAGAATAGAATAGAATAGAATAGAATAGAATAGAATAGAATAGAATAGAGTAGGGTAGGGTAGGGTAGGGTAGGGTAGGGTAGGGTAGGGTAGGGTAGGGTAGAGTAGAGTAGAGTAGAGTAGATTTTTTTATTTGCCAAGTGTGATTGGACACACAAGGAATTTGTCTTGATGCATATGCTCTCAGTGTACATAAAAGAAAAGATACGTTCATCAAGAATCATAAGGTACAATGCTTAATGATAGTCATAGACAGTGGTGGGATTCAAATAATTTAACAACCGGTTCTCTGCCCTAATGATTTCTTCCAACAAACAGTTCACTAAACTGCTCAGAAAGTTAACAACCGGTTCTCCCGAAGTGGTGCGAACCGGCTGAATCCCACCACTGGTCATAGAGCACAAATAAGCAATCAGGAAACAATATCAATATAAATTGTAAGGATACAAGCAACAAAATTAAGTCATGAAGTCATAAGTGGGAGGAGATGGGTGGTGGGAACGATGAGAAGATTAATAGTAGTGCAGACTTAGTAAATAGTTTAACAGTGTTGAGGGAATTATTTGTTTAGCAGGGTGATGGCGTTCGGGAAAAAAATGTTCTTGTGTCTAGTTGTTCTGGTGTGCAGTGCTCTATAGCGTCGTTTTGAGGGTAGGAGTTGAAACAATTTATGTCCAGGATATGAGGGGTCTGAACATATCAAGATCTTCTTTTGTACCAATAGAGAATTCTCTCCTCCTTCTCTTTCTCCTCCTCCTCCACCTCTTCCTCCTCCTCTTCCTCCTCCTCCTCCTCCTCCTCCTCCTCCTCCTCCTCCTCCTCCTCCTTTTTTTCCTCCTCCTCCTTCTCCTCCACCTCCTCCTCCATCTCCTCCTCCTCCTCCTTCTCCTCCTCCCTCCTCTCTCCTCCCTCCTCCTTACTCCTTTCTGTGTGTGCCTTTGGATCTGTTGACTGGCCAAATCCCTTGGTAAGATGTCAAAGATAGTTGGCCATTGCCTCCTTCCTAGGACTGGCCATGAGGAAGTGGCCCAAGGAAATCCTTGACTCAGAACCATTCATTTAGCCACTGTTTGAAGTTACAACAACACTGGAAAAAGTGATTTATGATTAGTCCCCACACCGTCATAATATCCCCAATGGTTACATGATCAAAACTCAGGTGCTTGGCATCTGACAAGCATTTATGATGGGTGCAGCATCCTAGGGTCATGTGATCATTCTCTGTGATCTTCCCAGGGGAAATTCTGACCAGCAAAATCCAACAGGAGAAGCCCGATTTGCTTTACGATCCGGTGATTTGCTTAACAATTGCAGTGAGTCACTTAACAACCAGGGCGAAAACATCATAAAAGCAGGTGCGACTCACTTAACAACTGCCTTGCTTCATAACAAATTCTGGCCCCAGTTGTGGCCATAAGTCTAGGACTACCTGTGCTTTTTGCCACAAGGCAACTAAAATGGTTTCCAACATTTTTCTGAAACGGTTGACTTCCAAATACCCCATTCCTGGATTTGTATAGAAAGACCATTCCAAATCTCTTACATGGTAGTCCTTGACTTACAACTGTTTATTTAGTCACCATTCAAAGTTACAACAGCAGTGAAAAAGTGACTTATTTATGACCATTTTTCACACTTACGACTGTTGCAGCATCAGCCACACGATCAAAATTTAGACTGTTTGGCAACTAAACTAAACTAAACTAAACTAAACTAAACTAAACTAAACTAAACTAAATTAGTCAACTGACTCCTACTTATGATGGTTGAAGTGTCCTGGGGTCTTGTGAGCCCCTTTTGCGACCTTCTCACAAAGTCAACGGGGAAGCCAGATTCGTTTAACGACTATGTTACTAACTTAACAACCGCAGTGATTCACTTAACAACTGTGGCAAGAATGGCTGCAAAATGAGACAAAGCTCATGTACTACCAACGAGCCTTGGTAGTACAGTGGTTTAAGGCACCCTGTTATTAAGCTGGTTATTAAGACCAGCTGCCTGCAATTACTGCAGGGTTCGAATCTCGCCAAGGCTCAAGGTTGACTCAGCCTTCCATCCTTTCTAAGGTAGGTAAATTGAGGACCCAGTTGTGGGGGCAATAAGCTGACTTTGTATAAATATACAAAAGTATGAAGGCTATTGCTTAACGCATTGTAAGCCGCCCTGAGTCTTCGGAGAAGGGCGGCATATAAATCAAATTAAAAAAAAATAAAAAAAAAGCTCACTTAACAACTGTTTTGATTAGCCACAAGAAATTTTGGGCTCCATTGTGGTCGTAAGTCGAGGATTACCTATATATTTATGCCATAATTCTCATAGCTGTAAATGAGCTTTAACTCAGTACAAATACAGCGGTACATTGTTCTCCTCTGCTTTCTTTGAAACTTTGAAAATTTTGTCCCGTTACTCATTGTTTGTTTGGTACTCAACGCACAAGCTAGAACTTGTCAGTATCGGCTGTCTTGTGACTCACCACATTATTCCTTATGGGAATTTTTTTTTTTTTTTTTTTTGGTACTCATTATTTTTGGTACTCAGAACTAAGTAGCACTGGTAGCTTCTTGCCTGCAGATTCATTAATGTGATAGGAAAGGAAAAGTGAAAGTATGAAGATGGAAGGAACGGACATTGAAGCAACTCATTCTGAACAGGAAGGGTGGAACGGTCTGAGTCTGTTTGCATTCCTTTGTGGTCTAGACCAGCGGTCACCAACTGGTGGTCTGTGGACCACTGGTGGTCCACGAGAAAATTTTGGTGGTCCGCAGAAAAATTATTTGCATTTTTTATATTGCACTAAATCAGGAGTCCTCAAACTATGGCCCCTGGGACAGATACGTGCAATGAACGTTTGTGTTGCTGCAGAGAGTCTCCCCCTTCGGGGTCTTCTTGTGTGGGTCGGAGGGGGGAAGAAATTCTGACTTGGGGTCTGCTTCAGCCTCCTGGTGCCAGGGTTTTGGGCGAAGGCTGGAGGGAAGCGCCGCTGGTGGCGAAGAGCTGGAGGGCCTCGTTCCAGTGGGACTGCATCATGGCCTGGAACTGGCTGACCATCTCAGCCCGCTGAGCCTCCAGGCGCCGGTACCTGGCCTTGCACTCCCGCAGGTCTTCCCTCTGCTTGGAAAGCCTATGCTCGTAGTCCTCAGTGAGGTGCTTCTGCTGAGCCTCCTTCTCAGTCAGATCCAATTTGAAGTGAGCCAGCTGTTTTGCCAACTCTTTCTCATGGTGGCTGCTTAGCTCCAGCAACTGCTTCCTGTTGGGGCCCTAAGGAGCCCGGGTGGGGAGGCGAGGTGTGGTTGGGAGGGGAGGGGCGAGTAGAGACCAGTGAGGTGCCCCTCGACATGAGTGACATCGAGCTGGCCATGTCCACCCAGTCACATGACCACCTTGCCACGCCCACCCACCCAGTCATTAGGCAGATCATGTAAGTGGAACGTGGGATTTAAAATTATGAATTTAGTGGTCCTTGAGGTCCGAAAGATTGGAGACCCCTGGTCTAGACCACTATTTGGTTCCTGGTAGGTAGGAGATCAGGGTTAACAGTTAACCGTACTGGTCTTCAGTTCATCAGTCCCATTTTTTTTTAACAAAAATCCCCTGGCATAAATACTTAACTACCTTTGATTTACTTGGCTAATTCCCCTCCCTTCTTAAACTGAACAAAAAGAGTTTTGAATTCCCCACGTTCCAGACAAACAAGGAAATGATGGATTGTCTCAAGTTTAGCTCTAAAATGTGATAGACAAAGGAGCAGCTGCTTCATTGAGTCAGTTGGACTGGCTCTTCGGCGCCTTTCGTGGCCTTTCACAAAACTCTTTGGTTATGTATAACATGGATAAACTCAGTGTCAGCGTTCCAGGTAATGCACCCATAGCAGTGGTGGGTTGCTACCGGTTCGCACCGGTTTTGGAGAACCGGTAGCAGTGGTGGCGGGAGGTTCCACCCTCCCGCCCGGACGTCATCAAATACGCTCTGCGCATGCGTAGAAATGGCACGCGAGCAAACCGGTAGCAAAGGTAAGTGAAATCCACCACTGATCCATAGGAAGTATAACTCTGAGGCAGGTAGATTCCTGAAAGGACAATTTTAGGATACATCATATTGACACAACTGGTGAAAGCCGACTCTGAAAGTTCCTGCGGCTTTCACCTAATTAAAAATAAAGTTTTCCCCTTTCCCCCAAGTCACGCTTTCCAATCCAGATGCTGGCAGGTTGCTTGGTTACTTTACTCCTCCTATGGCTATCCACCTGTTAGAATGTTCTTGGTTCCCACAGGAAAAGTTTTTTGTTTTGGCTACAAAACCACATCTATTTCCACCCCACTCCCTGTCCCATCTTCTGCCTTGTGGCAACCCTGAAGCCTTTAAGATGGCCTCGGCCAGGCTCACTTCAGGGTTGACAGTCAGATTGTTCTTTCAAATCACAGAATCACAGATCTATGTAGTTGGAAGAAGGCATGTTGACCATCGATT
This sequence comes from Pituophis catenifer annectens, assembly GCF_029215685.1. Taxonomy (NCBI): domain Eukaryota; kingdom Metazoa; phylum Chordata; class Lepidosauria; order Squamata; family Colubridae; genus Pituophis; species Pituophis catenifer. The sequence goes on from NW_027256893.1 coordinate 7,040,536, forward strand.
CAAACCCCTCTCAGTTCAGGAAGTCACCGTGAAGCTTCCTTGCGAATCACATCACCTTGATTTGTGGAACAAGACATGATGTTTAGGTTCCCACAGGACTATAAAATGCCACAGAAGACGCCACATAGGTGGTGATGTAGCCTTTTAGGAAAATATTTTTTAAAAAACCCATGATCCTGGATGTACTCTGGAATCACTATTAAGAGACCTAGTTGATTTGAGGAGGTCCATAATTAAACACTACTATGGATTATTGAATAGCTCACATTTAACATTACATGTGAATAATATGTATATATATCTACAAAGAATTATGCATTACTATGGGTAATACCTTTCAAATTAATGTAACGAGGTAATATTATGTAAATAACAAGTAAATAATATGTATATATGTATTAACACCATGGAACCGGAAATGTTGGAATTGTATTATAATACTTTCACAATAAAAAATTTAAAAAAAAAATTATCGCCCACTCCAAAAATCAGATAAGGAAAATATTTTTTAAAAAACCCATGATCCTGCATGTACTCTGGAATCACTATTAAGAGACCTAGTTGATTTGAGGTGGTCCATAATTAAACACTACTATGGATTATTGAATAGCTCACATTTAACATGCTTAGCACAAGGTGGGAAGCAGGGTACAATCCTGGTTTGTGTTGTAATTTACAAAGTTGGTTAATCCATACACCAATAGAGTTCAGACGGAAATCTTATACTATAGCAGGGCCAGCATAAATGTGGCAACTTTAAGACCTGCGGGATTCAATTCCAGAATTCAAGGACTTAAATTGCTTTCCGCCGTGCCCTCAAGACTCTGATGTTTCAACAGGCGGGGCTAAACATATGAACATGTGAATGATTTTTTTTTTTAAATGTTATCTAATTCTGGGTTTTATTTAATTGACCAAACTAAGTAATAATTTTAATTAGCAATTTTATGATGTTTGTGTGTCTATATTTTTCTTGACTATACACCGCCTTGAGTCCTACGGGAGAAAGTCGGTATAGAAATATAATAAATAAATAAATAAATAAATAAATAAATAAATAAATAAATAAATAAATAAATAAAGACTAACCTGTATAGGCTTCAGTTTAATATATAAAATATATTAATATAAGTTATGAGTCTATATAAGTTAATATATAACATTTTTCATTCTGTTGTTGCCAAAGGCGGCAGGCAGGCAGGGAAGAAAGCTGCAGCAGAAAAGCAGGAGAGGAAAGTAAATATTGCAGGAAAAAAAAAATGATTCAATAGCTTTTCGTAGAAGCTTATCTGACTCTGTTAATCAATTCCCATATTTAAACTTTTGGTCCCTGGAACTTCCCAGATGCGTCAAAACAGAGAAGATAAGAATAAGTCTATTTTTTCCCCAATTTCTTTTCCCAGGAAGCTGTTTATAGAGCCAATTCAAATTATGGAAAGCGGTTCAGCTCTGGAGGAAAAGGCTCCAAAATTCTCCATTGAGGGAATACCAAAGAACTCTTCTGTTGGTTTTAAATTACAGGTACCGTGTTTCCCCGAAAATAAGACCCATCTTATATTTTTTTGAACCCTGAAATAAGCTCTTGGCCTTATTGCCATGCGCTCAAAAGCCCGATTGGGCTTATTATCAGGGGATGTCTTATTTGGGGGGGAAACAGGATAGACAGACAGACAGACAGACAGACAGACAAGACAAGACAAGACAGACAGACAGACAGACAGACAGACAGACAGACAAGACAAGACAGACAGACAGACAAGACAGACAGACAGATTAGATAGATTAGATAGATTTAGATAGATTAGATAGATTAGATAGATTAGATAGATTAAATACCATGTTTCTCCGAAAATAAAACCCTGTCTTATATTTTTTTGAACCCTGAAATAAGCTCTTGGCCTTATTGCCATGCGCTCAAAAGCCCGATTGGGCTTATTATCAGGGGCTGTCTTATTTGGGGGGGAAACAGGATAGACAGACAGACAGACAGACAGACAGACAGACAGACAGACAGATTAGATAGATTAGATAGATTAGTTAGATTAGATAGATTAGATAGATTAGATAGATTAGATAGATTAAATACCATGTTTCTCCGAAAATAAAACCCTGTCTTATATTTTTTTGAACCCTGAAATAAGCTCTTGGCCTTATTGCCATGCACTCAAAAGCCCGATTGGTCTTATTATCAGGGGATGTCTTATTTGGGGGGGAAACAAGATAAACAGACAGACAGACAGACAGACAGACAGACAGACAGACAGACAGACAAGACAAGACAGACAGACAGACAGACAGACAGACAGACAGACAGACAAGACAAGACAGACAGACAGACAAGACAGACAGACAGACAGATTAGATAGATTAGATAGATTAGATAGATTAGATAGATTAGATAGATTAGATAGATTAGATAGATTAAATACCATGTTTCTCCGAAAATAAAACCCTGTCTTATATTTTTTTGAACCCTGAAATAAGCGCTTGGCCTTATTGCCATGCGCTCAAAAGCCCGATTGGGCTTATTATCAGGGGATGTCTTATTTTGGGGGAAACAGGGTAATCCTTGTCTTACAACAATTCTCTTAGCGACTGTTTGAAGTTACAACAGCACTGAAAAAAGTGACGGCCATTTTCACACCTAACGACCGATGCAGCATCCCCATAGTCATACGATCAAAATTTAAACAGCTTGGCAACTGACTCATATTTATGACGGAATCACGTCATCCCCTTTTGTGACCATCTGACAAGCAAAAGGTCAATGGGCAAGCCAGATTCACTTAACCAGGTTCCTAACTTAAAAACCGCAGCAACCCCCTTAACAACAGCGGCAAGGAAGGTTGTAAAATGGGGCAAACTCACTGAACAACGGTCTCGCTCAGCAACAGAAATTTTGGGCACCGTTGCGGATGTAAGTCGAGGACTACCTGTCTTGCCTCAAATTCTTCTTGTACGTTGGCTTCTGAGAGTGATGCGATTTAACAATGCTTCGCTTCTTTCTATTTTTAAAATATCTTCCTGCCTTTAATTCCCAGTGTGGGAGTTTCCTTCCTCATTGCAGGCAGCATCTTTTGGGATTTAATCTTCTCCGTCTAACAGCAGTGAGCGAACTTCCATAATTAGACGTTCAGTTTCGCTGAGATCCAGTGCCAAGTTTGTGTTGCAATTCAAAGATGCATGCTGGATAAAAACAGGTGTCTTAGGAGATACAGCGGCAGGGGTAAGGAACTGTTAGACTTCCGTGAGTCTGCTGTGCTACTACCGTACATACAGACTGGGGAGTTCTTGGAAAGTTGAAGTCCAACCTTGAACTTGCCTGACAGTGAGAACCATTAATTAGTCTAATGGCTTGCCGATCAAGCACCAAGGGAAATCGGAAGGAACAGACCGTTCAAACGAGTATATGGATTTTTTGCAAGAATCTGAACTACTAACAGCCAAAGGAAATTGGCGGTAGATAAGAATGGAAGTCTATGGAGATTCTCAGTCATCCAGGTCATGGTTGTCCTAAAGGTGCTTTTTTTTTTTTCAAGAGGCAACTGAACTTTCTGGTTTTTCTTTGAAGACGTTTCGCTTCTCATTCAAGAAGCTGAAGAAGTTTCTTGGATGAGAAGTGAAACGTCTTCAAAGAAAAAAACAGAAAGTCCAGTCACCTCTTGAAAAAAAAGCACCTTTGGGATAAGGGTGGAAGGAATTCAAGGTCGGATGGACTTCGAGCTCTTGTGGGCACGAAGGGACTCGTGACTGATGACTCCTCCCTTGGACTCAACCTGGTCATATCCTACCTTGCCTTTAGAAGTTGTGGACGCTCTAGCACTGGAGATTTTCAAGAAGAAATTGGACAGCCATTTGTCGAGAATGGTATTTTTTTTTTCTATTTTTTAATCAAATTTCTATACCGCCCTACTCCCGAAGGACTCAGGGCGGTGAACAGCCAAGATAAAATACAGATAATACAAATATTAAAAAAATCCCTTAAAATTATTAAATATTTCGGCCGAAACACAGATTAAAACACCCAATTTGTAAAATCACGAATTAAAAAATTTAAAAATTTAAAAGATGGGAGTTAGGCCAGGCCAGCTTGCTGAAATAGAAAAGTTTTGAGAGCACGGCGAAACGTGCGCAGGTCCGGGATCTTCCGTATCTCTGGGGGGAGCTCGTTCCAGATGGTAGGTGCCCCCACAGAGAAGGCTCTCCCCCTGGGGGCCGCCAGTCGACACTGTTTGGCCGACGGCACCCTATATAGAGCAGTGTTGGTAAACCTTCTCGGGACTGAGTACCAAAATGGGAGCACATGCCGGAAACCGGAAGATCAGCCACCCGGTATGCATGCGCGCGCCGGGAAGTTGATTTTCTGGTTTCTGGCACGCGCATGAGCACTGACCATCTGGTCTTCTGATTTCTGGTGCGCATGCATGCATGAAGACCAGCTGGCAGGTGCACATGTGCACATTGGAAATCGGGTGGCTGCTCTTTTCCAGCGTGCACATGCGCACCTGGCAGCTGCTCTTCCAGTTTCCAGTACTCTCACTCATGTGAAGACCAGCTGGCCGGGCAATGATTCATGTGCCCAGAGAGATGGCTCTGCGTGCCACTTCTGGCACACATGCCATAGGTTCGCCATCATGGGTATAGAGTCTCCTACTTGAGCAGGGGTTTGGACTAGAACAGGGGTCAGCAACCTGCGGCTCTGGAGCCGCATGTGGCTCTTTCACCCCTCTGCTGGGGCTCCCTGTCACTCAAAATATGCGTCACAACCGCCAATGTGTGACACCCGCTGGCACATGATTTATTGAGCTTTTCGACCCCCTGTAGGCCATGGATAAATCCAAGAAAAGAAAAGTTGCAGAAGAAAACAGAATGTTTAATTCAACTACATATGCTAGTTTTGTGGCCACTCAGGAAATAGTCAGGCACAGGAAGGGTTTTGTGGCTCCCGGTGTTTTCTTTTCTGTGGGAAACGGGTCCAAATGGCTCTTTGAATGTTTAAGGTTGCAGACCCCTGGACTAGAAGATCTCCCAAGCCTGTTATTCCTGTATTCCAAGTCCAGCCAACTTCTAGCTTCCCATCCTGACTTCATCTGAGGTGCTTATTATGTTAAGTACCCAGACTTAATTTGGGTGCTGAGTTGACCCATTTTGGGGACTGGCATTGAACAGCACCTCATCAAAACTAACCAGTCAGGCTGGATTCATGCAACATGCTAAGCCAATCATTACCTAACATAGAGTCCTAGATTAAAACTATCCATCCTTTGGCTCAGGGACAAGGAAACACCGGGAACGTGTTGAAAACTTTTCCAGAATAAAATAGGTTCTGCAAAAGTTTCCAGAATCAAAATTTTCCTTGGGAAATTTCCAATTCAGGCAACTTGGACACTTTCAGGACTGTATGGTTGATATTTAGGGGATTTTTTTTTTTCAAAAAATGAGAAATTATAAGAGCATTTTTACTGCCTATGATTTTACTGGGTATAATCCAACATTGTTTCTAATTATTTTTATTTTCTGTCCAAAATATTATCAAACCTTTTGGTTTCTTTTTATATACCGGTTCAAACATCGGTTTGCTTAGGCATTGTATTTATATTTCAAATAAAGGAGCCCACATAAGATGGCTGTTCAGACGGATCCTACTTGTGTATCAGTATTCCTCAATTTACGACCAGAATTTTAGTCGTTAAATGGGCCATCATGTGACCAAACTTGATTTATTTTTAGATGGCTGTAAAACAAGTCTTCATGGTTGTTAAGCAGATCACATGTTGGTTCAGTGAATCCAGCATACCTAATGGGAATTTTCTCTCTTCTGCCAGCTTTCTCTTTCCTGCTGTTTGTCTGAAACAAACTAAACCAAGAAAGATTAAGATTAAGCATGATTAAAGCTTCTGGATTACAGACTGTGAGCTCATTTTCTCTTAAGTTTTCCTCAAATGCTCTCCCTCCTGGCATCCCTTAGATAAGATCAAGCCATGGACAGTCCTTGCAATGCCTTTTTTAAGTTTCTTGGCCCTTGTGAACACAACCAGGCTGTGAATTACAGATTAACAGAGTTGGAAGGGACCTTGTAGGTCATCTAGTCCAACCCCCCACCCAAGCAGAAGACTTTATATTGTACTTAAAATATTGTACTTAATTTACTGCATATGCTGCCCATCTCACTACCAAGCAACTCTGTCAAACTTTTTAGAAAATCCACTTCTTTGTTTAGAACCTTGTGCAAGCTGTACTCACAAGCTCTTTCACCAATGCCCTTAAGCCTGTACAGATTCTGCAATGGGTTGGTTCTGCTTTTGTTTTTTTGCACAATCAGCTGTAGGAGGTGACAATCTTCAGTAAACAGGATGACCAAAAAAAAAAAAAGCTTTCTCCACAGCTCCAGAAGGAAAAGACCTAAATTCTGAAGGAAAGGAAGAGAGAGAGAGAGAGAAAGAGAAAGAGAAAGAGAAAGAGGGAGGGAGGGAGGAAAGAGGAAGAAAGAAAGAAAACGAAAGAAAAGAAAAGAAAAAAAGGGTTCAGTGGTTTTCAATTCTGCTTTGATGCTTTTCCAAAGAACTTTTCAACCTTCTGTGGCTGCATTCCAATTTTGAAAAGCAAGCACATTTTCACTGTCCTACAACACATGATTGTAAGACATCCTGATTTTGACTAATACAGGATTATTTTGAGTTTAAAAGATAACTTTCATTGCCCTTTTTTGATGTCGCAAATTAGGAAGATTTGCAGACTTGAACAGCCGGTCACGACTCAACCTTGTGCCTGTTTGTGGTTTTTGTTGCTGTGTCTTGAGTTTGAAGACCTTAACGGCACATAAATACTTCAGTTCCCCTTTTGCTGTCTAGGCCAACTTCTTATCATCCTGCTATTACCCTATAGTTGTACTTTTGTTTACTATCACTTTATATAAACATTTTTTGGGGGCTTTATCATTCAGTTGCAACATTGTAGATTTTGCGGGTAAGTGTCCACAATAAAGGCTCTTGGTTCATTGCGATTTTAGTTTTCTTCTCTTCTTCTTTTTCTTTTTTGTAACAGCTTCACTTCTTTTTCAGTTGTCCTAAAATGTCCAAGCTGGTGCCCATCATTTCCCAGAAAGATCTCGAGAACATTTCCCTGAGTCGGACAGGCTTCGGCATCTCGCTGAAAGCCTTCCACATGGCTTGGAACACAGATGTCTCTGTGAAGCTGTTGAGCAACCAGAGAGCAGGAGAAAGGTTGGGTTTTAAAAATTTTATTATGATTCATTGCACAGTCAGCCAGATGTTCAGACTGAATCTGGCACTGTTGTCCACCTGTCGAGTCTTTCCCAAGGACCTGGCAAAGGCAGATGTTTCAGGTGTTAGAGTGATCATTGCAGGATGTAAGCTGTTCCGAGTAAAGCTGCCATCTGCAATTGACTAATGGTGAATTTGTCAATGCCAATAATGTTCATGTACTGCTCCAATTGTTTTGGGATTGCACCCAAGGCACCTATGACTATTGGAACTATCTTTGCTTTCTTTTGCCACAGTCGTTCCATTTCTATTTGCAGGTCTTTGCATTCTGTTAATCTTCTTCAGTTCCTTCTCTTCTATTTTGCTGTCTCCAGGTTCTGCCACATCTATTACCCAGACTTTTTTCCCCTCTTTCTTATTGGCAATTGTTAAGTCTGGTGTGTTAAGCAGCAGGTGCCCGCATGTTTGAATTCTAAAGTCCCAGGGCATTTTAGCTTCTTTGTTTTGTATTACTGTGTCTGGTTTCTGGTCCTACCAGTTCTTGCGTCCAGGCAAACGGTATTTCTTGCAGTGCAGGATTGTTGCTACTTTATCATGCCGTTGTTTGCAGTCCATTTGTGCTTTGCCTTTCCATGAAAAGTTTTTTTTTTAAGACAATTAAAGAAGAAAACTCAAGAGGTTGTCCATGATGTGATTGAAGCCCTGTCCCCCTTTTGTGTGTGTTGTGTTGTGGATACCATCTTGATTGGTTTTTATCCTCATGCACACCCTTCTTCCAAGGAGCCTGAAGAAAAGTTACTATAGTCCCATGATGGCAAACCTATGGCACGCGTGGCCCAAAGTGGCACGTGGAGCCATGTTGTCTGGCATGGGCGGCATCTCCCATTCCTCTTCCGGGTTTCTGGTGCACATGTGCACACGCCAATCAGTTGGCCTTAGTGCATGCGGCAGTGCAGGAAACCGGAAGAGCTGGTCTGTGAGCCGGGAATGGGGCTTCCTCAAACTTTGGAATTGGGGGTGTCCAGAAACAAGGAGGACCAATGGGAATTCTCCCTTCTGCAGCGTCATCGGTCTCCTGGCAGAGTCTCCCTTGACTTCATCCACTGGAAGAGAGAGTTCCGCAGAGGGAAGAAGCCCAAGTTGGTTATTGAGGCAAAGATCCCCTCTTCTACTTTCTCCGCTTTTCTCTCTCTGCAGAATTAATATAGTATAGTATAGCCTTTATTGTCATTGTACATCATGTATACAACGAAATTGTCTCTCCTCCTTCCGGAGACTATGCCCGGAGACCGATGACACTCAAGCAGGGAGAATTCTCATTGGTGCTGCCCCTCATTCTAGCCCCTCCCATCTCAAAAGTCTGAGATAAACACTTCCTCCCCCCCAATGCAGAACATGTGGGCTGCCAGCTGATCAGCACATGCGTATGCGCGGCAGTAGCTGGAAAACTTCCTGGCCGGCATGCATGCGCATGCTGGAAACCAGAAGTACCTTATCTGGCATGTGCATGCCCCCTGGGCAGCTCCTCTTCCTGGACGCATCCCTGACAAGCGTGCACAAAATGCTTTCTTTTTGGCACTTAGTGCCACGCACGTGCACTGCCTTTTCAGCACTCGGTGCTGAAAAGGTTCACCATCACTGCTATAGTCCTTGGTTAAGGACCACTCATTCAGTGACAGTTATGATGGAATGGAACGAGAAGACTTAATAACTGAGGCACAAAGATGCAGCTGCCATGGTGTCCCTCCTGTCATGACAACTATACCACTTTGAGGGGGAAAATGGAAGCACACACGGATAGATCATTTTGCAGTAACAAATGAAGTTGTCTTGTTCTGTTGAAACGGTCTGACATGCAGATCTTTTTCCCCCTTGCAGAGACTTCAAGGCCCTGCTTCAAGAAGCAGCAAGCACACAACGTTTACAATGCAACCATCTCTTGCCGCTTTTGGGTGTTTGCCAGTTCCAAGGTTTCCTTGGGGTTGCAACGACATGGATGCACAATGGATCTCTCTCTTTGCTCATTCACGATGTAAGTCAGAGAAGGCAAGAGAAAAAAAAAACCCTTGGCTGGGTCTCCTTTGGAGGGGTGAGATGGGATGTAGTAAGTGGCTGGATTCCCTGGAGGGAGGGGTTGCATTCCAGAGGAGTAAGAGCAGGGGTGAAATGCTACTGGTTCACACTGGTTCGGGCAAACTGGTAGTGATAAAAGCTTGGGTGGGTTTGGGCGAACCTGTAGTAAAAAAAAGCTACCGGTTCGTTCAAACCTGTATTTCCGACGATCAGCTGTGCCGCGCGATTTATATTCGCTAGAAAGCAAAAAATCCTGCTTTCTAGCAAATCTAAATTGCGCGGCACAGCTGTTTTCCCCCTCGCTGTTCTACTTACCTTGTTAAGCCTCTTTTTTTCACATGAAGTGTGCGTTTGGCATGCAGTGTGTTTGGTGCGCATCGCACATGTGCAAGTGGCAAACCAGTGGCAATCCGCAGAGGATTTCCCCATTGAGTAAGAGGCAACTCAGTTCTGATAGTTTGTGTGAGAGAAAGAGGGTGAGGACGTCTCCTCCCTAACAGTTCCCAGAGTACAGGCTTATTGTAGATAGCAGCATGTTTCAGTTTGGCAAGATTCTGTCTACAGGGCTGTAATAATAAAGAAATCTACTGGGAAGAAACACCAGATGTCTTTCTTGATTTTGGGATCCTGACAATGAAGCATAAAGAGAAAGAGGCTCAGATAAGGTGCTGTTGCCCAGAAGAGAAGTTCTTTGAATAGGACAGGGCATAGATTCGGCATCTTAGCACACCAGAATTGGACTTCAGCTAGTTCCTTCAAATAAGCTACCATTCTTAAATCAAAAACAAATGTCGGTCGGTCGTCTTAGCTTGCAAAGGCTACACCAAACCAGCTTCTCACAAGAAGCAAAACATTCTGGGTTAATTTATCGATTTTCACTAGCAGAAAGAGGAGCTCAGGATTTCCCTGCAAATCTCTAAATACGTTTAATATGGAAATATGGTCCACGTGTTAAATCAATGTTTTCAAAAAACAGTGTATTCAATAAACACTTTGCATTCCCCCAGCGTGAACTCTATCCAGATCTGCCTGTTCCTTTGAGCATAAGGATCCTGTCAGATGTTGCCATCGGTCTGAGCTATCTTCACAATTTGGAGCCTCCTATCCTTCATCACCATCTCAAACCTTCCAATGTGTTGTTAGATCTTGAATACAGAGCTAAGGTAGGCTTTTCAAACATTTTCCCCACCCCCCGCATTCCTTTGGACTTGGTATCAGAATAAAACTTTAATTGCACCCAGGGCTCTTCCTGAACTATACAGTGGTGGCCAAAATTGTGGAAACCTTTTGGGAAAAGTGTATTTTCTAAAACTAGCTAATAACACCACTTTTTTGGAGTAGTAGTACCATAAAATTCTATATCAATGGAAAGATAATGTAATCAAGAATGTCATGCAATAACTTTTATGAAGGATTTGCTATTAGAATAGCAGTTACAGTATAAAGAAGAAAAGTGAAACACGTAGAAAAAAACAAGATGTACAAAAATTATCACCATAGAAAAAACAAGATATACAAAAATTATCACCCGGTCAGTGAATCCTTAATTGGGTAACCTTTAGCATGAATGATGGCCTTATAACGTCTTCCCATGGAGTGAACCAAGTCTTTGAGTTCTGCAGCTGTTATCATGTGAAACCAAGATTGAATAATGGCTTCTATTAACTGGGTTTTATTGCTGGATCGCTTCTGACTCACAAGTTTCTTTAGTCGGCTCCATAGATTTTCCATTGGGTTAAGGTTAGGCTATAATCAAGGAAAGAAGCAACCTAGAACTAAAGAATAGAATAGAATAGAATAGAATAGAATAGAATAGAATAGAATAGAATAGAATAGAATAGAATAGAATAGAATAGAATAGAATAGAATAGAATAGAATAGAATAGAATGCAGAATAGGAATGGAATGGAATGGAATGGAATAGAATAGAATAGAATAGAATAGAATAGAATAGAATAGAATAGAATGCAGAATAGGAATAGAATAGAATAGAATAGAATGCAGAATAGGAATGGAATGGAATGGAATAGAATAGAATAGAATAGAATAGAATAGAATAGAATAGAATAGAATAGAATAGAATAGAATAGAATAGAATAGAATGCGGAATAGCAATGGAATGGAATGGAATAGAATAGAACAGAACAGAACAGAACAGAACAGAACAGAACAGAACAGAATAGAATCTAATAGAATTCTTTATTGGCCAAGTGTAATTGGACACACAAGGAATTTGTCTTTGGTGCATACGCTCTCAGTGTACATAAAAGAAAAGATACGTTCATCAGAATCATAAGGTACAACACTTAATGATAGTCATGGGGTACAAATAAGCAATCAGGAAACAATATCAATATAAATCGTAACGATACAAGCAACAAAGGAGAAACTTCCTAGCAGTGGGAACAATTAATCAGTGGAAAGCTTTGCCACCAGAAGTTGTGAATTCTCCGACACTGGAGAAAAAGAGATTGGACAAACAATTGTCTGAAATGGCGAAGGGTTTCCTGCCTAAACGGGGGTTGGACTAGAAGGTTTCTTCCAACTCTGTCATTCTATTCTGTTCTGATCCGCTCCACTCTGCTCCTCTCCGTTCTATTCCATTCCCAATCCCAATCCCGATCCCGATCCCGATACCAATCCAATCCAATCCAATCCAATCCAATCCAATCCAATCCCAATCCCAATCCCAATCCCAATCCCAATCCCAATCCCAATCCCAATCTAATCTAATCTAATCTAATCCTGTTTTGCAGATCTCAGATTTTGGCCAACCCACCTGGAGAAAACAGCAGCTGAGGGCAGCTTTGCAGAACTGTAACGAGGGTAGTTGCTGGGATTTGCTCTGCCTGTCTCCTGAAATACTTCAGGGAGGTCAATTCTCACAAGAAGGAGATGTTTATAGGTGAGTCTTTCTTTTAAAAAAAGAATCTTAGGGCATTGTTTGTTCAAGGCTCGACTATATGGCAGGATTAACAAACCTGGAACCTTCCAGAGATGGTGCACCGTCTGATCAGGAGCCCAACCAAGTTACTTCTTTACTTTTCATAGAAAGCTTGTATTAGATTTCAAAACTGGAGGAAGAAGGAAGTCGTAAATTTTCCTACTGACTCCTAGCAATGGAGTAATGAGTATTTTTGGAACTGATTCTTCCTCATCAAGATGCTGTTACTGATTGCTGTGTTCCAGCTGTGAGGAAAACTGAGTTTGGAGGCGTGGGAAGTGTAGCAGGATGGAAATACAGAAGGAATGTTTTGTTATTTGTGGAATAACAAGTGCAGGAGAGTTATTGCTGTGTCTCACTTATGGCTTCTTCAGAAGCAACAGATCGGCCAAGAATTTAGTCTTTACTGCATTGTACCCTCAGATTTTGAATCAAAACAGACTTGGTTAAATCCAAGAATTCTCAGCTTCTGTAACATTTGGAAACTGTCGCGAGAGTTTTTGGGGATTTTGCAATATCCTTCCCCTGGAGTGGAGAGGGAATGGGCATTTTGCAGTATCCTTCCCCCAGGAGTGGGGTGGGAATGGAGATTTTGCAGTATCCTTCCCCTGCCACACCCGCCAAGCCGCACCATGCCCACCAAGCCACGGCCACAGAACCGGTAATTTAAAAAAATTGAATTTCACCACTGGTTTACTAATACTACACATGAACTTGATAAGGGGGACAATAATTCCTTCAGACAAAAGGATGTGCTCATATTTATCAATAAAGGAGAATATTTGTAGCTTGGGGTTGAAATGAAAGGTCTTTGGGGCTCTCTGAGGTGAAGAGATGCTGAGGAGTCATTTGAATTTGGACTCCCAATATAACAGGTGTATCGGGCTGGGGAAACTGTGATGTTACCAAATAACACCTGGTTTTCCTTTTCATTGTTTGTGTCTAGTTTTGGGATGATGTGTTGGGAACTCCTAAGTCGACAAAAGCCACTGACAGGTAAGCAATCTAATAAAATGCTCAATCTAAGGCAGGGGTGGGCAAATATGGCCCCTTTATGACCTGTGGACGTCAACTCCCAGAATTCCCGAGAAAGCTTGGCTGTTTTTGGGGCCACGCATTTGCTTTGGGCCACGTGTGACAAGGGATTGCTTCTAAACTGCTTCACTCGTGTGCGTTTCGGTGTTCTGCCTATTAGAAATCAGCCAGATTATTAATATGGAAACTGCAAAAATATTATCTGTGGCTGAAACTTTGTACAAGTTCTGTGAAGAACTGCTTTTTTAAAAGAAAGAAAAGAGAGAAGGGGGAAAGAAAGAAAGAGAGAGAGAAAGAAACAGAGAGAGAGAAAGAAAGAAAGAGAAAGAAAGAGAGAGAAAAAGAATGAAAGAAAGAAAGAGAAAGAGAGAGAGGAAGAAAGAGAGAGAGAGAGAGAGAGAGAGAGAGAGAGAGAGAGAGAGAGAGAGAGAGAGAGAGAGAGAAGAAAGAAAGAAAGAAAGAAAGAAAGAAAGAAAGAAAGAAAGAAAGAAAGAAAGAAAGAAAGAAAGAAAGAAGTCTGATTTTTGGTTTAATGCTGCCCCCTTGTGGGTTTTTTTTAAAAAAACTTCCTTTCATGTCATTTATATATCTGTTCCAGTATAAATGTGTAGGCCAGATGTTTCCAATCATGGCAACTTTAAGACTTGTGGACTTCAACTCCCAGAATTCCCCAGCCAGCCATGGGAATTCTGGGGGTTGAAGTCCACAGGTCTTAAAGTTGCCATGGTTGGACATCGCTGGTATAATAGCAGTGTTCTTCTGTACAGGACTTTTTCTTTTTTTGTCTTGTTACAGGAAAAAAGACTTTGCTTCAAGCTATAACTGGGGTCTGCAATGGTCTGCGCCCAGGGATCGAAGCAGCCTTCTTACCAAGTGTCTTGCCTCATCGGAAGAGGCTGGTGCAGCTCATGCTTCTTTGCTGGCACCAAGAACCTCACTTTAGACCCAGGGCTGCAGGTAATATTCTTCTCAACTGTTGAAAAAGAGTTGACTTTTCTTACACCTGATTTAGAATTGGGGATTCCCTGCTCCTAAAAAACAGTGATGGCTGGCTGGGGAATTCTGGGAGTTGAAGTCCATCCATCTTAAAGTGGGCAAGATTGAGAAACGCTGCTCTAGAGAAATGCTTTGTTATTCTGAGATAGCTCTGTGAAAGTCTTGCTGGCTTGAAAGCAAGAAAAAAACCACACTCAAGCAAAGATTATATGGATAGGACTGATGAGAGGGAAGCTTTGTAAATGTGAACGTGAGTAGGGGACTGTACGCTAAAGCATACGAAGAATGGTTGCAGGAACTGGGTATGTCTAGTTTAATGAAAAGAAGGACTGGGGGTGACATGATAGCAGTCTTCCAATATCTCAGGGGCTGCCACAAAGAAGAGGGAGTCAAGTTGTTCTCCAAAGCACCTGAGGGCAGGACAAGAAGCAATGGGTGGAAACTAATCAAGGAGAGAAGCAACTTAGAACTAAGGAGAAATTGCCTGACAGTTACAACAATTAATCAGTGGAACCACTTGCCTCCAGAAGTTGTGAATGCTCCAACACTGGAAGTTTTTAAGAAGAGGTTGGATAACCATTTGTCCGAAGTGGTGGAGCGTTTCCTGCCTAAGCAGGGGGTTGGACTAGAACACCTCCAAGGTCCCTTCCAACTCTTCTATTCTATTCTATTCTATTCTATTCTATTCTATTCTATTCTATTCTATTCTATTCTATTCTATTCCATTCCCATTCGGCATTCTCTTCTCTTCTCTTCTCTTCTCTTCTCTTCTCTTCTCTTCTCTTCTCTTCTCTTCTCTTCTCTTCTCTTCTCCTCCATTCCACTCCACTCCACTCCATCCATTCCATTCCCATTCCCATTCCCATTCCCATTCCCATTCCCATTCCCATTCCCATTCCCATTCCCATTCCCATTCCCATTCGGCATTCTATTCTATTCTATTCTATTCTATTCTATTCTATTCTATTCTATTCTATTCTATTCTATTCTATTCTCAAATGAAATATCATTCCTGACTTTTTCTGTTGACAGAATGTGCAGCATTTCTAAAGGACATCCTCGGTACCTTTTCAAAGGAGGTGATTTCTGATGCAGTTTACAACTTGATTCATGCCAAGGTGAGCTAAAAGAGGGTTTGGGATCCCCTTTTGTTTGGCTGTGGATCATTTTGTTTCAAAAACCACCATTTAAAAAGGCTTGGTTACAAAATCCTCTAATTATGATTAGGATAATCATGATCATTCCCCTGTTGTGCTTGAAATACCCCATACGATACCATCCGCTATAGCAATGCTGGCATTTTCCCTTCTTTCTTCAGCATGAGAAATTAAATCGAGCTTTTTTGAAAGTACAGATAGTCCTTAACTTATGAACAGAATGAAGCCCCAAATTTCTTTTTTTTAATATAAATTTTTATTGAATTATATTCTAGTACAATGCAAGTAAAATCGGTTAGACAGTCTTACTTTATATACAAATTGGATACATTCTTTTATTATAGTGTCACATAATTTACCCATTTATTCTAATATTTACACTATCTCTTATCCCTTCTTTGTGCGATCTTCCATCCAATTATACCAAAGTCCCCACACTGTACAGTATTCCGAATCCTCTTTCTCATTTATCTCATATGTTAGTTTGCTCATCTCATCTTCGTGATGAGATGAAGCCCCAAATTTCTATCGCTAGGTGACGAAATGGAAGAGAAGATGTTTTCTAAGAAGCAGAAGTCTAAGAAACATAATCTCACGGCGTCCTTTGTGTCTTTCAGGAATGTGCAATTAATGCTGCTAAAGGTCCAGTTTCTCACCTGCTTGAAACAGGGATGCGCAATTTAGAGGTGAGTAGAAGACAGCTTAGGAAATTTGCATTAAATTTAACTATTGTCCTTCATATTGGATTACAGGTAGTCCTCTACATACAACCATAAGTAAGCGCCCAATTCTGGTCGTAGGTCAGGTTTCAGGGTTCCAAGTAACACCCCCCCCCAACCAAGTAAGACTCTGAGGCAAGCAATTCCTCAAAGATCGTATTTTATTAGAGATGTCATATTGGCACATCTGGGAAAACCCGAATCTGAAAGCTCCCAGGTTTTCTCCACCCAAAAGAAAGTCAAAGTCCCTTCCCCTGCACCCACATGTCCATCACATGGTCCTATCAATCCACTGTCCCAACTGGAGATGCCTCCCAGTCATGCCTCTCCAGGTGCAGGCTGAACGTCCTTGACTCTCAGAGAAAAGAATGTTGTTATGGCTAAATACCTCTACAAATCCATGCAACCCCACCTCCCACTTTCCCACAGCACAAAATGTGTCAGCCCTGAAGATCCAAAAGAAAAGGTGGCCTCCAGGGCTGACATCAGGATGGTCGTAATGCAGGACGCCACATGACCACGTTTGATTTTATGAAGTTTTTTGCAGCTGTCGTTAAACAGTCATTAAGCAGATTTTGCTGTGGGGAGATTTTTGCTGAAAGCCAGAAGTAAACTCCAGTTTCTGGCAAAACCGTCACAAATTGTGGTCACCTGACTGCAGGATTCCCCAACAGTTGTAAATGTGGGCTAGCTGACAAACACCTAAAATGCAATCACACCGCCCCGAGGAGGGCTTGAATCAGAGGTGGGTTTCAGCAGGTTCTGACCAGTTCTGGAGAACCGGGAGCGGAAATTTTGAGTAGTTTGGAGAACCGGTAGTAAAAATTCTGACTGGCCCCACCCCCATCTATTCTCTGCCTCCCAAGTCCCAGATGATTGGGAGGAAATGGGGATTTTACAGTATCCTTCCCCTGGATTGGGGAGGGAATGGAGATTTTACAGTGTCCTTCCCCTAGAGTGGGGTGGGAATGGAGATTTTACAGTATCCTTCCTCTGCCACGCCCACCAAGCCACACCCACCAAGCCATGCCACACCCACCAAGCCACATCCACAGAACCGGTAGTAAAAAAATTTGGCTTGAATGTCAAAACTTTGAATTCGGGCCATAAATCCCTTTTTCAGAGTTTGTCTTAACTTTGATTAGTCAATAAGCAACCAGTTGTAAGTCAAGGACTACCTACAGCAGGGGCATCTTCACGACGAAGCAGAAATCAAGATGGTGCCTGCAATCGCATACATGAATTGAGTTTGGGCGAATACCAATACTTTTCCAACGTGATAGAATCTTTTTCCTTTATCTGGTAAAATCATATACGGTGCCAAACCAGCCCAAATATCTGTACAAATATACCCACAATTCTGGGGATTAAATATTCTGGAAAATACCCTGTTTCCCCAAAATAAGACATCCCCTGATAATAAGTCCAATCAGGCTTTTGAGCACATGGCAGTAAGGCCAAGCACTTATTTCAGGGTTCAAAAAAATATAAGACAGGATCTTATTTTTGGGGAAACATGGTATCTATCTATCTATCTATCTATCTATCTATCTATCTATCTATCTATCTATCATCTCTCTCTCTCTCTCTTCCTCTCCCTTCTTCCCTCCCTCCTTCTCTCTCCCCTCCCCCCCCCCCCTCTCTCTCTCTCTCCCCCCGTTTCCCCCAAAATAAGACATCCCCTGATAATAAGCCCAATTGGGCTTTTGAGCGCATGGCAATAAGGCCTAGCATTTATTTCAGGGTTCAAAAAATATAAGACAGGGTCTTATTTTCGGGGAAACATGGTATCTATCTATCTATCTATCTATCTATCTATCTATCTATCTATCTATCTATCTATCTATCATCATCTCTCTCTCTCTCTCTTCCTCTCCCTTCTTCCCTCCCTCCTTCCCTCCCTCCTTCTCCTTCTCCCTCTCTCTCTCTCTCTCTCTCTCTCTCTCTCTCTCTCTCTCCCCTGTTTCCCCCAAAATAAGACATCCCCTGATAATAAGCCCATTTGGGCTTTTGAGCGCATGGCAATAAGGCCAAGCGCTTATTTCAGGGTTCAAAAAAATATAAGGCAGGGTCTTATTTTTGGGTAAACACGGTATCTATCCATATCTATCTATCTATCTATCTATCTATCTATCTATCTATCTATCTATCATCTCTCTCTCTCTTCCTCTCCCTCCTTCCCTCCCTCCTTCTCCCTCTCCCTCTCTCTCTCTCTCTCTCTCCCCTGTTTTCCCCAAAATAAGACATCCCCTGATAATAAGCCCAATCGGGTTTTTGAGCACATGGCAATAAGGCCAAGCGCTTATTTCAGGGTTCAAAAACATAGAAGGCAGGGTCTTATTTTCAGGGAAACACGGTACCAGAATGTTTATCTTTTTTTGGATGTAGAACATGGCAATGTGGATATTTTCACAGTAGCCAGGAGTTTGCTAGGTAGAAGTAAATCTTCATGACCAGGAAGTGGTTCATAGTATGGACTATTTCTCACACTTACAACCATTGTGGCATCTCCATGGTCATGTGATCAAAATTCAGATGCCTGGCAACTGACTCATATTTATGACGGTTGCATTGTCCCGGAGTCTTGTGATCCCCTTTTTGCGACCTTCCCGCAGAGGGGAAGCCAGATTCACGTAACAACCATGTTACTAACTTAACACCTGCAGTGATTCACTTAACAGCTGTGACAAGAAAGGTCATAAAATGGGGCAAAATTTACTTAACCACCGTGTTATTTAGCAGCAGAAATCGTGGTCTCAATTGGGCTGGTAAGTTAAGAACTTACCTATAGTAATGGCCAAAATTGTGGAAACCTTTTGGGAAAAGTATATTTTCTAAAACTAGCTAATAACACCCACTTTTTTGGGGAGTAGTACCATAAAATGATATATCAATGGAAAGATAATTTAATCAAGAATGTAATGCAATGACTTTTATGAAGGATTTGCTATTAGAATAGCAGTTACAGTATAAAGAAGAAAAGTGAAACACGTAGAAAAAAACGAGACATACAAAAATGATCCCCATAGAAAAAATGAGATATACAAAAATGATCACCATGTCAGTTAATACTTAGTTGGGTAACCTTTAGCATGAATGACAGTCTTACAAGGTCTTCCCATGGAGTGAACCAAGTCTTTGAGTTCTGCAGCTGTTATCATGTGAAACCAAGATGGAATGATGGCTTCTATTAACTGGGTTATATTGCTGGGTTGCTTCTGATTAATAAGTTTCTTTAGTCAGCTCCATAGATTTTCAATTGGGTGAAGGTCTGGGCTATTCCCAGGCCATTCCAGCAGTGGAATAGGATTATCTTGAAATTCCAAAAAAAAAAAAAAAAGTGGTGTTATTAGCCATCAAACTTCAAAACTACACTTTTCCCAAAAGATTTCCACAATTTTGGCTACTACGGTATACCAGGGTTTGTTTCATCTTCTCATTAAAACTCATACAACTTTCTAAATATGTGCAGCTCTAGAAAGAGAAGCATTTTGGTTGATATTGTTATTGCAAATGATGTCATTTCTCGTTGCTTGGTTTAGATCATCTGTCCTCAGAATAACAATGTGCCCAACAAGGAAATTGTGTTAAAACCGCAGAGCTTATCATGCGAAACAGGAAATCCAGGGAATAAATTGAACCAGACAGTCCTTGTCAGCAATACACCTCAAGAGACAGCCTTAGGAAGAGGTAATGTTTGTGTTAATTCTTAAACCAGTTTAAGTGGGAGGTGTTGAGTCCAAACAAGGGTGCAGTGAGACTGGGGGGAAATGTCAGAGACACATCTAATTCAGCAAGACGTTGGCAATGATATGAAAAGGCCATGGTTTGTGAATATGGGTGTATATCAGTGGTGGGTTCCTCCTGGTTCGGCCCGGTTTGGCCTGGTTCGGACGAACCGGTAGTGGTGACGATATGATGTCACTGAACTGGTTCTCTTTGTTCGGGACCTGGGCCCTCTCACCCCCCACACATTATTCTTACCTTTTATTTGGCCCCGCCCCCAATCTATTCACTGCTTCCCGAGTCCCAGCTGATCGGCTAGAAGGAAAAAAATCGTTTAAACTCTTGCCGCGGGGATTCAAAGGGCCGCCCTACAGCTGATCAGTATTAAAAGGCAGTGTGGTGGTAGACCGGTGCCTCCAAAAACAAATGGGTAGACTGGTGCCTCCAAAAACAAATGGGTAGACTGGTGCCTCCAAAAACAAATGAGTAGACTGGTGCCTCCAAAAACAAATGGGTAGACCGGTGCCTCCAAAAACAAATGAGTAGACTGGTGCCTCCAAAAACAAATGAGTAGACCGGTGCCTCCAAAAACAAATGGGTAGACCGGTGCCTCCAAAAACAAATGGGTAGACCGGTGCCTCCAAAAACAAATGGGTAGACTAGTACAGCTCTGCGAGCAGTTAAAAGCCTAGTAGACCAGTACCTCTACTAAATCCTAAAGAATTGTCACATGGCCATCAAACCACACCCACAAAATAAGCCACGCCCACAGAACTGGTAGTAAAGAAATTTAGAACCCACCCCTGGCATGTGAATTCTCCTTGTGGAATGCAATTTCTCCTTGAGAAATGCAACCAGCCAGACCATAATGATTAATTGTACTAGAAAAAATAGAAAATAAATCATTATCAAATACTAACGATGCACCTAAAATAGTGTTAATGGTGAACCACAACTGTTGTGGTGTGAAACAGAAATAAGAAGAAATTAGAAGATTATCAAAAAATATAAAAAAATCTCCTTGTGGAATGCAGTTTCTCCTTGGGAAATGCAACCAGACAGAACGTCATGATTAATTGAATTGGAAAATAGAAAATAAATCATTATCGAATGCTAACAATGCACCTAAAATAGTGTTCACGGTGAACCACAAGTGTTAAGGGTGAAACAGAAATTAAAATAGAAGATTATCTAAAAACGTAAAAATGAATGGAGTGGGAAGGAAAAGCAAGCACTGTCGTTAGGCCATTTGGCTAACCGGTTTTGCAAACCAGACGAGTGGTTTTAAAGAACATGCAATCCAACCGCAAAGATTAGACTAGAGGTCAGCAACCTGTGGCTCTGGAGCCGCATGTGGCTCTTTCATCCCTCTGCTGTGGCTCCCTGTCTCTCAAAATATGTGTCAATAACCGCCAATGTGAGACACCCGCTGGCACGCAATTTATTGAGCTTTTTGACCCCCGGTAGGCCAACCATGGATCAATCCAAGAAAAGAAAAGTTTCAGAAGAAAACAGAACGTTTAATTCAACTACATATGCTAGTTTTGTGGTCGCTCAGGAAATAGCCAGGCACGGGAAGGATTTTGTGGCTCCCGGTGTTTTATTTTCTGTGGGAAACGGGTCCAAATGGCTCTTTTGAGTGTTTAAGATTGCCAACCCTTGGATTAAACCATGTCTATCCTGGTTTGACTTGGTCATCGAAGAATTGTGTTCAAAATGTCATTGGCAGAAGCCCAACAGAAGATATCTATTCTACGCTCTAATTCCCCCCCCGATAAACCTATAAACAGACCCTTTTTGAATTTAAGACATGTAGCCAGTGTTCCAAAGGTGCTTTTTCCAAAAAGACAATGGACTTTCTTGGTGGCGATTCCTCTTTGTTGATTCTACATGCATGAATGAATCCAAGCTTCTTGGATGAGAAGTGAAATGTTTCCAAAGGAAAAAAAAAAAACAAGAGATTCCCATTCACTTTTGGGAAAAAAAACATCTTTGGGACATCCATGATCTGGATGTTTAAGACATGGAGCCAGTCTCATACCCAGAAATCAAGATCCCAACAAGTATATTGTTTCCCTTTAGCCAAAGAATGATCATCATCTACAACATCCTTCCTCTGGGTGTCCAGATATTTATTGTTCTTCTTTAGTTGGCTCTGCGGCTGACTGTTGAACTCGAGCGAGTTCATCCAGACTCTCTGGGCTGAGGAATAGGTGGATAGTTGAAACTTGTCTGCCGGTCCTATAAGTTATTTTTCTAACAAGAGTGTCACATGTCAGCAGGATGTAAAACAGGTCTGAACAAACAAAGCTGGGGTTTGAAGGTCATCCTAGAGTATTTCCCATCTGATTTCTCCTCTACTCTGTTTTTAAGATTAGATCAGGAACACCTCATTTTGTGTGTCTGTGTGTAGGTGTAAAAAAAAGTGGGAAATCTCCCCAATGCATGTTACAAACACTTTGCTGATTCCATATGCATGCATGGATTGGACTGCTGCTTCCTAGACATTAGAAAATCTGATGAAAAAAAAATAATGAATCTGAAACATCAAGATATTTTTCTAATGTTACGTATTTTATTTATTTTATTTATTTTATTTATTTTATTATATTTCTATACCTCCCTTCTCCTGCGGGACTCAGGGCGGTGTACAGCCAGGATAAAACATAGTATATAAAATTTAAAAAACATTTTAAAAAACAATTAAATAATTTTGGCCCGAATTTAAAACAACCCAATTAAAACCGAATTTCGATTAAAAACTAAGGGGATGGGATCAAGCCAGCCCAGCTAGATGGAACAAGTGTGTCTTCAGGGCCCAACGAAAAGTCAGGAGGTCTGATATCGTGCGTATCTCAGGGGGTAGGTCATTCTAGAGGGCAGGTGCTGCCACAGAGAAGGCTCTCCCCCTGGGGGTCGCCAGCCGGCACTGTCTGGCCGACGGCACCCTGAGGAGGCCCTCTCTGTGTGAGCGAACCGGTCGGTGGGAGGCTATTGGCGGCAGCAGGCGGTCTCGCAAATACCCCGGCCCTAAGCCATGGAGCGCTTTAAAGGTGGTCACCAACACCTTGAAGTGCACCCGGAAGACCACAGGAAGCCAGTGCAGCTCGCGCAGGAGAGGTGTTTTATGTGAGCGCCCCGTCGCTTCCATAATCCCCCGCGTGGCCGCGTTCTGGACCAACTGCAGCCTCCGGGTGCACCCCAAGGGGAGCCCCATGTAGAGAGCATTGCAGTAGTCCAGGCGGGAAGTGACGAGTGACGTATACGGCAGGAGTGCAATTCAACAGGTTCTGGAGAACCGGTAGCGAAAAATTTGAGTAGTTTGGAGAACCGGCAAATACCACCTCTGGCTGACCACAGAGAGGGGTGGGAATGGGGATTTTGCAGTATCCTTCCCCTGGAGTGGGGAGGGAATGGGGATTTTGCAGTATCCTTCCCCTGGAGTGGGGAGGGAATGGGGATTTTGCAGTATCCTTCCCCTGGAGTGGATGGGAATGGAGATTTTGCAGTATCCTTCCCCTGCCATGCCCACCAAGCCCCGCTCACTGAGCCACACCCACAGAACCGGTAGTAAAAAAAAATTTGGATTTCACCACTGTCAGGTGCCCAAGCAATTGGTTCTTTTGGATCTAGAGACAATGAGTATACCAGTGAAGAAAGAGATTTTAGCTTTGTTATTAACTCAAAACAAACAGATTTAAAAGCATAAAAACATACTTACAGCTACATGACACCCAAATCTCCTACAAGCTGTTGGGAATAACAACAGCAAAGATATGCCAATGGCAGCCAGTTTCCATAGTGTAAGGGCTAGGTGGTAGTATACTTTTCAATAACGATTGATTTTATCGAATATAAAAAAGGTAAAGGTTCCCCTCGCACATACATGCTAGTTGTTCCTGACTCCAGGGGGCAGTGCTCATCTCCGTTTCTAAGCCGAAGAGCCAGCGCTGTCCAAAGACGTCTCCGTGGTCAGGTGGCTGACATGATTAAACGCCAGAGGCACACGGAACGCTGTTACTTTCTCACCAAAGGTGGTCCCTATTTTTCTACTTGCATTTTTTATGTGCTTTCGAACTGCTAGGTTGGCAGAAGTTGGGACAAGTAACGGGAGCTCACTTCATTACACAGCGCTAGGGATTCGAACCGCTGAGCTGCCGATCTTTCGATCGACAAGCTCAGCGTCTTAGCCACTGAGTCACCGCGTCCCTCTATTATTGTATATATGTTTATGTATATATGATGATGATGATGATGTTTATATGTTAACACTTTGGACACCTAGAAAACACACTATGTTCAACATAGAAATGGAATATGTGATATAAAACAATAAAAATATTTAGCAAAAAAAAATTGTTATGGCCCTACGATGGTCAGGAGACAGCAAGACCTGACCTTCACTGTGTAGCACGATTCTGGGATGGGAATCAAAAGTCTGAGACTTCCACATTGAGAAAAGCTTTGAAGCTGTGTCAACATTCCTCCTCTTCTCCTTCATTCAGTACACGAATTTCATCACACGTATTTTATCACTATTCCTTCATCCCTTCCTTGATTTTTATTTTCTCAATTGTTGTGATTGTGAAGTTATGATCTTTTAGTTATACTGTGAGTGTTTTAATTTTTCTGTTACATATTGTGGAAGCCGCCGAGAATCTTTGATTGGTTGTAAATCTAAAAAACAAGCAAACTCTATGCAATGTATTCCTTTTTTGGTATGAATTGAACTGAATAGATGGATGTTCTACCATTTACTGACCAATAAAACAATTCATGTGTTTCCTCTCAACATGTCCTTTATTGTTTGGCATTCTTTCTTGCAGATCTATCTACAGGTGCCAGCAATGGATCAAGTCTTCCATCCATTGTTCTTCCACCCCATTCAAAGATAAGCACCAATAAAACTAAGCCCTTCAGCAATGAGTCCAAAGGTTACCAGGCTCCATTTCCACAAACCATGGGAGAACCGACTTGTCGCAAAAACTGTCCAAACAATTGGCCCAACAGCTCATTAATAGGTGAGAATTAAAACTAAACCAGGATTGTGGGTAGGAACAGACGGTGCATTCCACTTTAATTGATTCGTTAAGAGAAACACCGACAGCGTAATACTCATTTTATTTTGCTTGCTTTCCGGTGTGCTAAATCATAATAGTTGTGACTTAACATATTGCACAACCCCAATGTGATTTATAAATCATAGTTTATAGCGCAATGTGTGCAAAGCCAGGCAGGTGTGAGGGAGGGAGGGGGGAGGGAGGGAGGGAGGGAGGGAGGGAGGGAGGGAGGAAGGAAGGAAGGAAGGAAGGAAGGAAGGAAGGAAGGAAGGAAGGAAGGAAGGAAGGGCGGGCGGGCAATAGCAATAGCAATTAGACTTATATACCACTTCACAGCCCTCTCTAAGTGGTTTACAGAGTCAGCATATTGTCTCCCAGCAATCTGAAAGGTTGGAAGGCTGAGTCAACCTTTTGTTGGCCAGAATTGAACTCCTGGCAGTGGGCAGAGTTAGCCTGTAATACTACATTCTAACCATTGTGCATCATGGATGGATGGATGGATGGATGGGTGGATGGGTGGATGGGTGGGTGGAAGGGAGGGAGGGAGGAAGGAAGGAAGGAAGGAAGGGCAATAGCAATAGCAATTAGACTTATATACCACTTCCCAGCCCTCTCTAAGTGGTTTACAGAGTCAGCATATTGTCTCCCAGCAATCTGGAAGGCTGAGTCAACCTTGAGCTAGTGAGAATCGAACTGCCAAACTGCTGGCAGTCGGCAGTCAGCAGAAGTAGCCTGCAGTACTGCATTCTAACCACTGCGCCACCACTGCTCGGACATTAGAAATGTCTCACGCTTGCATTCTCACAATCTTTGCTCCACTGCCTTTCAGGTCCTACCTGCAAAGAAAAAAACAGCTCCATCCTCACCTTGGAACGAGAAACCATCTTAAGTTCCATGACCGAAGGGCGTTTAAACCACCTCCTGGACATCTTACGCGCCCAGCAGCTTTTACCCAGGGCAGATTACGAAATGATCGCGTCATACCCGACTTTGACAAGCCGGACCCGTGCTTTGATTGACACTTGTCTGAGTTTGGGGGAACAGGCTGCTGAGACCGTGGTGACCGTATTATCCAGCAGTAAAGGCAGCCATTTGCTGAGAAGGCTCCAGGCGAACCCAGTGAATTAAATCTAAATCTCAACTCAGTTTTACACTGTGGCCTTATCCGTCCAACAGGGATGCCTTGCGTTACTTTTCAGAGCTGTCCATCCTCTTAAATCAATAAGTCAATAAATGCCTAGATTGGATGAAAAAGAACGGGGCTGCCCACTTACCTGAAGGAAAAGCATCAAGATTTGCTATTTTTTAGCATGATATCGGCCTGAGTAGGCTCTAACCTTTCTTGTTTTTCCTCAAAGGCAGAAGAGCACAAGGTTTTTAATTTTTGCGTTGTGCCAAAGTGGCTTGTGGAGCTGTGGGGAATTAAAAAGTCATTTGAGGACAGGGCTTTCCCAGTAAACCACTGGGAGTAAAAGTGAGTGATGTTGCTAATGGCTTCAAGCAAGAAACAAGGCAGTTGGCCCACTTTCCGGAGCAAATTATATCTTTGGTTCTCTGCACCTGAAATCAAGGTGGCACAAAAGACGAGAGAGAGTCAGAATTCAGGGTTTTTTTTCTCCGATGAGTAATGTGGAAGCGCAGCTGGGATTATTCATCGGCAATGGATCAGAGAATAATGGAAAACTGTGAAATGAAGCAGGTTTGGTGCTAGGAGATCTCCTGCAAGTTATATCAGAATGAATTAAAGATGTGTGGGTTAATTTTCAGGCAATGTAAACGTGCACATGTAAATCCTGTGTCTGTCATTTCAAAAATCGTACGGTTAAAAAAAAATTAAAAAAAAAGTCTAGACTGCGTCCATGCCTTTTATTCAGCCAACTTTCTTTAACCGGGTTTTTTTTTCTGAATAAACTACAATAAACGATCCACACAGAACAGTAAGGCTTTACTTCATAAAATATGAGAAAAATAAAATTCCAACCAATTGTATAAGAAATGGTGGAAGTCCTGCCCTTTCAAAGTCGTTTTTTAAAAAAATAATTTTTTATTACTGTTTGAAAATACAAAGATTAAAAACCCTAAGAAAAACGTTTTAAAAATTAAAAGTGCAGAGGAAAAAAGGAAGAGAAAAATAGAATAGAAGAGCCTTGATGGTACAGTGGTCTAAGCACCTGTTATTAACACAGCTGCCTGCAATTACTGCTGGTTCGAATCTCGCCAAGGCTCAAGGTTGACTCAGCCTTCCATCTTTTCTAAGGTAGGTGAAATGAGGACCCAGATTGTGGGGGCAATAAGCTGACTTTGTATAAATATACAAAAGGATGAAGGCTATTGCTTAGCGCATTGTAAGCCGCCCTGAGTCTCCGGAGAAGGGCGGCATATAAATCAAATTAAAAAATAAATTAATTAATTAATTAAAAAAAAAAGAATGAAAAAAGAAATATGAAGAAATGGCTTCCTCCTTCAAGACAAAGGCAAACAATTTCAGTATCACTGCCTCTTGACATTTCAGTCAAAAAAATATCTTCATCCCCATGTCTTTAATCTACGAGCAAATAATAAAGTCTTTTATTTTAAAGCCTTTTAATGGCTCTGAGTCATGCCAATATTATATTTTGGTTTTCTAAACCTGTGTTTTATTTTTTTATAAATGAAGACTGCCTGGTGCAGTCCATTGCAGAATTGGTTTGTATTATATTAATGGGCACCATCAATGGCATTTATTTCTCTTTCATTAGTAGGATTCATGTATTTAGCTTTCTTTTTCTTTTTACGACTCTGTCATCCCTTAATTCAGGGTAGAGTCGGGGTGACTAAATGGAGCTGAGCATTTACTGACCGGATGCCCTTCCTGACTCCTATGCTGAGTTCACAGCAGATATTTTCTCTTTGCGTCCTGAGAGAGAAACATCTGCCACTACCTAGAGTTAAACTCTTAACTTCCTGAATGGAAGATGAGGATCTTCATTACTAGGCCACCATATCGCTCATTATTCACATATTAAACGATGAAAATATCACACTTCAGCAATCTCAAAC
This sequence comes from Pituophis catenifer annectens, assembly GCF_029215685.1. Lineage (NCBI taxonomy): Eukaryota > Metazoa > Chordata > Lepidosauria > Squamata > Colubridae > Pituophis > Pituophis catenifer. The sequence continues at coordinate 7,068,508 of NW_027256893.1, forward strand.
ACACACTCTCTCTCTCTCCCTCCCTCCCTCTCTCCCTCCGTCTCTCTCCCCTCTCTCTCTTCCAGAATAAAATCAGCAGATGTCTGAAAGTAAAAAATACCTGGCAGGGGGAAAAAAACCCCATTGCTGGCACAGGGAGAACCATGTTTGCATAAACAGACCATCCAAGTTGGTTAAATAGTGTTTCTAAAACAGCTGTGCCACATCTGGTGCCCTCCAGATGTGGAATTTCCAATTCCCGCCTTTCTGCCTGTAGGTAGAACAGAACTCTTCACAGGTACTTGTAGGAGATCAGACTGGGGAGGCCAGCAAATATATTACTGAGGTAATATGCTGTGGCAGAGTGGAAGATGTGTAATTCTTGTTTTCATGCAAGCAGGACCATGTCCAATTTTCTTAAACCTCCTTGTTCCTGTCAAGATGGAACTTCTTGGATTACTGCAAGCGATGATTTCAATAGGCAAAAGGATGGGGCTTCAATTGCAACACCAAATCCTTCATCTTCCAGATTTTGACACCTACCACCCACACCCCAGCTGGTCTGTAATTTGCGGAGCAGGTGCTGAAGGGAGGGAAGAAGCAATGTGTAAGGAAAGATTTTGAACGCCGATATTCCCTGGTTAGATTTAGGAATGCTGCGATCATTTGTTCCAAGGAGAATCGCCGTTGGCATATCTGGCCAACCCCATATTCTTTCAGCATGGCTTGGGATCACCCACACTCTTCAAATGCAGAGAACTCCCAACTTCTTTCCAGCTGACAATAAGAAACCATAAAAGAGAATTAAGAATTTAGCCTAGCTTGTCTTCATTCTCAACTCGTGTTGGCTGGTTTTTCCCATACTGGAATGAGATTGTTCTGACCCAGCTCCTCCAAGCACGACAAACCCTCTGAAGTGAACTCAAAGATTCCTTTAATTAGGAGTGCAAAAGGGTTTCTCTCTCACCGCAGGCTAACAAGTCCATCCGTCCAGAAGATGAATAGTTGTCTGCCACATCTATTCATCTCCACCCCCTGCCTTTTATCTCCAGAGCTAGGGTGGGGCTTCACTAGCAGCAGTGGCTCTTCCGTCCCAAGGATTGGCCCATAGATTTCCACTGCTCTCCTCTCCTCTGCCTTCTGAGCATCCGTGTGTCAGGCACTGGACCCAGCTATTCCTCCTCTTCCTCATCAGCCACCTCCAGAGCTGGGGGCTGTTGACTCTCCATCTGAGGGCTGATGGATGGTCCAGGCTCCGCCCCGTCTCTCTCTCTGTGCCAACTCCACTCCCTCTTCCCCCTTGGAGTCTCAGGTTGCCCTGATGCTGACTCTGACTCCCACGCTGCCTCCTCCTCCTCCTCCTCCTCCTCCTCCTCCTCCTCCTCCTCCTCCTCCTCCTCCTCCTCTGATTTGGCTGCTGAAGGAGCCGGCGGCCGGCAGGCCACAACAGAGACAACTTGTCATGGCCAACTTGCTACACGATAACTCACCGTAGCCAACTCGCTGCGGAACAACCAACCATTCAATTGAATTATTTAAAAAATAATTTAAAAAATATTGTAGTTTTGGCAATGACATTTCATCTTGTCCTTTCGCATCCTTTCCAGGTGCCACCTATTCTATACCTGTGCATTTGCTTTTTCTTGCCTATGTGAAGGGACCTTACTTTTCTCATCCCTGAATTGCATTGTTTCCCCAGCTTCGCTAGCATGAGTTTTGATATTTGGAATTCGCCATTGTAGATGACTGTGGTTTGAGTGCCCGGTCTGTTTTTCCTAAGACGAGGTGACAGTCTGTATTTTCTTTGCAAATCTGTTAATGAAGTATATGCATTTTATGAGTTCCAGCTTCGGAGCAAGTGTAAATATGGTAGCAGTGATTCCCAGAACATCTCTGAGCTTGGAGATGGAGAAATATATCTTCTTGGTAGTGATCATTGTTGGATTTTTGAGTACAAGACTGAGAAGAAGGAAAAAACCATTTTTTCCCAGAAGAATTGGATCTTTATAAAACCCAAAGTACAGAATCTTTCCTTATCTAGAATCCATAAGAGTGGTTATGGATTTCTCAGGAACCTAACAAAGCTACCCTTTTGTCATTTTTTATCCTGTGGCATAAGAAAAATGATTTTATGATTATAGAGAAAATAATACAACAACTGATAAATGGAAAACCTGAGATGTTCTTACTAGGAATATGAGGACCCAGTTTGTGGGGGCAATAAGCTGACTTTGTATAAATATACAAAAGTATGAAGGCTATCGCTTAACACATTGTAAGCTGCCCTGAGTCTCCGGAGAAGTCTCCATGGCTTAGGCCCGGGGTACTTGCAGGACCATCTCCAGCCGTTCTCCCATCGTCCTGTGCGCTCTCACAGAGTCGGCCTCCTCAGGGTGCCATCGGCCAAACAATGTCGGCTGACGACCCCCAGGGGGAGGGCGTTCTCTGTGGGAGCCCCGACCTTCTGGAATGGATTGCCCACTGAGCTCAGGACAGCCCCCGACCTTCTTTCCTTCCGTCGCGAGCTGAAGACGTGGCTCTTCCGCCAATTAAACTGATCCGTTTGGGGGTACACTGGTATAATTTTAAATCGTTTTTTAATTGGGTTACTGATTTTAATTTGATATTGTATTGTGATTTGTATTGAAGTTGTCATTTTGTAAGCCGCCTTGAGTCCCTAGGGAGAAAGGCGGCATATAAATCGCAATAAATAAATAAATAAATATAAATCAAATTTTAAAAAAAATTCACAGAAAAATATACGAAGGAAATAAAATATTTAATATTACATATTTTAACTGCCGCTCGTATAGTCTATGCCCAGAATTGGAAGAAAGAAAATGTACCATCTGAAGAAGAGCTAATAAAAAAAATCTTGGAATGTGCCGAGATGGACAAACTGACAAAAGAACTTAAAGAAAAAGAGGATACAGAATACTATAGGTACAAATGGTATAATGGTACAAATGATTGGAGTGAAGGAAAAATGAAGAAGAAAATTAGGGGGGAAAGATAGAAATGTTAAAAAAGAAAGAAAGGATATGTTACAATAAAAAAAATAGGAAATAGATATGAATGAGAGAAATATATTGTATATATAGTAATTAAAATGTCGGGGACAAGTAGTAAATTGGAATAATACAAAGAGAAAGAAGGGGAAATTGTGAATAACAAAGAAGATCACCATGCAATAGCTGTAAAGAGAGCTTGTTTATAAATGTTGTATGTCTTGTATTGTTATATTGTGTTATAAAAATAAAATTAAAAAGAAAAATGATTTTAAAAGGTCAGGGGTAGACTTTTAAAACTACTGTTTTGGTGTGGTTAAGAAGACATAAATAAGATTATCTCCAGTCCAAAGCAAACATATTTTTTTTTCCATTTCTCCATTTCCTTTCTCTTCCTCTGAAGTTGATGCAACATAAAACAAGGTTCATATCAAGATACAGTTGTTTTTCCAAAAAAAATGTATTTCTTGCAATTCTTAAATTGGAAAGTTCTTAATATGCTTACTTAGGTGAAGAAGCTTTTTTTTTATTTTATTTTATTTATATGCTGCCCTTCTCTGGAGACTCAGGGCGGCTTACAGTGCATTAAGCAATAGCCTTCATACTTTTGTATATTTATACAAAGTCAGCTTATTGCCCCCACAAACTGGGTCCTCAATTTACCTACCTTAGAAAGGATGGAAGGCTGAGTCAACCTTGAGCCTGGGGAGATTCGAACTAGCAGTAATTGCAGGCAGCTGAATGATAATAACAGGCTATTAGTCTGCTGCGCCACCAGACTCCTTGCCAGTTTGCATTTATATCTGGAGCAAGATAAGAATGTTTGTTAGAAGACCTCATCTGAAGTGTTTTTGACCTGTTCTTGAAATACCGGTACAATTTTAGGTGCTCCAGCACTGGAGGTTTTTAAGAAGACAACCATTTGTCTGAAATGGTATAGGGTCTCCTGCTTGAGCAAGAAACATTGGTTGGAAATTAATCAAGGAGAGAAGCAACCTGGAATGAAGGAGAAACTTCCTAACAGTGAGGACAATTAACCAGTGGAACAGCTTTGCCTTCAGAAGTTGTAGGTGATTCATCACTGGAGGCTTTTAAGAAGAGACTAGGCAACCACTTGTCTGAAATGGTATAGGGTCTCCTGGTTGGGGTTCGCTTCCAGATCCATTCTGATTGATATTTAGGACTCAGCTTGTCCTAGGTTCTCCTCCTTGAGCAGGGAGCTGGACTAGAAGATCTCCAAGGTCTCTTCCAGATATTATCTCTCTCTCTCTCTCTCTCTCTCTCTCTCTCTCTCTCCCTATCCCTACGCTACTCTACTCTACACTACTCTACTCTACTCTACTCTACTCTACTCTACTCTACTCTACTCTACTCTACTCTAAAAGGGTTGGACTAGAAGACCTCCAAGGTACCTTCCAACTCTGTTATTCTGTTATTCCATTTTGTGGGAAAAAATATTCAAGCGCTTCTAGATTTTTTTTTTTTTTAATTTCTCTGTCACGGGCCATGATCAGAACTTTCTTAGTTTTGGGTGATATATAAAAGGAGTCTGCGAACCAACAGTTAGTTGCTATTAGACACTTGTTTCCCTTAAGTACTTCAACATACCACGTGCAAATTCAGTCCATCCAGTTCACAAGATAATTAAGGCCAGTTAATTAAAATTTCTGGGCAGATTTGGGACATGCATGTCTCAAAAGTTTGCTTCCTTTATTATGCTAACATTCTCTCCAAGTAGTTTCTATAAGAATGTCATTTCCTATTCAATTTTTTCCCCCTGAAGACTCCTGTAAAATAGTTGTTGGTATTTATCCAGCTGGAAACTATCATAAAGCTATGTCTAAATCATTGGGATTGTCATTGTATCACTCCAAAGACTTGAAGTGGAAAAGATTTTGAAGAATATTGAATCAACTGTAGCTATTATTGAAGGAAAAGTTTCAATATTCAATTGGATCAGGTGGGTTATTAGAGACTCTAGAAAGTCAACTTTTTTTTTTTTTTAATTTAGGAAGATCTTTTCTGAGATTCAAATTTTGTTGGATGGATAAGGGTTTTTTTTAAATACATTTCTGCTGTCTCCAAGCACATATAAATATTTGCACATGCATTCTGCTTGGATTCACACTTCTTGCTAAGCCATAATATTTGTTCACTCTGTATTGAATAAACCAATCAGCTGTATTTAGACACTGGCATTAGTAAACTGCAATGATTTGGTATACTGAATACATTAAGCCACTGTTTCTTAAAATATGGTCCAAGAACCTCTGGGAATCCCCAGAGAACTTCTCAGGGGTCTGCGAAATCAAAGTTATTTCCTATTAATAATAAAAGATTAATGTCAGGTTTTCAGGCTGTCTTCAAATAAATTGCATCGCAAACAAAGTCTTTTATAAAACAAACTTCCATTTTATTAAGCACAGCACTTTTTACATCGACTTGTTGCAGCCGGCACTGACGTGCCGACCCAAAACCCCTCCTCTTCCTTCCCCCACTCCTCTGCATTCATTGGCCATCTTCCCAATCATTCACCCCTAATCTACTGCTCCAATTCAAAGAATTTCCCCCCTCCCATCCATCTCCTAGGGGACATTATCTCCCGAGGAAATAAGTAGGTGAAAGGCAACTGTCCCGTTGCAGACGCCTGCATTCTTCTTCTTATGTCAGCACTAGGATAAATGCCTCTTGACGTGCTGACAATTAAAATCTCATCAAACAACCCTGAAATGAGACAGCAAATGTGCCAATTTTAATTTTCAATATGGTAAATATTGATCTACAAACAAAAGTTGTTTTGGGATCCTCGATATTTTTTTAAAATAGGAAGCGGTCCCAAGTGATTTTTTGAAAAAAGAAAAATGTATTAAAGCAGGGGTGTCAAACTTGATTTCATTGAGGCCCACATCAGGGTTGCATTTGACCTCGGGGCAGGGGGGAGTGGGTGTGGCCAGGGTGGGCATGGTCAGCTTGATGTCACTCATATCGGGGGCACCTGTGGTGGCTCAAGCACTCTGCCAGAGAAAATGGTCTCCCAAGCTCCGTGTCAACGTGCAATGCATTTCTGGTCTGCTCTCAAGTTGCTATGGACAGGAAGTGGGGAGAACTGACTGAGCAGTTTGGCAGCCAGGTTCAAAAGCATATTCCACGCATACCTTCCTCAAAGTTGGATCTCAGATTACCAGAGCTGGCCTGTGAGGCGTGTTTTCTACAGGCGTGAAAGTGCCTCGTTGGAGAATGTGATTTATGACACAGCCTGAGAGGAGGGGGGAAATAGGGTCAGAGTTGAGTTGAGTGTGAATAATGTCCTTTCTTTTAAGCATTGTTTCCCTGTCTTCGAACATTTTTAGGAAGTAAAACCTGTTTTAGGTCTAGCTTGGTCTGGTGCTTTTCTTTCTTTGCTTTGCTCTCTTCCCTGTGACAAATATTTGCCAGGTCCATTCCTTTCTCCAACTTGAAGCCATTCTGGAGGTTGTTTTCTCTGCTTGTGACTGGTTTTGCTCCTTTTCTTTGACCCTGACCCTTCGTATCTTTGGCCTTCTTAAACATCCAAAGCTGGACATAATGTTCTAGATGAGATCTAACCGGTGACATTCCTTATTCATTTCAACATATGCCTTGATCAGGCTCCGTACAAGTACAGTATTTTGTGTTGCCTTCTCTTTGATCCTTCAGTATATTCATTCGTAGTCACTTCCTGCTTCGTTGGCGAGCCAATTTTAAGCACAGTTTGTAGATAAGTCACAAATGCTTGGTTTCACACCCCTGTGCTAAGATACCCACTATGGTTTACAGAGGCTGGGTTTGTTACTTGGTTAGATCATTAGATGGCCGTTTTGCTTTAAAACGTTAGGCCAATGGAGCAGATTAAATCTTTGATCTTGATCTGATTAACAGATTAACAGAGTTGGAAGCAGTAGTGGGTTCCTCCCGGTTCGGCCAAACCGGTAGCGGTGACGATATGACATCACCAAACCAGTTCTTTTTGTTCGGGAGCTGCCTGCCCCTGCGTTATTCTTAATGCGGTGCCTCCAAAAACAAATGGGTAGACCGGTGCCTCCAAGAACAAATGGGTAGACCGGTACAGCTCTGCAAGAAGTTAAAAGCCTGGTAGACCAGTACCTCTGCTAAATACTAAAGAATTGTCACATGACCATCAAACCACGCCCACAAAATAAGCCATGCCCACAGAACCGGTAATAAAATTTTTTAGAACCCACCCCTGGTTGGAAGGGACCTTGTAGGTCATCTAGTCTAACTCCTCTGCCCAAGCAGGAGACCCTACACCATTTCTGACAGATGACAGTCCAGTCTCTTCTTGAAAGCTTCCAGTGATGAAGCTCCTACAACTTCTGAGGGCAACTTCTATTCCATTGGTTGATTGCTCTCACTGTCAGAAAATTTCCACTTAGTTCTCAGTTGGATCCCTCTTGGATGATCTTCTATCCATTTCTTCTTGTCTTGCCTTCTGGTACTTTGGAGGATAGGTTGAGCCCCCTCTTCTTTGTGGCAGCCCCTCAAATCTTGGAACACTATCATGTCACCCCATAGTTCCTTTTTTCACTCGACTAGACATACCCAATTTCTGCAAACCTTCATATGTTTTAGCCTTCACCCCCCCCCCCCCCATCATTTTTGTCACCTTTCTCTGTGCTCTTGTCAGAGTCATGATGGATAGGAAATTTAAACAAAAAATACTTTGAGCATGCTGGAAAATTGTGAGTTGCACATGTGGAGTAGTGGTGGGTTTCAAAAATTTTCATTAGTTTGGTGGGCGTGGCTAGATGGGGGGCATGTGACTGAGTGGGCGTGGCCAACTTGACATCACACCCACCCACATGCCCACTCGGTCACATGATCCCCCCCACCTAGCCACACCCACAGGAAAAGGTAAATATTTTTTGGGGGGAATTTCCACCTATCTACCCCCACCTCCTGTTCGCCAGTCACCCCCGTTTCCTCTCCTTTAGCGTCCCCTGCCCCACTTCCTCCACAACCACTGCCTCTTTGTTCAGGCTGCTTACCTTCCATGACGGCTAGTCCAGAGTCCGGAAGGACAGCTGACCAGAGTTTTCGGTGGCCCCCAGCTGCAGACTGCCCAAAAGTACTGAAGGTCGCAGAAAAAGCTGCTGCTGTCACCGCCATGTTATTCGTGAATGCGCATCCCATTGGATTTGAAAGGCAATGAACATGGTGGGAGGGGCGAGCGAGTGAGCAGTGACCGGGGGAGTGGTTTGGGGGCGTGGCCAGCCAGCTGTCACTACCTTGGCCAAATTTCCACCAACGGTTCGCGCGAATTGTTGCGAACCAACTGAATACCACCTCTGATGTGGAGGGTGTAATGAGATAACTGTGTATGGATGTTTTTCCTTACACAGAAGTCTCCATGGCTTGATAAAATGTATGGATGAAGACGGCTTCTTTGCCAAGCAATAAGAATTCCCTCATTTTTTACTTCACCACAGAGAAAACAGGAAGAGCGAATGCAGAAATTACAGAGGTGAGGCTTTGTTAATTGTGGCTCAGAAATCATTTGACTGAATTCCGAGAGGGTACAAGAGGTGAAAGGGGAAAAAAAATTAGAAAGTGCTTTAGGCAAAAAAAATATTTAAGATGCAAATATTAATGAATCCTGAAGCTTTTCTTTATGGTATGATGGACAAGCCAATCGAAAAACAATTTGGAGTGCTATCCCTTCGCATGGAGACGGCTGCGAGGATTATACTTGCCTAAGACTGGAAAGAAAAAGGGATATCGACTGGATTTTAAAATTGATTGAATTAGCAGAGATGGTAAAATTAACTGCTTTGATTAGAGATACTGGATTAGACAGCTTTCCAAGAGACTGGAAACCATTTGTGGACTTTCTACATACTAAATACAACAACAGATGGTTAACAGAGGGATTTGAAGATTAGCGTAATGTTTACCTCAGCTTGTTGACTGCTTTTTTATTCCTTCTTTTATATATACATAAATAAAAGGAGAGGAGAATTAACTTTTTCTTTTCTTTCAGCATCCAGCCGGGGTGGATCCCACATGTTAAAAGTTAAATTTAACTGACCATTTTTTCCTCTTTTCTTTTGTACACTATTTTTTTTTATGTTGAACAAGAGAAGATTTTTTATTATGCTTAGTCACATAAAAAAATAAACATAAAAAATTGCAATCAAATATGTACATTAACTCAGAAAATTTTAAATATTAATATACACCTGAAGCCAGAGATGTTTCTTTTGAGATTAACAAAAAGTTGTAAAAAACTTGTGGAATTTATTGTTGTTGTTTTTTTAAATAATTCTTTATTAAACACTATTTTACTTTTACTTTTTTTTATTTTACTTTTGTACACTATGTTTGTGGTGGCGGTAGGGTTGAATGTATATCCTTGTTTTGTTTCATTTTGTTTGTTTGCAGTTTTGTATTTTATTTTCTACGATAAAACAATAAATAACGGAGTTAAAAAAAGAAAGTGCTTATGCTAAATGTAGACTGGGCAAGCCCTATCTTTGCTCTTTAGTAATTCATTGAGAAATATATCGATAAAATCTTATTTATAAAGATGTCATATTTGAGGGGTATAAAATATTTGTCCTTGGTGGGTTAGAGAGGCGATGTTACCAATGACCCCCGGAGGGATAGTTCTCTCTCAATGAATCTGAATATATTTTATTTTCTGCATTGATAAGATTGTTAAATTCTGTTTATGACCTGAGATCGAGCAACAAGAATTCAAGTACAAAATTAAGAACGTGAAAATATAGAAACATACAGTCAAATGAAATATATCCATAATGACAACATAGCAAGACCTTTAGATAGACCTTTAGCATATTAAAAAATATGAATACTTTAGAATTTTTATTTTTCCAAATTGCCTATTCTTATTTATGGTATAGGAAGGATAAATACAAGAGCATTGTAGTAAGGGCTATAAATAGTTAATCTATTAATAAAAATAATCCTGTAATATCTAGGAAGACAGCCAACTTCATCAGTGCAATTATTAATAAAAATAATAATAATTGCACTGATGAAGTTGGCTGTCTTCCTAGATATTCCAGGATCTGTGTCAGCCAAGAGAATTTAAGCGAGGGGAGTCCAACCTTGGCCTGAAGACTTGTGGACTTTGACTCCCAGAATTCCCTAGCCAATGCTAGATAGGGAATTCTGGGGGTTGAAGTCCACGGGTTAAAATTGACAATCCTCACTTATGTTTGCTTTTGATTAGCTATAACACCTTAACTACCAAGGCTTTATCAAATCAGGTGTGGCAGCTGCTCCTTCTAAATTCTGAAATTATTTCATTGAAATTCTTTCATTCAGCTGCAGAAAAAACAATGACTACCAACCTGCCTTCCATGGAGGACCTGTATACTGCACAAGTCAAAAAGAGGGCTCTGAAAATATCTCCAGACCCCTCGCATCCTGGACATGAACTATTTCAACTCCTACCCTCAAAACGACGCTATAGAGCACTGCACACCAGAACAACTAGACACAAGGACAATTTTTTCCTGAATGCCATCACTCTGCTAAACAAATAATTCCCTCTACACCCTCAAACTATTCACTAAGTCTGCACTACTATGAGTTTTCTCATCGTTCCTATCACCCATCTCCTCCCACTTATGACTGTACCAGGGGTGAGTTCTAAATTTTTTTACTACCGGTTCTGTGGGCGTGGCTTATTTTGTGGGCGTGGCTTAGAGGTCATGTGACTGGGTGGGCTAGCTGGTCATGTGACCGGGTGGCCATGGCTATGTGTATAGGGACTACTCAGAGGGCTGAAAAAAGTCATTTCTGACAGGTCCTTGCACTTTTGACTGGTCCTCACACTTATGACCATCCTCACATTTATGCCCGTGCAGCATTCTTAATAACCATTAGGAGCCTTACTAGTACACTGGTCTAAAACACCCTGTTATTAAGACCAGCTGCCTGCAATTACTGCAGGTTTGAATCTTGCCAGGCTCAAGGTTGACTCAGCCTTCCATCCTTTCTAAGGTAGGTGAAATGAGGACCCAGTTTGTGGGGGCAATAAGCTAACTTTGTATAAATATACAAAAGTATGAAGGCTATTGATTAGCATATTGTAAGCCGCCCTGAGTCTCCAGAGAAGGGCGGCATATAAATCAAATTAAAAAAAAAAAAAGCCATGTCACTCATTTCACAACTGCTTCTCTTCACCATGGTGACAAGATAGGGCAAAAAACGTAAAATGTGAGGACATATCGTCACCGCTACCGTCTCGGCCGAACCGGGCCAAACCGGGAGGAACCCACCACTGGACTATACGACTAGCTTGTTTCTGTATCCTTATGATTTATTTATGATTGTTTCCTAGTATGATTTTTTTTTTAATTTGATTTATATGCCGCCCTTCTCCGGAGACTCAGGGCGGCTTACAATGCGTTAAGCAATAGCCTTCATACTTTTGTATATTTATACAAAGTCAGCTTATTGCCCCCACAAACTGGGTCCTCATCTCACCTACCTTAGAAAGGATGGAAGGCTGAGTCAACCTTGAGCCTTGGAGAGATTCGAACCAGCAGTAAATTGCAGGGAGCTGTGTTAATAACAGGGTGCGTAGACCGCTGTACTATCAAGGCTCTGTACACTGTACTATCAAGGATTTGATTGCTTATTTGTAATACCTGACTATCTTTAAGCGTTGTACCTTATGATTCTTGACGAATGTATCTTTTCTTTTTATGTGCACTGAGAGCCTATGCACCAAAGACAAATTCCTTGTGTGTCCAATCACACTTGGCCAATCAAGAATTCTAAATCTAACCACTTCTTCAACAATGATTCAATGCAACCACCACAGATTTATTGCCTTTTAAAAACCATCCTAGTTCGGAATCATTTCCACTGGCTGTATTTACTGCCATCCAGCATTGCTGTTCCATCTGGTTTCTTCCCAGTTCCTTCCGGCTGACAAATGTCATGGAGGAGCCTGTGAAGTTAGCTGACTAATCCCTGCTGGTCTGCTTTGTCAGTCAATGAGTAACTATTCCAGTTCAGAAAGAGATGCCCCTTTGAAGGTGTCTAGCATCTAAGGCAGAAAGCAAACACAAAGAGCGGTAATCTTCACCTACAGACATAAGACAAAAGGAAGAAGAAGGCCCATTGCAAAGTGTGACATGCAATATTAGGTAGCAAAGAGGAATCATTCACCAGCTTGAGTTAATGTTAATAGAAAATGGCTGGACCTGATGACCACAATCACTCGTGATCTGCTCACTTCAATGACCGCTTGAAAATGTCAGTGAATTCCAGTAAGTATTACAACAGGTTGATTCCCTCCAGGTAAGTAGCATTGACGGCTTTTATTTATTTATTTATTTATTTATTTATTTATTTATTTATTTATTTATTTATTTATTTATTTATTTATTAAATTTTTATACCGCCCCCTCTCCCGAAGGACTCGGGGCGGTGAACAGCCAAGATTAAAAAACATACAATATAAACATTAAAATACATTTAAAACAAAATTAAATCCAAAATGGCTCCCCAATTTAAAACACCTTACCCATAACCCTATAATATTTTTTTTTTTTTTAAATTTGATTTATATACCGCCCTTCTCCGAAGACTCAGGGCGGCTTACAATGTGCTCAGCAATAGCCTTCATCCTTTTGTATATTTATACAAAGTCAGCTTATTGCCCCCACAAACTGGGTCCTCATTTCACCTACCTTAGAAAGGATGGAAGGCTGAGTCAACCTTGAGCCTTGGCGAGATTCGAACCCTGCAGTAATTGCAGGCAGCTGGTCTTAATAACCAGCTTAATAACAGGGTGCCTTAAACCCTTGTACTACCAAGGCTCTTAAATTAAAACAAATTTAAAATTTCCACATTAAAAGGGGAGATGATTTAGGCCAGGCCAGCCTGATAAAATAGAAGAGTCTTAAGCGCGCGGCGGAAGGTGCGCAGATCCGGGATCCTCCGTATCTCCGGGGGGAGCTCGTTCCAGATCGTAGGTGCCCCCACAGAGAAGGCTCTCCCCCTAGAGGCCGACAGCCGACATTGTTTGGCTGACGGCACCTGGAGGAGCCCCTCTCTATGGGAGCGTACCGGCCGGTGGGAGGCTATTGGTGGTAGCAGGCGGTCCCATAGATAGCCAGGTCCTAAGGCATGGAGCGCTTTAAAGGTGATAACCAGAACCTTGAAGCGCACCCGGAACACCACCGAGAGCCAGTGCAGCTCGCGCTTTGAGGTTTTTTTTTTCTGAGCAAGGATTTGTCATAAGAGTCTATGCCGGTGATGGCGAACCTTTTCAGCTCTGAGTGCCCAAACTGGAACGCGCATGCATGCATAAGCACTGGAGCGCCAGAAACCCAAAGACCAGCTGGGTGGCACATGCACGCCTGTTTTCAGCCCGTTTTTTGGGCCATTTTCAGGCAGTTTTTCGGGCTGTTTTCTGGGCCGTTTTCAGGCCATTTTTGGGCTGTGTTTTGGGCCAGTTTCAGGCTGTTTTTTGGGCTGTTCTCTGGGCTGTTTTCAGGCTGTTTTGGGGCTTGTTTTCAGGCCATTTTTCGGGCTATTTTGGGGGGCATTTTCAGGCTGTTTTTCTGGCTGTTTTCAGGCTGTCGCTTGGCAAACCACAGGCTCAGCATAGTCCCCGAGTGCAGCCAGGCTGCTGCCAGAAACCATTATTTGGGCTTAAGGGAGCAACCTGGTGTAGAGTAGAGTAGAGTAGAGTAGAGTAGAGTAGAGTAGAGTAGAGTAGAGTAGAGTAGAGTAGAATAGACTAGACTAGACTAGACTAGACTAGACTAGACTAGACTAGAATAGAATAGAATAGAATAGAATAGGAAAAGGAAAAGGAAAAGGAATAAGAATAGAATAGAATAGGAATAAGAATAGAATAGAATAGAATAGAATAGAATAGAATAGAATAGAATAGGAATAGGAATAGGAATAGGAAAAGGAAAAGCAATAGGAATAGGAATAGGAATAGGAATAGAATAGAATAGAATAGAATAGAATAGAATAGAATAGAATAGGAAAAGGAAAAGGAAAAGGAAAAGGAATAAGAATAGAATAGAATAGGAATAAGAATAGAATAGAATAGAATAGAATAGAATAGAATAGAATAGGAATAGGAAAAGGAAAAGGAATAAGAATAGAATAGAATAGGAATAAGAATAGAATAGAATAGAATAGAATAGAATAGAATAGAATAGAATAGAATAGAATAGAATAGAATAGGAAAAGGAAAAGGAAAAGGAAAAGGAAAAGGAAAAGGAATAAGAATAGAATAGAATAGGAATAAGAATAGAATAGAATAGAATAGAATAGAATAGAATAGAATAGAATAGAATAGGAAAAGGAAAAGGAATAGGAAAAGAATGGAATGGAATGGAATGGAATGGAATAGGAATAGGAATAGGAATAGGAATAGGAATAGGAATAGGAATAGAATAGAATTTTTTATTGGCCAAGTGTGATTGGACACACAAGGAATTTGTCTTGGTGCATAGGCATTATATACATTCGTCCAGAATCATAAAGTACAACACTTAATGATAGTCATAGGGAAACAGTCAATATAAATCTTAAGGATACCAGCAACAAGGTTACGGTCATGCAGTCATCAGCGGGAGGAGATGGGTGGTGGGAACGCTGAGAAGATTAACCCACGCGCGGCTAACCCCCGCTCAGACAAACCAGCGATCAGCGTCCGGCGGAGACAAAGCGCTTCCCCGCCAGCAACGGGGGGCGGGGCTCGTGGGCGGGACACGCCCCCACGGGGGGGGCGGAGCCAGCGGGGTTGTCCGGCTGCGGGGGGGGGGGGGAAGAAGAAGAAGAAGAAGAAGCCAGCGGGGTAAAGAGCGGCCGCTGCAATTTTGCCGCCCGGCGTAGGTGGCGGCAGGTCGGAGGCGGATTAGCCGGCCGGCCGTCCTGGAGGGCGGCTGGCTGGCTGGCTGGAGGGAGGGAGGCGCCGACTCCGCCGGAGCCGCAGCAGGAGCCGCAGCAGCAGCAGCAGCAGCAGCATCCCTCGGGAGCCGGGAGGTGAAGGCACCGGCCAGGTGCGGGGATGGGTGGATGGGTGGATGGGTGGATTCCGGGCTAAAATGCACCCCTTGCCTGGTTTGGCCAATAAACCTGGTTTGTTCCTTTAAAACCCCGAATGATGGTTTCTGTAGCAGCCTGCCTGCCTGCCTGCCTGGGCTCCGGTACAACCCAGCGCCTGCGGTTTGCAAAGAGACAACGGCAACGGAGCTCTCTGGCCTTCCTCGCTCCCAACCCGGGCTCAGCTCAGTCCGTGATCCCGGGGAGGGGAGGGGAGGGGAGGGGTGGGGAGGAGGGGGCAAAGCCGGCCCGGAGGGGGGGGGAATCTGGCCGCCCGGTTGATTTTTTTGGGGGGTGGGGGGGTCTCCCTAAGGCAGCGGTGGGCGGAACGGGCGGGGGTTGTCTCGGTGCAAGGAGGCAGGGGCCTCTCGGTGGTCGCCGGCCCTGGAAAGGGGCTTTCTCTCCCCCCGCCCCAGCTTCTGGTTTTTTGGGTGCTTGGGATTGTTGCGTTTCTTCCCACTCCCCCCACCCCCCCAAATCGCTGCGAGTTGAGAGATCGGAGTTGGGTGAGGGGAGGCAGGAGAGCCGTGCCTGATTTTGGGGGTCCCTGCAGTTCAAAGTCATCTAGAGCATCTCCTTGCAAAGGGGGAGCAGTTAAAGACTGCCCTGATTCATTCATTCATTCTTTCTTTCTTCCTTCCTTCCTTCCTTCCTTCCTTCCTTCCTTCCTTCCTTCCTTTCTTTCTTCCTTTCTTTCTTTCTTTCTTTCTTTCTTTTTCTCTGTCTCTGTCTCTGTCTCTCTCTCTCTCACACACACACACACCTACCTCTCTCTGTCTCTCACACTCACTCACTCTTTCTTCTTTCTTCTTTTATTAGATTTATATACCGCCCTACTCCCGAAGGACTCAGGACGGTGAACAGGCACAAAATAAAATACATAGATACAAAAGTTAAAAGATATAATTAAAACCAGATTAAATAATTTAGCCCGAGACAATTAAAAAAAAAAAAAAACTCACACCCCCTTACCTCCTTCCCTCTCTCTCACTCACTCATACCCCCCTCCCTCCCTCTCTCTTTCTCTCTCTCTCTCTCTCTCACACTCACACACACACACACTCACTCACACACCCCTACATCTCTTCCTCTCTCTCTCTCTCTCTCTCTCTCTCTCTCTCTCACTCACTCACTCTCCTCCCCTCCCTCCCTTCCCCTGTCTCTCTCTCTCACACACACACACACCTCCCCTCCCTCCCTCCCCCTGTCTCTCCGTGTCTCTCTCTCTCTCTCTCTCTCTCTCTCTCTCTAGCAGATTTTTTTTTTTTGCCTTCTCTTCCTGCTGGAATGCGGTGCCTTTGCACCACAATGCCCATCCTCCCCTGCCGGCCCAGACTTCGGTCCTTTCCCCCCACCCACCCCACCTTTTGAGAGGAAGGCTTGAGAGCTTTTTGGACTGGTCATCTCTTCTTGTTTACTTGAACGGCGTTCCTTGTTGTTTGTGGGGAAAACAAAAAAAAAAAGTTTGGGGATTTTCCCCCCAGACTGCCCTTTGAAATCATGGCTGTGTTTGATTGCTGTGACTTTTTAACTTTTTGTGAAAGGTGATTTTATGGCTGGCTTAGGGTTGGGTTGTTGTTGTTTTAAAGTTGGGCATCGCTTTTGGGAACCTTGCGGTAGGAAGTTGGTAGAAAATATTAGTAATAAAAATAAAAGGGCTTCTTCGTGTTTTGCTCTGAGAGGAGAGAAAGACAGGATGATAGAATGGTGAGCCTTGGATTTTGATAACAGATAAACAGTTGGAAGGGACCTTATAGGTCATCTAGTCCACCCCCCCCCCGCAAGAGACCCTATACCATTTCTGACAAATGGCAGTCCAGTCTCTTCTTGAAAGCTTCCAGTGATGAAGGACCCACAACCTCTGAAGGCAACTTCTGTTCCATGGGTTGATTGATTGATTGATTGATTATTTATTTATTTATTTATTTATTGGTTCGATTTATATGCCGCCCTTTTCTGGAGACTCAGGGCGGCTTACAATGCCTTAAGCAATAGCCTTCATACTTTTGTATATACCTGCTTAGTAGGGCTTTCGCCCCCCCCCCAAAGCGGTGTTCTTTTTTATACAAAGTCAGCTTATTGCCCCCACAAACCGGGTCCTCATTTTACCTACCTCGGAAGGATGGAAGGCTGAGTCAACCTTGAGCCTGGTGAGACTTGAACTTGCTCTCACTGTCAGGAAATTTCTCCTCATTTCCAGGTTGAATCTCTCCTTGGTCAGTTTCCATCCATTATTCCTTGTCTGGCCTTCAGGTGCTTTGGAAAATAGCTTGACCCCCTTCCTCCTCTCTGTGGCAGCCCCTCAAATACTGGAACACTGCTATTTTTTTAAATTACTGCTTTCTTTCTTTCTTTCTTTCTTTCTTTCTTTCTTTCTTTCTTTCTTTCTTTCTTTCTTTCTTTCTTTCTTTCCTTCCTTCCTTCCTTCCTTCCTTCATTCATTCATTCATTCATTCATTCATTCATTCATTCATTCCTATATTTTGAGTGGCTTTGTTTGCAACCGAGGACTTGCGTTATAGACCTTTGACTATTTCAGGTGGATGTGGGAAAAGTCTTTTGTGTGGGATGGGGGTGGAAATCGGTTCTCTTAGGAGCAGTTTAGTCTGGTGCAGGGGTGTCAAAGTCGACTTCATTGAGGGCCATATCAGGGTTGTGTCTGACCTCAGGGGTGGGGGCAGGGTTGGCATGGCCAGGGTGGATGCAGTCAACTCGATGTCACTCATGTTGGGGACGCCTGTGGTGGCCTAAACACTGTCAGCAAAAACAGGCTCCTGGGCTCCGTTTTCGGCTGCGACAGCCTCCTGCAACCCTTTGCCAGCGAAAATGGAACTCGGTGCAGCCCTCCCGAGCCCTGTTTTCACTGGCAGAGGCACTGTGGGCTGGTCCTTTGCTGTTTCCAGGGTGGCCCTGTGGGCCAGATCTAAGCACCCCATGGGCCGGATCTGGTGCCTGGGCCTTAAGTTTGACGCTCCTGGTCTAGTGGTCTAAAGCACCACGCAAGAAACCAGGATGTCATGAGTTCTAGTCTTCCAGTATTTGATGAGCTGCCCCGCAGAGAGGAAGGGATTGACCAAGGCACCTGAAGGCAGGACAAGAAGCAATGGAAGGAAGATCATTCATGAGAGAGACAACCTAGAACTTAAGGAGAAATTTCCGGATAGTGAGACAATTAATCCGTGGAACGGCTTGCCTTCAGAAATTGTGGGTGCTCCATCACTCACAAGAAGAGGCTAGACAGCCATTTGTCTGGAACTGTATAAGATCTCCTCCTTGAGTACTAGACTAGACTAGAAGACCTCCAAGGTCCTTTCCAACCCTCTTGGGCTAGTCCAGGGTCGGCAACCTTAAACACCCAAAGAGCCACAAAGGTCCTAACAGGAAGCCCCCGTTCAATTCTGGAGCCGACCGGAAGTCCGGTTCCCCCACCATAGAGTCTCCTCCTAGCGTGGCATCCTTCTTCCTCTGCTGACCGGAAGTCCAGTTCCCCCACCATAGAGTCTCCTCTTAGCGCGGCATCCTTTTTCCTCTACCTGTCCTAACTGAAAGCCCTATCAATTGTGGAGCCGACCAGCAACAGAGAGCCGCAGCAGAGGGATGAAAGAGCCACATGCGGCTCCAGAGCCACGGATTGCTGACACCTGAGCTAATCGTTCTCTCAGCCTTAGGAAGATGGTTACGGCAAAGCATTTTTGAACTCTTGCCACGAACAGGCAGTTGCCAAGAATAGAACAGTGACTCAAAGCCACTAAAATGTTGCCTTTTACTAAATCAGCCTTTAAATCTCCCTTGTTTAGATGTGTCATGCTGTAGTTGAATGACGGATTAGAATTTTCTCAGCTATTTAAAGATGCCGCTACCCTTCGTTTGCAAAACGTCTAGACCAGCTTTTTGGTATTCAAGATCTTGGCAGCTTTAAGATGTGAGGATTTCAACTCCCAGAATTCCCCTGTCAGCATGAGCGGAAACGGGGAGTTCTGGGCATTGAAGTCCACCCATCTTAATCAAGGTTAAGAATCACTGGCCTAACTCATGGTTTTGCATAACCAGAGTTGTTAAAATAAAACCCCAACTGGTTGGGTTTACATAAACTATGACCGCGATGGCAAACGTATGGCACGCGTGCCACAGGTGGCACCAGGGTGGATAAAAATCAATGATTTTTTTAAAAAAAAATAAAAAAAATCAGATTTTTTAAAATTTAAATCGGATTTTTTTGATTTAAATCGGATTTTTTTTAATTTTTGTCGAATTTATTTTAATAAAAAACTTTTGGGGTAAAATCTATCGTAAGATAGTTTTCTATTTAAGATACATAAATAATTTAGTTTATTCAGCAAGAAATGGAGCTTAGTTATGTAGCATGAGGTTGTATATTCTGCAACACTGGGACTATCGGTGAGTCAACAGCGGGTCAAAGGAGTAGCAGAGATGACAGTTGCTCTTTAAAAATTATGATTTAAATCGAGTTGATTTAAATCAAGCCTTTTTACTAGTGATTTAAATCATGATTTAAATTGTGATTTAAATCAACTCGATTTAAATGAAATCCACCCTGGGTGGCACACAGAGCCATCTCTGCGGGTACGCGAGCCGACGCCCAGGTCAGCTCCACCGCGCATGTCCGCGCACCTCCCGCTGGCCAGGTGATTTTCGGGTCTCTGCTGGGAGACGCATGTGCATGCATGGGGGGTGGGGGGGCACATGTGTATATGTGGGTGGTGGGGGGTCATGCACGCATGGGTGGGGGGCGGGGGAGCATGGGGGGGGTCACACGTGCATGCATTGGGGGGAAAGGCCTGCGGGGGGCATTGCATTATGGGTGTCGGCACACATGTACGCACCGTCAAGTGCGCAATCGTGCTTTCGACACCCGAGGAAAAAAAGGTTCGCCCTCACTGACCTATTCAAACAAACCTTGCTTCCAGTTGATTTATTTATGAAAAAAAAAAACCACGATACGGCTGCCCACTCACTCTCAATGACTCTGGACGGGCTTTCAATTAATACATGCCTTATTAAGCATTGTTAAGAATTCCCTTATTAATTGTTAATGGTTCGGCACACAGCCAGATGTTCAGGGAGGAGTTAACCTTTTTATCCACCTCGCGCTCAGGTTCTTCCCAAGGAGCTGAGATAGGCAGATGTTGATGTTTTGTGGTGTTGGAGGTACCGTCGGATGATGTAAGCCAGGGGTGTCAAACTCACGTCATCACGGCCGTGTCACTTTTCTCCCCCTTCGCTAAACTGGGCATGGGCCGAGAGTTCTGACAGCCCCTGAGGTAAACTGTTCTGAATAAAGCTACCTTTTTGCAATCATATTTAGAGAATTCTGGGAGTTGAAGGCCACACTTCAACTTAATCAGGGGTGAAATCCAGCAGGTTCTGGAGAACCGGTAGCAGAAATTTTGAGTAGTTTGGCGAACCGGCAAATACCGCCTCTGGCTGGCCCCAGAGTGGGGTGGGAATGGAGATTTTGCAATATCCTTCCCCCAGGAGTGGGGAGGGGATAGGGATTTTGCAGTATCCTTCCCCTGAAGTTGGGATGGAATGGAGATTTTGAAATATCCTTGCCCCAGGAGTGGGGTGGGAATGGAGATTTTGCAATATTCTTCCCCCAGGAGTGGGGAGGGAATAGAGATTTTGCAGTATCCTTCCCCCAGGAGTGGGGAGGGGATGGGGATTTTGCAGTATCCTTCCCCCAGGAGTGGGGAGGGGATGGGGATTTTGCAGTATCCTTCCCCTGAAGTTGGGATGGAATGGAGATTTTGAAATATCCTTGCCCCAGGAGTGGGGTGGAAATGGAGATTTTGCAATATTCTTCCCCCAGGAGTGGGGAGGGAATAGAGATTTTGCAGTATCCTTCCCCAGGAGTGGGGAGGGGATGGGGATTTTGCAGTATCCTTTCCCTGGAGTGGGGAGGGAATGGAGATTTTGCAATATTCTTCCCCTAGGAGTGGGGATGGGATGGGATGGGGATTTTGCAATATCCTTCCCCTGGAGTGGGGAGGGAATGGAGATTTTGCAATATTCTTCCCCCAGGAGTGGGGAGGGAATGGAGATTTTGCAGTATACTTCCCCTGCCACATCCACCAAGCCATGGGATCCTTATTTTCAGGTTTTGTTCCTGTTATCTCTTAAACTCTCTTGTGGCCTATTTTTCTTTTAAATGTTTAAAACAGGAATATGAGAATTCCTGTAATTCTGGCCCTTTGAAAAAGGTTATATTGATCGGTAGAGGATGAGACTAAGTAACCAGCTCAGCTCTTGTTACTTAAAAGACAAACACTTCCTTAAAAAGCAAATACTTTCTTACCCTCCAGCATTTCCTTTTGCATGACTGGTTTAAAAAAAGGAACAACGCGGTGTTAATTTATTTGTCTGGAACCGCAGTTTGTTATTGTTAACCAAGCCATTATTTTTTTTTAAACAAGCAGTCAAAAACAATTTTTTCTCAAGCTAGGTCCAGAAAAAGATGTTCAAGTTGTTTCCAATGTCTTACTTGCAAGATTTCTGGGAAACTGAAGAACTAAAGTTTATAGAATGCACTAAAATTAAACACGGTATATAGGTAAATCCTCGATTTAACAACAGTTCGGTTAGTGATGGTTCAAAGTTACGATGGCATTGAAAACTGACTTATGACCGTTTTTCTTTTTTTTTTTAATTTTTTTTTTTAATTTTTTCAAACATAAACATAAAGTATATCTTTCAAGAACAAAGTCTCGATCCGGTCATAAATAGGTACAATCGCTTTAACCAGCTCCATTCACAATTTCCCATTACATCTTTTAAAATTAAAAATCAAAACATAATTTTTTTTAACATAAATTCTAACATATTAATCTAAACCATTCTATTATATCATCACAGATTTAATTTCCGCATAAACTTAATTCATTTTTATCTTTTAACCTCAATATCAAAACATTAATCTTAAAAAAAAAATATTCTAACCTCTTAATCTAATTATTTACCTTACAATTTTATCACCGCAAATCTTATTCTCAAATTAAATACAACTCTCTTTTTATTTCAATTTATAAAACAAAATTTTATCCATATTTCTTAATCTCTAGGCCAGTGATGGCTAACCTTTTTGCCGTCGCGTGCCAAAAGTGGGGGGAGCGTGGGGGGTTGTGGGTGCGGGTGCCCACATCCATAATTCAATGCGCCCCACCCTCCTGCGCATGCGCACGTGACCTCCTCACACTTCTCACTGCTTTTGGCACACGATGGCACGGTGGGCACGGTAGGCCCGCTTTTCCCCCTCCCCAGGCTCCAGAGGCTTTCTAGGAGTCTGGGGAGGGCAAAAACAGCCTTCCCCATCCCCCCGGAGACCTTCCGGAGGCTGGAAACAGCTAGTTTCCCGACTTCCGGTGGGACCGGAAGGCCTGAAAATCAATTGGCTGGTGCGCGCATGTGCGTTGGAGCTGAGCTAGGGCAACACTCACGTGCCCACCAATATGGCTCCACGTGCCACCTGTGGCACCCGTGCCATAGGTTCGCCATCACGGCTCTAGGCCCATTTCATCAAATCTTTAAATCTTGGACTTTGTCACTTTAACTTTAATTTTCTCACACGTATCATCTATTACACATTTCATTTTACCCAGATTTATCCCAAAATTCTTATGGCTTATGACCGTTTTTCCTAGCTATGACTTTTGCTGTGTCCTGAAGTCACATGATCCTCTTTTGTGACCTCCTGACAAGCAAAGCCAATGGGGAAACTGGCTTCACTTAACAATCAGGCCACTGACTTATTAATTGCGGTGATTCACTTAACAACTGTGGCAAGAAAATGGGGCAAAATCAGCGGTGAAATCCACTTACCTTCTCTACTGGTTTGGGAACGGGAGTGCGCACCCGGGCGCACTCGCGCGCCTCTTCTGCGCATGTGCAGAACCTTCTGCGCATGTGCAGAGGGTAAAAAAATGGGACGTAATGAGGTCCCGGTGGGTGGGCGGAGCCTCGCGCTGGCAGCGCTACCAGTTCCGTGAGCCGGATAGAACCGGGGAGGGGGGAAGGATTTCACTGCTGGGCAAAACTCATTTAACAAATGTCTCAAGGGAACAACAGAAATTTTGGGCTCCGTTGTGGTCGTAACTCAAGGACTACCTTGGTTGTAATAAAGGAAAGGATAAGCAGTGAACGAGCAACCGATTTCAGCAGGGCTTAAAACCAGATTTCCCCCTCCATCCCCCGATTTTTTCCTTAGGTTAAGAACTGATTTGCTTCTTGAAGCATTTCCCTTTAATTGGCAGGTTGTCCTTGTGTCCTTGCAGAACAAACGGTCAAAATTACAATGGACCTCTCAGAACTACCTATGACCAGTTTTTGAAGTTCCCACAGACACGCCCCCTTCCATTTGTGTGATTACATTTTGGGTGCTTGGAGCCAAAGCTCTGTTGCTCTTCTCTGCACTCTTTCCAGAGTCTCTACGTCTTTTTTTTATAATGCGGTGACCAAAACTGGAGTCTTCAAAGTGTGGTCTTACAACTGCCTTAGGTCTTCCTATTTAAGTAGAACTATTGTGAGGTTTTGCAAAGTTCTCTTTACCAGGGACAGAAGATCTGTGTGTATATTGCATGAGCCACAGGTGACCTGTCCTATTCAATCTAGTTTTTCACTAGTTCCTTTGCACTCAGAAATCCTGCCTGATCCATTCGTGATGGGGATTGTCTTGATACGGCGGTACAAAACTTGTCGGTCTGGTTTGGCACATCAACAGTTATGGTTCATGCAGTGGACTTAGCCAGCTGTATTTAGAAATCACGATTAAGCAAATCCCAGCTTAGCATGATATTTTGGCAAACAATTGCCCCCCTGGAGATTAAGTGAGAGTTGATTTATTTCCTACTGTTTAAGAAAAGGACCAGACAGCAATTGGATCCCAACCAATAACTGCCCAATTTCTTGTCTGCAAAAAAATAATAATAATAATGATAGGAACAACTTCTTCTCCTTCTCCTCCTCCTCCTCCTCCTCCTCCTCCTCCTCCTCCTCCTCCTCCTCCTCCTCCTCCTCCTCCTCCTCCTCCTCCTCCTCCTCCTTCCATATCTGTCATTGGACTTCAGCGATCATGTTGGCGATCCTATTTTTATCAGCAGCCACATGAAAAAGGGCTGCTGAGTTTTGTCCCTTAGATTTTGGAGCCATGATCTTCTTCCTGGACCTCGTTTGCCTTCAATCTTTCCTTGGAGGATTAAGTGAAGTATGGCATATTTTTCCGGGTGTCGCATCACATGTCCCAAATATTCTAACTTTCGGTTTTTAATGGCTTTGATGATTTCCTTTGGCTTTCCCAGGTGGCTTATCACCTCCTCATTTCTGCTTTTGAGAAATCAGAATTTGAGAACAACTTCTGTTGTTTCAAATTGTAAAGGCATTGTTGACACTTTGGGACATAATTTCCCCCAGTCTGGTGAACTCTAGATCTGTTGGATTAAAACAGTGTCATCCTTCTTAAGCTCTTTGGCCAGTGGAAGTTTTACACCAAGGTCTCTAAACTTAGCAACTTTAACACTTGTGGAATTCAATTTCCAGAACTGGGACCATGGCTGGCTGAGGAATTCCTGGAGTTGAATTCCACAAGACTTGAAACTGCCAAGTTTGGAGACCCCTGTTTCACACTGAAACATCCCCAGATCGGAACAGGCAGTGATAAGAGTTTGCTATATGATAACCATTGCAGAATTTGCTTGCTTGCTCTAAAATAAATAAATGATTTTTGTTTATGTATCTATCCACAGCATTTGCTGAATATGAGTTGGTCTATCCATTGGCATTTTTGAAGCTAACAGTATCTCCTCTGTGTTTTTGACAAATCTGTGCTTTAGGGCTAAATTAAACTTGACTGCGTTTGCACACATTAAACTGTTAAACTATGTTTACGAGATACAGTATTTATGTAATACATAAAAGCCGGAGCTTTTGTGGTTTGTGATTTATGGGATGTATTACTTCAGTCAACAAAGTTACGAAGCTAAATTCAGGATTTCTTCCTCTCTCTTTTTAAACTTAAGTAGAAGGCTGATCCATTTCCAAGAAACTCAAGTTGCTATAAACGGAATATTGTGTTTTTCTTATAATTATTTCTATAATAACACTGTGTAGGTTAAGGCGAGAGTGAACTGCTCATTCAAAATCATCTAATCAGTTTCATTGCAAGGTGCACTCAGTGAAAAAATTGCCAAGAAAGAGGCTGGTATTAAATAATTGATGTATAGTACATGAAGTTCCTTTTGAGTTAGGTTGGTGCTTCCGGGAACGGAGTCCCAAGGGTTCTGAGAAATCTGCCTTAAAATATTCCTGTAAAGAAACAAACATGTTTGAGCACTGAAAAATTTTGGCTTAGGATTGAATTTTTGTAAAACACAAAATATTTGGCTATAAAACAATGAAAATCCTTGGAAAAACATGAGCAGTATAAATTTTTAGATTTGCTGAGTGATCATTCAGGATAAAAGCAGTAAGTCGCATTTGAAAATAGTTCTTGCTTCTTCTGTGTTTTTGTTTAATAACCTAATGATTCCTTCAGTCAGTATGATTATTTGGCTCACAAAGGAAATACAGATTTTAATATAGATATTTGTCTTTCCTCCCCCAGTTTCTGAGCCTCAGATGCTGTAGGTATACTCTTTCAGCCATTAAACTAGTCTGAAAAATAAGAAGGAAACCAGAAGTAAAATAAATTGTAACAAGAAACAGATGAACTGTCAACTAATATTACTTAGTATTGAGGAAGGGGGTTATTTATTTATATTCAGCAGCAGGTTTAACCAATATTATTACTACTGTACTTTAAACAAGCTTAATTAAATCAGGTTGTTCCTAATGAAGACATTTTTGCTATTTAATAACAGAATAACAGAGTTGGAAGTCTCTTGGAAATCTCCTAATCCAGTCCCCTGCCCAAGCAGAAAACCCTATACTATTCTGGATAAATGGCTGACCAGTCTCTTGTTAAAAACCTTCAGTGTTGTAGCACCCACAACTTCTAAAGGCAAACCGTTCTAACTGGTTAATTGTTCTCGCTGTCAGGAAATTTCTCCTTTGTTCTAGGTTGCTTCTCTCCTTAATGAGTTTCCATCCATTGTTTCTTATCTTGGCTTCTGGTGCTTTGGAGAGGCAGTCCCCCACCAAATATTGGAATCCTGCTATTGTGTCACCCTAGTCCTTTTCACTGGACTAAAGGTAAAAGTTCCCCTCGCACATATGTGCTAATAGTTCCCGACTCTAGAGGGCAGTGCTCATCTCCGTTTCAAAGCCGAAGAGCCAGCGCTGTCCGAAGACGTCTCCGTGGTCATGTGGCCGGCATGACTCAACGCCAAAGGCACACAGAACGCTGTTACCTTCCCACCAAAGGTGGTCCCTGTTTTTCTACTTGCATTTTTTACGTGCTTTCGAACTGCAAGGTTGGCAGAAGTTCACTAGACTAGACATACCCAATTCCTGTAACTTGTTCTTCATACATTTTAGCCTCCAGCTCCCTAACCATCTTTGTTCCTCTTCGCTGCACTCTTTCCAGAGTCTCAACATCTTTTTTATATTGTGGCAACTAAAACCAGATGCGATATTCCAAGTGTGGCCTTTCCAAGGGCCTTATGAAGCAGGCTTAATGCTTCGTGTGATCTTGATTCTATCCCTTTGTTAATGCAGCCTAGAATTGCATTGGGGTTTTTTGGGGTTTTTTTTTTTTTGGCTTTTTAATAGAAATTGGCAACATTCTAACAGCAATGATGGCTAACCTTTTTACGTGCCAAAAGTGGGGGGAGCATGGGGCGTCACACGTGCACGCCCACACCCATAATTCAATGCGCCCCGCCCCCTGGGCATGTGTGTGTGACCCCCCCGTGTTCCTCCTGCTTTTGGCATGTGAGGGCCTGGTGCACCCGGAAGGCCCATTTTTCACTCTCCCCAGGCTCCATAGCCTTTCAAGGAGCCTGGAGAGGTTAAAAACGGCCTCCCCCCCAAAAAGGCCGGAAACGGCCTGTTTCCCAATTTCCGGTCCCACCGGAAGTTGGGAAACAGGCCGTTTCCGGCCTCCGGGGGTGGGGACGGCTGTTTTCACCCTCCCCAGGCTCCTAGAAAGGCTCTGGAACCTGGGGAGAGTGAAAAACGGGCCTTCCCCACCCACCCCCGGAGGACCTCCAGAGGCTGGAAACAGCCTGTTTCTCAACTTCCGGTGGGACCAGAAGGCCCGAAAAATCAGCCGGACGGCGCATGCATGCATGCATGCCAGAGCTGAGCTAGGGCAAAGCTCGCATGCCCATTGATACGGCTCCGCGTGCCACCTTTGGCACACGTGCCATAGGTTCGCCATCCCGGCTCTACAGGATTGCTTTTCTGGTCAGTTAAAACAAGGCTTGGAAACAGATTCAGTAGTGTTTGATATTGAGGTGGTGAAGATGTTGGCAACTTTAGAATATAATAGAAATAGAATAACAGAGTTGGAAGGGTCCTTGGAGGTCTTCTAGTCCAACCCCCTGCTTAGGTAGGAAACCCTACACCATTTCAGACGAACAGTTATCCAATCTCTTCTTAAAAACTTCCAGTGTTGGAGCATTCACAACTTCTAGAGGCAAGTTGTTCCCTATGTTAATCGGTTTATGCTCTTGGTAAGATTGACAGTGAAGAAGCCCATGGCCTGTTGTTTTATTTTGTTGCATCGCATATAAATTAACTGTGTCCTTAATAAAAAAAAACAACAACCCATTTTTTACTGGTATAATTAATTTTATTTAGGTATTGTATGTAAGTCATATTTCTCTGCTTCGGTTACGTGAAATGTAAATAGTAAAAAAGTTTGAAGTGCCAACTGGGCTAAAGGTAAAGATAAATACAACCTTGAGTTAAGTTTGTGACTGCATGCCTGGATCTATGCAGTTTCCTTGGCAGTATGGCAAGGATGAGCTATTGTTTTTAACTTCAATTTCCTTGTTTACGCTTTAGCCTGAGCTTACCTGCTCCTTTCCATATCTGGCACTGCTTAGCTTTGCAACACAACGAAACTCGGCCAGGGATTGTTTCCCGGGGAGACCTTGGTAAACCTCTTGCTCTAATGAACTTGTTTTTGTTGCAATAGAAATATCCATGACCACCACCCCAGGACAGGTTATCAATCTGTAGAATTTATTGTATTTGTAGTTAGCAGTGCTTTGGTTGTCTGGAATGTAGCAAAAAAAGAAAAAGAACAAGGTATTCATGACCTGACTATTTAATGTAGAGTCCTTGGTGTGCTCTCTGAGCTTTGTTGATTGCTTGCAAACATTTTATGACCCAACTAAGGAACGTCATCCGTGCAAATGAATGGGGCTTATTCCCTGTTTATTATAGGTACCACTTAGAGAGAGCTGTAAAGCACTGTAAAGCTGTATATAAATAAGTCTAAGTGCTATTGCTGTTGCAAAAAAGATGCCAAAGGAGGGACAAAATGAAATGCGAATGACAAAAATTAAATAAAATTAAATCAAATTAAAATATTTTTAAAATTATTTTGGTGAGTTGGCCATGGCGAGCGGGCCCGCAGTGAGTTGACCATGGCTACCGTGTTTTCCCAAAAATAAGATCCTGTCTTATATTTTTTTGAACCCCGAAATAAGCCCTTGGCCTTATTTTCGGGGAGTTGTTGTTGTTGTTGTTGTTGTTATTATTATTATTATTATTATTATTATTATTATTATTATTATTATTATTATTTTTAATTTGATTTATATGCCGCCCTTCTCCGGAGAATCAGGGCGGCTTACAGTGCATTAAGCAATAGCCTTCATCCTTTTGTATATTTATACAAAGTCAGTTTATTGGCCCCATAATCCGGGTCCTCAATTTACCTACCTTAGAAAGGATGGAAGGCTGAGTCAACCTTGAGCCTGGCGAGATTCGAACTTGCAGTAATTGCAGGCAGCTGGTGTTAAATTACAGTGCTTTAGTCTGCGGAGCTTTCCAGGCTCTGGGGTGCATAGAGCAAGATGGGGCTCCTCTTGCCATCTTACCTGATTTCCAGCTCTGCATTTAAATATTTTCAGGGAGGGCTTGTTTTGGGGGGGGCTTATTTTCAGGGAGAGGCTTATTTTAGCACATGTGCTCAAAAGCCCGATTGGGCTTATTATCAGGGGATGTCTTATTTTCGAGGAAACAGGGTAGTTCTCAACGTATGACCGTAATTGAGCCTAAGAATGACAGTTGTAGGATGTGCTGGTTGTTAAACAGGTTATCTTGTGACTGATCTGGTTTTAAAACATTTTCTTTTTTGCGGCAATTGTTAAGTAAATCACGATATTGTCAAGTGAACCCATTGTCCATAATGGGTGTTTCTGACAGACACTGTAAGTAAACGCCATTTTCCAGCAAAAAAAAAAAAATCTCATCATAAATTGTCGTCCTATGATTGCTGGACCTTTCAAACAGTTTTAAATGTGGGCCAGTTGCTGAACAACCAAAAAGCAATTACACAGCTGTGGGGGCATTTTTGGAATTTCCAAATCTGGCTCAGAGGTGGGTTTCAGCAGGTTCTGACCAGTTCTGGAGAACCGGTAGCGGAAATTTTGAGTAGTTCGGAGAACCGGTAGTAAAAATTCTGACTGGCCTCATCTAATCTCTGCCTCCCAAGTCCCAGCTGATCGGGAGGAAATGGGGATTTTATAGTATCCCTCCCCTGGAGTGGGGTGGGAATGGAGATTTTACAGTATCCTTCCCCTGCCACGCCCACTAAGCCACACCCACAGAACCGGTAGTAAAAAATGTTGAAACCCACCACTGATCAGGCTCATATGGATCTTTTTTGAGGTCCGTCGTAACTTTGAATTGTTATTAACCAACCGGTCATAAATCGAGGATTTATAAGCCCTGCCAGTGTTGGTGGATGTAGGGTTTTCTCCATGTCTTTATTTAATGTAGCCTGAAATGAATAGAGATTGCAAAAGAGCTTACGTTGTAATCAGGACTATCAGCCTGCAAAGGGACATTCTTAAAATCTGTGAAATATAATTGAATAGGTTGTTCGTTATGCTTTTTTTTTTTTTTTTGCTCCCTTTTGCTACTCCAAAACATAGCAACTGTGCAGATATGACCAGATAAATTAATTCCTCTCCTGTTGTTTTGTGCATGCATGCTACTATGATTAAGTAAATGTATTTTCCCAAATGACAATATTGGCAATGACATTTCCCCCCCTGAGATGATGACTGTGTCAGAAGGAGTTATGTAGTTCATGGCTCCTTGAGATGCTACTGTGTGACATGGTGTTCATAAGTTTTTCTAGATCCCATTAATGTCTATTCTGATTAGCAATGACTTTCCAAGTCACTGGATTAGAATTCTTGGGGATTCTTTAACAAAGCATCTCTGAATGAAACTAGTACAAGAATTAAATTCCAAATAGAGCTTTCCTACTAACTAACTAACTAACTAACTAACTAACTAACTAACTAACTAACTAACTAACTATCAGCTGTGGTCTTGGCCAGCTCTTACCTTGAAGCAAACTTTTGCTTAACATAGAAGTTACTCTACTAAAACAATTTATTCAGTTCAATCATGTCCAATTCTCAGAGACTGCCTGGAAAAGTCCCTGCAGTTTTCTTGGCAAAGTTTTTTTTTTTTCCAGAAGTGGTTTGTCATTGCCTCCTTTCCTAGGGTTGAGAAAAAGTGACTGGCCCAAGGTCACTCAGCTGGCTTTGAAATGTAGATTTGGTAATCCAGTCAAAAAGACTGTGTCAAGACAGAAATTCAGATAAGCAACAAATCAAAGGTTGACAAAATTAGCTCAGGCAAACACCTAGGATTTGCGTTTCTTCTTTTGCCTATAGAGCCAGCTATGACCCCTACATAGTAATCAAGAAGGTATAAAACCCCATCAACTCTAAACTCCATTTTGTCAGCTGCACCAAACCACAAATCCTGGTGGTTCTGTTCATCAGTAACTGGACCTTTCTTTCCAATCAGCCTCCATTTTATTTCCAGCATCTTTCTTCCAGCTTGCATCTGAATCAGATGGATTTTCCTTCCAATGGTGCTTTAGGTGGAACTCATGGTCTCCCAGTTTCTAGTCAGATGTCTTCACTTCCACACTAAAGCTGGCTCTTCTACTAAGATTGACTATGACTTGTTGTAATTATATTACAACAAGTAATATATTATTGTCTCTTTCATTCATTAAACATGAAACTCAGTCAATTGAATTTCATGTTTAATGAATGAAGTATGTAATAATATATAATAATATAATATATATTATTATTATATTATATAATATAATAATTATTATCTTTTATTCATTAAACATGAAACTTGGTCAACTGAACATTTAAAAATGTGTCACAAATACGATTGACTGGTGCTAATGGCTGATATTGGTTGCTGCCAGCGTGCTAGGAATCAACCAAGTACCTTCTTAAAATATATTATGTTGTTTTAATATAATTGTAATATATATTATTATTATATACTTGATTCATTAAACATGAAACTCAATCAACTGAATTTCATGTTTAATGAATGAAGTATATAATAACAATATACAATAATATAATATATATTATTATTATTATATTATATAATATAATAATTATTATCTTTTATTCATTAAACATGAAACTCGGTCAACTGAACATTTAAAAATGTGTCACAAATACGATTTGTGCTAATGGTTGATACGCGTTGCTGCCAGCGTCCTAGGTATCAATCAAGTATCTTCTTAAAATATACGATGTTGTTATAATATAATATAATATAATATAATATAATATAATATAATATAATATAATATAATATAATATAATATAATATAATATAATATAATATAATATAATAATATAAATATATATATATATATGTATATATATATATATAAATTATATACTTGATTCATTAAACATGAAACTCAATCAACTGAATTTCATGTTTAATAAATGAAGTATATAATAATATATAATAATATAATATATATTATTATATTATATAATTATTGTTATCTTTTATCATTAAACATGAAACAGTCAACTGATCATTTAAAATTATTATTATGATTATTAATAATAATAAAATATATATTAAAATTATATTACAACAAGTTATATTTTGTATTTTTCTAATACAAAATTGTACTTATTTTTCCAAAACGTAAAAGCCCATAAAGACAGTAATACACCATGAATATAAGGGTCAGACCCTGAGTAACACCTAAAGATTTTCTTATACCAATTGGAAATATTCCCAGATCCATCCGCGTATCAACATACGTTCCAAAGAAAAAGCATGCACTCTTAAACTCCATTCAATCTGCTGCAGAGTGTCTATGGAGATTTTTGGTCATCCAGATCATGGTTGTCCCAAAGGTGTTTTTTCAAGAGGACTTTCTTGGTTTTTCTTTGAAGATGTTTTGCTTCGCATCCAAGAAGCTTCTTCAGGTCTGACTAGATGACGGGGAATGGAAGAGCTGAAGAAGCTTCTTGGATGAGAAGCGAAACTGAAGTACTGCTGCCACTTTATAAAGCCTTGGTAAGAACATACCTAGAATACCGCATCCAGTTTTGGTCACCACACTATAAAAAAGTTGTTGAGACTCTAGAAAGAGTGCAGAGAAGAGCAACCAGGATGATTAGGGGACTGGAGGCTAAAACATACGATGAACGGTTGCAGGAACTTGGCACAGCTAGTCTAGTGAAGAGAAAGACCAGGGGAGACATGATAGCAGTCTTACAATACTTGAGGTGATGCCACAGAGAGGAGGGAGTCAAGCTATTTTCCAAAGCACCCGAAGGTCTGATAAGGATTAATGGATGGAAACTGATCAATGAGGGATTCAACCTAGAAATAAAGAGAAATTTCCTGATAGTGAGAGCAATCAACCCATGGAACAGAAGTTGCCTCATCACTGGAGGCTTTCAAGAAGAGATTGGACTTCCATCTGTCAGAAATGGTGTAGGGTCTCCTGCTTGGGCAGGGGGTTGGACTAGATGACCTACAAGTTCCCTTCCAACTCTCTTCATCTATTTCTATTTCTAAAGAAAAAACCAGAAAGTCCAGTTGCCTCTTGAAAAAGCACCTTTGGGACAACCATGACCTGGATGACGGAGAATCTCCATAGACACTCTCCACCACCATCATTTTAAATAAAAAACTTGATTTCAGTCCTTACAGGAAACTACAGATAAACACACAAACATGTGGGGTTACTAGCTTACTTGTCCATGCTTCGTAGCTATGTCATAGTAGAGCTGAATAGCTCTATCTCTGCACTAGTTGAGTTCACACATTATACAAAGTCATAATGAGACAAGGGAGCTTTTCTGTGGCTTTCAACTTGTTTAGTGTGATAGGCAGGGCTGGGCTTCAAAAATTTTAGCAAGGGGTTCTCTGCCCGGTTGCTGGGTGGGTGTGGCCATGGTGGGTGTGGCCTAGTCAGCCTCCTGCACCATGGTGTGGGGGGGGTTGATTTTGCCCTACCTGGGCTCTGGAGACTTTCTTTGAGCCTCCGGGAGGGCAAAAATGGCCTCCTCGACCTCTGGAGGCCCTCTGGAGGCCAGAAACTTCCCGAAACTCCGGTACACCCATTTTTCGCCCTCCCTGAGCCTCCATGTATGCCCTGCACTTACCTGCATCTAAAATGGGTGGTGTGGGGACTCCTGGGAGGGGTGGGGTGGAGTGGGCTGGGCCAGCCAGGAGTGGGATTTGGGGGTCCTCCAAACTGCACAGAATCTTAGCTAGAGGTTCTCCTGAAACCCTGCAAACCCCCAGCAGTGATAGTGAATCTATTCTGCATGCTTTGAAGTAAGCTTGAATCCTGATATCAAGATAATCTCTGTGTAGAGGCGATCCGTTTTAACTGTGGATGCCTCCATTGCCAACCAGATTCTCAGAATGTTCTATGCTGTAAGTGGGAAATCAAAGGAAAAGTTATTTAATATGTATTTAAACCAGAGCTCGCTAGCCAGATCCCACTCACACATTTATTATTAACTTTGATCCAGGAATAGATCTATTGAAATGATTTGTTCCCAGCAGAGAAATCTTTTAAGTACCACCTTCGTAAAAACAGCACAGTTTTAAATAAGGCTCCCTTAACATTTATGCAGCTTTTAGACATCTTGAACATTGATGCAAGCTTTGGTGTGAAGATTTCCTGAATTAGCTCCAAGGGTTAATGCCAACAATAATATGTATATTCCATTTTGTTCCATTTCTTACGTTTAAAATATCATTGAGAAAATATGAGTCTCCCTCTAATTCAATGCTTGTCAACTTTGGCAGCTTTAAGATGTGTGGACTTCAACTCCCCGAATGAGTTGTGCTAAACTGGCTGGAGAATTCTGGGAGTTGAAGTCTACCTGTTGCTAAGGCTGTGACCATTGGAATACTCGCCCAATGTTTTAGTCACAGCTGAATTTCACCTTTCACATTAGTAACCTGTGTGCTGAGAAACTGTCAGGCAGGCTGCAAGGAGGAGTCAAGCAGGGAATTAACCTTGAGTCCTTATGCAGCCACGAGAGATATAAGCCTGACTTCAGCTCCGCCACCTCCCGAGATCCATGAAGCTTTATCTGCTTAATCCCTGGAGAAGGAAAGCAGTCTTGGGAGATTCTTGTAGTGCAGGAAGAGGTCAATAAAGTTGCTTATTCAAGCTATTCACCAGAGGCTCCAGTTGCTTGAACCGGACATTGTACATCTAAAATATCCGTCCTTAATCCTGCTTTCTTTTTTACTTTAGTTTGGCATCAGCATTGGCAGAGGGCACCTTGTGGATGTCACCATGGAGAAGAAGGAGAACTTTCCACCTCTTAATTCCCTGAATGAGTACCAGCCAATCGGGACAGCTGATA
Organism: Pituophis catenifer annectens; assembly: GCF_029215685.1. NCBI lineage: Eukaryota > Metazoa > Chordata > Lepidosauria > Squamata > Colubridae > Pituophis > Pituophis catenifer. Next base: position 7,103,408 of record NW_027256893.1, read on the forward strand.
AAACCGATATGAGCAGCAACGCTCAAAAGAATGGTGGAAACCAAAGAACCATGCAGCTGAGAAAGGAAATCTCCCTCCTGAACGGCATCTGCCTAATCGTAGGAAATATGATTGGATCCGGGATATTCGTATCACCTAAAGGAGTACTTAACTACAGTTTGTCCTATGGATTATCCCTAGTCATCTGGGCCCTGGGAGGGATGTTCTCCGTGATTGGAGCTCTCTGCTATGCTGAACTGGGCACCACCATCACCAAGTCAGGAGCCAGTTACGCATATATCTTGGAGGCCTTTGGAGGCTTCATTGCCTTTATACGCCTGTGGACATCGTTGTTGATCATTGAACCAACCAGCCAGGCTATAATTGCAATAACTTTTGCCAACTATATCGTGCAGCCAGTCTTCCCTTCTTGCCAGCCTCCGTACATTGCTTGCCGTCTGATCGCCGCTGCTTGTGTATGTGAGTATTCCCCATAGATCCTCCGGCTTGAATTTGCTTCCATCAGAGCTGGTGGGAGGGGGTGGTGGTGACAAAGGAAGGTCAAGAAGTGGACCTCCTGCCTTGTGGTCTGCCGTGCCTTTAAAAATGGGATTTGCTTAGCAGCTAGTGCAGAAGCAGAGCGGTGCATATGGTAGCGATACAAGAGGTACCCTCGTTTTTGCGCAGAAAAGGGTGAAAAGCAAGGGTGTGCTGTGGTTCTACAATGGGACGCGGTGGCTCAGTGGACGCTGAGCTTGTCGATCGAAAGGTCGGCAGTTCGGCGGTTCGAATCCCTAGTGCTGTGTATCAGGGTGAGCTCCCGTGACTTCTCCCAGCTTCTGCCAACCTAGCAGTTCAAAAGCACGTAAAAAATGCAAGTAGAAAAATAGGGGACCACCTTTGGTGGGAAGGGAACAGCGTTCCGTGCGCCTTTGGCATTGAGTCATGCCGGCCACATGACCACGGAGATGTCTTTGGACAGCACTGGCTCTTCGGCTTTGAAACGGAGATGAGCATCGCCCCCTAAAGTCAGGAACGACTAGCACATACGTGCGAGGGGAACCTTTACCTTTACCTTACTTTGGTTCTACTGAACTGAGGGACAAGTCTATCCTTCAGAAGCTTAAGGTGGCATCCATGGTGGTCCTTGACCTTCTGGAGTAAACTCAAACCAGAGTCAACCAGAAAGTTCCATGATTGATTATGGACTTCAGCTTGGGTCTCTTAAGTGCTTGTCCAATGCCTTGAACCATCACACTATGTTGCCTCTCTTAAGATTCAGCTGAAAAGATGGATTTAACATTATTCTGTTTTTTTTTTCTCGAGAAGCATGCACACAAATAGCTGTCAACACAGTGTAAATGCATAGCTACTCCTCGACCACAATTGAAACCCAACATTTTTGTTGCTAGGCGAGACATTCGTTAAGTGACTTTCACCCCATTTTATGACCTTTCCGGCCACAGTTGTTAAGTGAATCATTATCATTGTTAAGTGAGTCACCTGGTTGTTAAGTGAATCTGACTCCCCCGTTGATTTTATTTGTCAGAAGGGTCGCAAAAGGGGATCCCGTGATCGCAGGACACTGCAACGGTCATAAATATGAACCGGTTGCCAAGTGGCTGAACTTCTATCATGTGACCTATGGGGATGCTGCCATGGTCATAAGTGTGAAAAAAAAATTCAGTGCTGTTGTAACTTCGAACAGTCACTAAAGAAAGGTTGTAAATTGAGGATTTAACCTGTGTAATAATTTATGACTTAATAGAGCCGTGATGGTGAACCTATGGCACGCATGCCACAGATGGCATGCATAGCCATATCGGAAGTTCCACTGGAAGTTGGAAAAGGGGCCATTTCCGGCCTCTAGAGGGCCTCCGGGAGGGTGGGAAAGGCCGTTTTCACCCTCCCCAGACTCCTAGAAAGGCTCTGGAGGCTGGGGAGAGCAAAAAACGGGCCTAACGTGCCATCGCGTGCCAGGAGCGTGGAGGGGTGGTGGTCATAGAATTATGGATGTGGGCATGCACACCTCCCCCCGCTCCTGGCACGCGATGGCAAAAAGATTAGCCATCACTGTAATGGAGCATTTGGGAGCACAGAAGATTGCTTGAAAACACCTTGATCTTTCCACTTTCCATCCATCCTTGGACAAGATGCAGGATGAAAAGGTGCCGGAGACACGGGATTTGCACACTCCAAAGCTTCCTTTTTGAGATTAAAAAGAAGGGATAATCAGGACCAATCAGGACACAGTACAATGCAATACAGCAGTCTTAAAGCTATATTGAGGGTTTATATATTGCCAACTCAACAAGTTAGGTAATAATCATTTCCTAACAGTAATGGCTGTTGTTTTTACGGAACAGTTCGCAATTCAACTCTATGGGAATCCTACGGAAACATATTCATTAAGCCGGTGCTTCTCAGTAAGGGATCAAAGGAAAAGAGACTTACTAATTGGAAACTTAAAAAAAAAAAATTACTGAGACATTCTAAAGAGAAGGCGAAGCTTGTTTATGATTACGTTGAGCCAAGAGATCTGCTCATCATTGATGGGTACAGTAATATGCCAGAGTATTAATCATCCTGGGTGGATACTCTTAGGGTGTGTAAAGACCTTTTCTTTCAGGGTAATAATAAGTGATCTCAGCAGCTTGGGTTACAGCTGCAAGAGATGGAAACTTTACGCAATAACCACCAGACAAAATACCCTGTGAGACTATGGAGGAAAAGGGATTTCATCACATTTGTGTTTACCGAGCAGCTATCTGGGTCCTGACACTGAGCTGGAGTTTGGTTGAGTTGCTGTGGTGGATGAAGAGAAACAACTTCTGCATTAGGAAAGGATAGTAGTTAAGTAGCTTTTGAAAAGGTTACTAAGCTGGGGTGCCCTTTGAGAAACCGATGCTGAAAAGCAAACTGAAAATCGTGCAGGGGTCAAATAATTCTCCAAAGCACCAGAGGCCAGGGCAAGAAAACAATAACCAAAGAGAGAAGCAACCTGCAGAATTAAGGAGAAACTTCCTAACAGTGAGGACAATTCGCCAGTGGAACAGCTTGCCACCAGAAATCATCGGTGCTCCATCACTGGAGGTTTTTAAGAAGAGACTGGACAGCCATTTGTCTGAAATGATATAGGTCCGTGATGGCGAACCTATGACACACGTGCCACAGGTGGCACGTGGCGCCATATCTGTGGGCATGTGAGCATTGCCCTAGCTCAGCTCCAGCAGACATGTGCTTGCCGGCCAGCTGATTTTGGGCCTTCTGAAGTCAGGAAATGGGCCGTTTCCAGCCTACGGAGGGGCACGGAGGGGGTGGGGAAGGCCGTTTTCGCCGTCCCCAGGCTCCAAGAAAGCCTCTGGCGCCTGGGGAGGGCGAATAACAGGACATCCGGGCCCACCAGTAACCTTTTTGCCATCGCGTGCCAAAAGCAGGAGGAGCGCAAGCATGGGGGGACGGGGGAATTATGGGTGTGGGCACGCATGCCTGCGACACCCCCCCCCACACTTTTGGCACGTGACGACAAAAAGGTTAGCCATCACTGGTATAGGTTCTCCTGTTTGAGCAGGGGGCTGGACTAGAAGACCTCCAAGGTCCCTTCCAGCTCTATTCTATTCTAAATTCTATACATGTAGGAAAAGAAGGGAGACCGAGGCTGGGCGTGGAGTTAAGAGAGGAATCAGCATGGAGTCATTAGGTTGCCACAAACAATCCCAAATCCAGCCCTCCCCCCTTTGAATTCCATTAAGTCAGGGGTGTCAAATCCGCGACAACATGTCGTCGTCACGTGATGTATCGCAACTTTCCCCCCCTTCACTAAAACGGGTGGGCGTGGCCGGTGCGGGACGCATCCGGCCCACGGAGCTGCGAGTTTGACACCCCTGCATTAAGTCTTATTGGGTGCCAATCTAGTTCTGAGCCTTAGTTGGATAGAAGTTTGTACATGGGATTGAGAAATACATCTTCTTAAACTGGAACTGAGCAGGTAGTCCTGATTCCTAGTGTCTGGAAATAGACTACTAAGCCTTATTCACAATAATCTTTAACTGAACAAAACACTGCATCCCCGGAATTTTTAAAACCATATACCGTATTTTTCGGATTATAAGACGCACCTACCTTTTTTGGTGAGGAAAAGAAGAAAAAGAAATCGGCCTCTGCCTCTGAGCAATTTTGCCTCTTTGCAGCAAACAGCAAACAGCCTGCTTTACTTTCATTTTCATTTTCAGCATAGCTTGATTAGCACAAGGAAAAAAAAATCTCCAACAATTTACCTCATTGCAGCAAGCAGCAGAGCCCTGCGCAAAGCAGCTGAGAGCAAATCAGCTGAGAGTCGGGAGTCCGATCCAATCAACTTGTGCTAATTAGGCTGTGCTGAAGCTGAAAGGAGCTGTTTTTTCTTGCTGTTTGCTTGCAAGGAGGTAACTGCTGCGAGGCAGAGGCCAAAGGGTGGGGGTCAGTGGGTGAGCAGGAACTTCTTCACCTCTGACTGGATTTCCATTCTTCTATTCCCCACCATCCAGTCAGAGCTGAAGAAGCTTCTTGGGTAAGAAGCGAAACATCTTCAAAGAAAAACCAGAAAGTCCAATTGCCTCTTGAAAAAACACCTTCGGGTTTCACATAAAAGACATCTTTTAGTAGGAAGTTTCATTAACTGAAACCAACTTTTTAAAAAAAAAAAAATATTACTGCATGTTTTTTTGAAGTGAGCCATGCATCTAATTGTATCTTTTCTTTCAAAAGGAGCCCCACAGCTGAGGAAACATATCAGAAAGAAATAGTTCCCGTTAAAACGATGCAAAAATACGTTGGACCTAATTCTATTTTTTCCTGTCCTTCAGATACCATAATTTTCTTTAAAATTAAAACCCTCCAACTGTTTTCATTGCCAAGTGACAGATTTGAGGCAGCATTTCCTATTTTCAACAAAAATTTTGTCAGTTAAAAAGAAATGTTTTTTTAAGATGTGGATTGCAAACAAGAATCTGAAAACAAACAATATTTTCCCCTTTTTTCGGTACTCTTGCCATGATGTTTGTCTTATGAGGTCCTTCCTGTTTTTGCCACTGGAAGTGTTAACAGAGCAACCAAATTGGCTGTCTGCCCCCTTTTAAACCTTGTGGTTCTCTTTAATTTATGACTATTTTTTCCCCCTAACTACTTCTATAAGGATTATTCTTTATATTATTCATGTTGTCTTGTATTCTTGTATGCACTGCACCAGTGGAGGCTAAGCCAGGGGTGAAATTCAGCAGGTTCTGACAGGTTCTGGAGAACCGGTAGCGGCAATTTTAAGTAGTTCGGAAAACAAATATCACCTCTGGCTGGCCCCAGAGTGGGGTGGGAATGGAGATTTTGCAATATTCTCCCCCCAGGAATGGGGAGGGAATGGAGATTTTGCAGTATCCTTCCCCTGCCATGCCCACCAAGCCATACCACACCCACCAAGCCACGCACACAGAACCGGTCGTAAAAAAATTTGAATTTCACCACTGGGCTAAACCAATTTCGTTGTATACATGATGTACAATGACCATAAAGGCTTTGACTTAACACAACCTTCTTAGCTTGTTTACTAATATGGCATTTTGACTGTTAACTCTGGCTTGGAAAACTTCACATCAGGGCTTGCTTTAAAAACAACCAATGTCGTTTAGAAGGAGCCTTGGTGGCGCAGCAGATTAAAGTGCTGTTAAGTAGTACTTACCTGCCAGGTGCCTGCGATTACTGCGAGTTCAAATCTCACCAGGCTCAAGGTTGACTCAGCCTTCCATCCTTCCGAGGTAGGTAAAATGAGGACCCGGATTGTGGGGGCAATAAGCTGACTTTGTATTAAAAAAAAGAACACCGCTTAGGGGGTGGCCAAAAGCCCTACTAAGCAGGTATATACAAAAGTATGAAGGCTATTGCTTAACGCATTGTAAGCCGCCCTGAGTCTCCGGAGAAGGGCGGCATATAAATCGAACCAATAAATAAAATAAATAAATAAATAAATGTCACCATCGCTTTCTAATGCCTTCCTTTGCTTCCCTTTTTTGTCTTGTAGGTCTTCTAACATTTATAAATTGTGCCTATGTTAAATGGGGAACAAGGGTGCAGGATGCATTCACCTATGCCAAAGTCATTGCTCTAATTGTCATCATCGTTACAGGAATTGTTAAACTATGCCAGGGTAAGATAAATAGCTGAACATACAGAGGTTTGTATCGATTGTTTTTGCATTGAGAACCAGTTGGGTTCTAGTCGTTAAAAGGCACCAGGTTAGAAACGGGGAATTCTAATACTGTCTTGGGCACGAAGCAGGGGTGCTATTCAGCAGGTTCTGACAGGTTCTGGAGAACCGGTAGCAGAAATTTTGAGCAGTTCGGAGAACTGGCAAATACCACCTCTGGCGGGCCCCAGAGTGGGGTGGGAATGGAGATTTTGCAATAGCCTTCCTCCAGGACTGAGGAGGGAATGGGCATTTTGCAATATTCTTCCCCCAGGAGTGGGGAGGGAATGGGGATTTTGCAGTACCCTTCTCCTGGAGTAGGGAGGGAATGGAGATTTCGCAATATCCTTCCCTCAGGAGTGGGGAAGGAATGGAGATTTTGCAATATCCTTCCCCCAGGAGTGGGGAGGTAATGGAGATTTTGCAGTATCCTTCTCCCAGGAATAGGGAGGGAATGGGGATTTTGCAGTATCCTTCCCCCAGAGTGGGGAGGGAATGGGGATTTTGCAGTATCCTTCCCCCAGGAGTGGGGAGGGAATGGAGCTTTTGCAGTATCCTTCCCCCAGGAGTGGGGAGGGAATAGAGATTTTGCAATATCTTTCCCTTGGAATGGGGAGGGAATGGAGATTTTGCAGTATTCTTCCCCTGCCACGCCCATCAAGCCACGCCCACAGAACCGGTAGTAAAAAAAAAATTGAATTCCACCACTGGCATGAAGCCACCAGGTGGGTGACCTTGGACCAGTATTTCTTTCTGGGAAGAAGAAGAAGAAGGAAACCAATCACTTCCAAACTTTGCAGCAACTTATCCATGTAATCAACCAGGAGTCAAGGCTAACTAAAATAAGAGTTTGATGTAGCGGTGAAGGCATCAGGCTAGAAAACCGGGAGACTGGGAGTTCTAATCCTGCCTTAGGTGCAAAGTCAGCTGTGGGAACCTTGGGGTAGTCCTTCTCTCTCAACTCTTAACAAGAGTTAACAAGAGTTCTGAAAATCTTTGCCAAGAAAACTGCAGGGACTAGTCTGGGCAAACACCAGGTGTCAATGCTGCGCGAAGCACAAAACGATACAGATAAAAATTGAGCAACAAAAACCATATGTTGAGCAAGCACCCATTTGGGTTATTTTTCATCAGAAGGTATAACACTTGTTGGTCACCTCAGTAGCTAGACCAGGAGTCAGCAACCTGTGGCTCTGGAGCCGCATGTGGCTCTTTCATCCCTCTGCTGCGTCTCCCTGTCACCGGTCGGCTCCACAATTGATAGGGCTTTTGGTTAGGATAGGTAGAGGAAAAAGGACACCGCGCTAGGAGGAGACTCTATGGTGAGGGAACCGGACTTCCGGTCGACAGAGGAAAAATGATGCCATGCTAGGAGGAGACTCTATGGTGAGGGAACCGGACTTCCGGTCAGCTCCAGAATTGAATGGGGGGCTTCCGGTTAGAACCTTTGCGGCTCTTTGAGTGTTTAAGGTTGCCGACTCTTGAGCTAGGCTGACCCAAGAGGATATGTTAAAGAAGTGGTCCACAACCTTTGCGCCTTGGTGGCCCTACTGGGGGGGGGCTTAGGAAGAGGGGAACCGGGCCGTGGGAGTGTCGGGATGACATACGCACATGTGGGCAGCTCAATTTGCACAAATTGAGCTGCGTGCACGTTCGGGCCAGTGCAATGCTCATGTCAGTTGAGTTACGTGGCCCAGTTATGAATAGACCGTGGCCTGGTAGTGGGTCACGGCCCAGAGGTTGGGGACCCCTGTGTTCAAGAGGTCCCTAACGTGAACAATTTCTCTTTATGAAAAATCAATCTTGTCATCTCAATGAATTTCTGGGTAGGCGTGAATGAGAAATTGTGATATAAGCTGAACTGGAACTAAAAGGTTTAGCGATATTTTCAATAGATTTAACGGAGAGAAAAGCTCTGACTGAGCTACAGCATTAATCCGTTTAGCAATCCATGGCTTTATGCTATATACCCAACAAATATTTTAAGAACATTCACTACTTATTTGTGCTTAGCACTGCCAAGCTCTTCCACAATTCATTTTCCTCTTATCCCTCCTTTTAAACATTTTTGTAGTTGCGTGTATACTGATCTTTTGGGAAAATGCTTCCTGCGTCGGGTAAAAGGAACTGTAATCCACAAAAGCTTACCGTATTCCATAGTAAATTGGTTACCTTTAATCCTTGATTTATGACCATAATGGAGGCCAGAATTGTTGTGTCATGTGTAAGTCAGTGCACCCATGTTACAGATACAATTTTATGACATTTTTTGGTGGTGGTCCTAGAACATGCTGCAGTCATTAAGCAAACCCATAGAATGCAATTGGCATTTTTTTTTTGCCAAGAACTGGAAGTAAATGCTGGAAATAAATGTCCCTAGCCAAAAAAAAAAAAAAAAGGAAGTGGCTGTGCGAGAACCGCTGCCGCCGGGGGCGAGGGAGTGGTGGTGGCAAGGATGGGCGGTCCGGGGCTTCCCTGACTCCCCACCCGAGCAGACTTCTGGCATAGCCCCAGGCCTCTGGGGGGAGGGAGGGAGGGAATCCCCAGCCTGCTGCTCCTGCCCCTGTCACCCCCTTGCCCCCAACAAGAGCAGTTCTCGTGCTGCTGCTTCTCCAGCATCACCAGTAGCAAGTGCCGGGGCAGAGAGGGCAGGGGCAGGCTGTGGTGGCAGGCCGTTCTCGCCGGGTAACAGACAGGCTGCTCCTGGAGCAGGCAGGAGAAGGAGAAGCCACCAGCGGGGAGGTGAGCTGCCCCAGGAGGACTGGAGGAGAGCGCAGCTCCTCACTCATGGAGATCCACCGGCGGGGAAGTGGCCGCGGAAAGTGGTAAGAAGTGCACGAGCCAGGAAGCAGTCATGCTCCTTGACAGGGAGAGGGTTGCACATTCACACCAGCAAAGGTTTGTGTGATCTGTCCCCGTGTCTACACACACACAAACACAGCCAGCCGAGGGTTAAGGAAGCACTTGGCACGTACACAGGTCGTTATCTCAAACTTGGCAACAATATAAGCACCGTCTGCCAAGAGCTTTTACTGCAAAAGATAACACAAAATTACATACGCATTGTAAATAGTCCAGCAAAACAATATCCCTTCGGCAGCTTCAGGCGTTGTTCAAGTGACTAGCCAGAGTTAGTTTTTGTTCGTCACGGAGTTTTACCAGCCACCACCCTCTCTTATATAGTCTCTGGGGTGTGGTCCAGTGACTCAGTTCTAATCCCTAGCACGCCTCCTTAACTGCTGCAACCGTTTATCACGCCTTCGTTGGCATGCATCCAGGAACGACGGCTCTCCTTCCTCGCTCTCATCAGAGACACCTGGCTCCTGGCTAATCTCCTCTCCCTCGGCCGGCACCTGAGACAGTGCCAGAGGGGAGGGGCCTGGAGAGGGTGGCCTGGCTGACCCCTCTCCCTCATGTTCGGAGCCTTCTTCCTCCAATGAGATAGGCTCAGAGGGCAGGGCCACAACATTGTGCAACCCTCTCCAGCCAGGGAGCATGACCGTTTCCTGGCCAGCGCACCTCTTACCGCGACCACTCCCCACCGGTAGATCTCCATGAGTGAGAAGCTGCACTCTCCTCCGGTCCTCCTGGGGCGGCTTGCCTCCCCGCTGGCAGCTTCTCCTTCTCCTGGCTGCTAGAGTCTAAATTATATCTTGTTCAAAATTTTCTGCAATGGGTATTCACATGGGTGAGAGAGCCTGTTATTAAGTCATCCAGTTAATACCACATTTAATTTGATCCAGAAATTTGTAATGTACTTAAATTATATTACTGTTTGAAGATACTTTGGCCTATAAACCAATAACGGGAATGACCTTGAAAAGCTGTTTTGCTAACCCTTGTGTGCATATTGCTGACAAGGTTGCTTGTATTTTGAAGCCAAGATCTCCGAGTCTCTTTCCTTTAGTCATACGTGTGTTTTTTTTTCTTTGTTATTTGTCTATTGTTCAATTTCGGCCACTTGGCCTGGCTAATCTGTTTTTCTTATGAGCTGCAGTATCTGAGCCTGTGGTAGGTTTATCACGATACTCGGTTTCAAAAACTCACTTCTTTATTCCTGTTTGGCTTGGAAATTTCAATCACACGCTAGGACGAGAAAAATAGGAAGTCTGTACTTCCATTGTGCTGAAAATGCGTTTATACCTTCAGCATATTGTTTATTCACCAGCGGGGCCTATGGAGAATCATCCATTATCATAATAAGGCATGTGTATCCTTTCTCATATTACGTTAGCCACCATCCTTTCTTCCTTTAGGAGGCGAGATGTGGAAATTGTTTTAAGGTGATTTAGATTGTTTTGTATTCATCACTTTAAACATTGCAGAGGATTCTAGATAAACTCCTATGAAGCAACTTTGCAGTTTGTTTTCTAAGTGATACTGAATAAAAACAACTACTGGTTGTAATTTGATTTTTTTTTAAAAAAAATTACATTTTATCCACTGTTCAAAAAAAAAAACCCAACAATTTGGAAAAATGGTGTGGCTTAGTAAAAATGACACTTTCAGTACACCTGAAATTAAAGCTGGATTTACAGCTTTAATATCAAGCCGATGTCCCTTTCTTTGTTCAATATCCAGCTGGATGAAACGTCAAGAGAGATTTTAAGACGCTGTTGTAAGATGTTTTGCTGAACGATTACGGGAAAACAGTACATCCAGTCTAACAAAGAGAAGTATTAGGGGTAATATTGCATTCAGTTTTGGTCACCACGATGTAAAAAAGATGTGGAGACTCTAGAAAGAGTGCAGAGAAGAGCAACAAAGATGATGAGGGGACTGGAGGCTAAAACATATGAAGGACGGTTGCAGGAACTGGGTATGTCTAGTTTAATGGAAAGAAGGACTAGAGGGTGACATGATAGCAGTCTTCCGATATCTCAGAGGCTGCCCCAAAGAAGAGGGAGTCAAGCTATTCTCTAAAGCACCTGAGGGCAGGACAAGAAGCAATGGGTGGAAACTAAATCAAGGAGAGAAGCAATTAAGAAATTTCCTGACAGTGAGAACAATTAATCAGTGGAAGAACTTACCTCCAGAGGTTGTGAATGCTCCAACGCTGGAAGTTTTTAAGAAGAGATTAGATAACCATTTGTCTGAAGTGGTGTAGGGTTTCCTGCCTAAGCAGGAGGTTGGACTAGAAGACTTTCAACTATTCTGTTCTGTTCTGTTCTGTTCTGTTCTGCTGTTCGGTCCGGTCCGGTCCTGTCCTATCCTATCCTATCCTATCCTATCCTATCCTATCCTATCCTATCCTATCCTATCCTATCCTATCCTATCCTATCCTAATAGCAGTCTTCCAGTTCTTGAATGGCTGTCACAAAGAAGAGGGGGGCAACTTAGTCTCTAAAGCACCTGAAGGCAAGACACAACAAATAATAATAATGGGTGATTGTTAAAGAGAGATCTAACCTACAGCTAATGAGAAATTTCCTGATAGAACAATTAACCAGTGGAACAGCTTGTAGATACTCTATCACTGGAGGCTTTTAAGAAGAGATTAGATAACCATTTGCCCAGAAGGGTGTAGTAGGCTCTCCTGCTTGAGCAGGGAGCTGGACTAAAAGACCTCCAAAGTCCATTTCAACTCTATTAATCTGTACTCTATGTTTTAAACGTATTGCCTGACTATGAATTGGGAATTTTTCCCATTCATTATCATCTAGTAAGGCAAAAAACAGTAATAGTTGCTCTAGTAATGGACAATTTGATCACATTGGAGTAGCTTCAAAATTATTTCCCGGGGGCTGAGGCTAAATAAGGAAATAAGAATAAACCTTGATAGCTACATGTACTTTTGAAACTTCTTCCCTAAATGATGTCTACTGGGTGGTTTAATATGTGCTTGGTCTAAAAAGTTAGATTATTTCAGTACAGACCCCAAATAAAGGAGTTAGCACATGAAGGAGAAGACATCTACAATCCTGGCACTGATAGGGACATTTAAGATATGAATCTGAAATTAAGACACTGACTCCAAACTACCCTGCTCTAGATTAAAGCAAAGAGGATTTTTTTTTATGCATTTCGCCTCCAAAAAAGAGAGATGACTTTTTTTTAAAAAAAATTAATTTATATGCTGCCCTTCTCCGGAGACTCAGGGCGGCTTACAATGTGTTAAGCAATAGCCTTCATACTTTTGTATATTTATACAAAGTCAGTTTATTGCCCCCATAATCCGGGTCCTCATTTTACCTACCTTAGAAAGGATGGAAGGCTGAGTCAACCTTGAGCCTGGTGAGATTTGAACTTGCAGTAATTGCAGGCAGCAGATGTAAGTGGATGTTAATAAGTGCTTTAGTCTGCTTTAGTCTGCTGAGCCACCAGAGCTTTTAAAAAATGAGTGCTTAAAGAATGGGCATTTTGAATTTCTGGGAATTGCTGAGAACATAGATGTCTTTGGGTTGACGTTTTATGGAATCAAATCTTGACAGCTTGATTCCATAAAACCAGTTTCTGCTTCTTGCTATGATTTAATATGGAATCCTGCTAAATTTCTGGTGGGATTACCAAATGTTTGTCAGATTCAGCAACCTTGTGAGATCGTATTAGGTGCTGTCTTATTGTCCTATTATAGATATCAAGGGACGCAGTGGCTCAGTGGCTAAGATGCTGAGCTTGTTGATCGAAAGGTCGGCAGTTCAACGGTTCGAATCCCTAGTGCTGTGTATCAGGGTGAGCTCCTGTTATTTGTCCCAGCTTCTGCCAACCTAGCGTTCGAAAGCACATAAAAAGTGCAAGTAGAAAAATAGGGACCACCTTTGGTGGGAAGGGAACAGTGTTCCGTGTGCCTTTGGCATTGAGTCATGCCGGCCGCATGACCACGGAGACATCTTAGACAAGCCAGCTCTGTCGAAACGGAGCACTCCATTTCGGCTTTGAAACGGAGATGAGCACCGCCCCCTAGAGTCGGGAACAACTAGCACATATGTGCGAGGGGAACCTTTACCTAGATATCAGAGGTTCTGTATAGTTGACATTTTTCTTATTATGTTGTTCTAAAAAACCAACCTCTTCATTGTATATGTTCCAAGGTTGCATTTATTTCTGTGTTTTTCTTTTATATCCAGGATACTCAGAACATTTTCAGGATTCTTTTGAGGGGTCATCTTGGAACCTCGGAGGAATTTCTCTTGCACTTTATTCTGCCCTGTTCTCATACTCAGGTTGGGACACCCTGAATTTTGTAACTGAAGAAATAAAAAATCCAGAAAGGTAAGAGCTTCTTGGTGCTTTTATTTTTTAACAACAAGTAAAAACCCTCACAAAGTTTAAAAGACCCTCACCTAGTTTTAAAACTGACAAGGAGTTTGATCCCATAAACAAAGGAAAAAATTTGCATTAATATCAGTATCTTTGAATCCTGCAAATAGAAGGGGAAAAGGAAAGAATTATGGAGTTGAAGAGATTCCTTAAAGCGAATTTTGCTTGCTTGTAGGCAACATAGAACATTGCTTGCTGAATTGATATAGTTGAGCATACCTGCTTTTTATGGCTTTTAATTTTATGTCTTGGAGGAAGAAGTTTCAATCTAATTTTTTGTTGTTAATATATTGACTTTTGGGGGGTCCTTAGTGCTCACTGAGCTTGGTTATTTTCCTGCAAACATTTCATTACCCAAACTGAATAATATCATCAGTAGTGCTTCTAGCTTCTAGCATTGATGATGTTACTTAGTTGGGTAATGAAACATCTGCAAGAAAACCACCAAGCTCAGAGAGCCCCAAGGATACCCCACTTTTCAACCTGTTGTGGCCCATCAGCGGCCTGTGCAGCTAGTAGCTGATTCAGACAGCGAGGAGGCTGGTGTGGTGCTGCACCAGCAGCCTGTGCAGCTGGCACTCGAGTCGGACAATGAGGAGGCTGGAGAAGATGTGGTGCCAGAGGCGGGGATTCAGCCAGGGCCTTCAGAACCTCCAGAAGCTCCCATAAGTGAAGAGGATGAAGAGGAGAAGCCTTGATGCATGGGTGCGCAGAGCTGCCAAAAGGCAGGAGTGCCTCCTCAGGAGGAGGTCTCCTCGAGAGTAAGGCTTGGGGCTAATTGGCCACTCCCTTAGCCTATTTAAGGAGGAACGCCGACTGAGGCAATTTGCAGGGAACAACTTCGTTCACTCTCCTTCGTGTCTTGTCCTGCTTATCTTATCAGCTTCCTGCAAATTGCTTCTGGGCATTCTGCCAACCATAGAAAGCTTTCAGTTATTATTCTTTGAATTCTTGGCGGCTGTTAATCCAATTAATTAACAGCCGATGTTATAAAAGATTGGTTTATTTAGTAAACTAAGGTTTGAACGGGCTTTGTGTGTGCTGCGTTCTTTGGGGTCCGTAGCTGGGGCAGAACACGACCCTGTGAAATATTTTCCTTTTTCGATGTGTGGACTTTTCAAATACGGTGAATGGGAAGGAATACAGAATGTGAGTTTCTGATCTGAGCCTCCCATCATGGGAACCTCTCCTGTGCTATAATCAGTACACATTTAAAGCCTCTGGAACAGATGGGGTGCCAGGATAATGTAAATAAAGCACTTTTTGAAAAAAAAAACACGAATGTGCTTTAGTGCATTTCTGAAACTTTCTCATGGTTTTATAATCACCGCAAACACGAACAGACGATATTCCAGGTTTTAAGTGGGTGTTTGTCGGGGGGGGGGGGGGGAGGGGTTCTTATAATGACTCTGAAGTACTGAAGTATTTTCTTTTCTTTTGATTTGACCAGGAATTTGCCTCTCGCTATTGCGATTTCTATGCCGATCGTGACAATTATCTACATCTTGACCAATATAGCTTACTATACAGTGCTGGATATTAATGCTATCCTTTCTAGCGATGCAGTTGCGGTGGTAAGTCTGGCCTTACTCTTTTATTTTATTTTATTTATTGTTAGATTTGGCTCTTGAGTCCCTGCTTCCACCTGAAAAATTTTTATATTGGACTAGGGTTGCAATGACCTTATTTCTGTTTTGTTTTGTTTTTCCAGTCGTTAATAGCTCGATAACTGTTTGACTTTTCCGCTTGAAAGAAAAGAGAAGGCCAAGTTATGCCTTTTATCCCTAAGTGATTTGGCAGTCATTCAGGTTTCGAAATATTGTTGGAGCTTCATATACCTGGTGACTAATCGGTGAAATTGCATTTCCTTCTGGATTTGATGTTAATCGGGAGGCCGAGTTGAAATGTGTACGAAACTAAGTGAAGATTTATTGGATTAAATCATCAGTTACCCTTGGCTGTGATTTTAATATAGAGCCCTTTTGATTTCAAAAGGAGGAAAATGCAATTAATGTAATGTGGATATTATTCTCCCCACAGGTGATTTCCGCCTGAGAGGCTCGGTGAACTGGGCCTCCTTTCCTAACACCTCAGGGTAGCTTAGCGATCCGAGGAGTTAAACGTCTGACTAAAATTGCAGTGAAATTAATGAGGAGTATTTCTGCTTTTAGCAGGTTGGAAGTGATCTCTGTGGGTTCGTTGCTGACGAACCCTTGTACAAGGCCAAAATGAACATTTCATGTTTCATCTTAGACTCATGGGGTTAGAAGGAGGTCTTCTAGCCTGACCCCCTGATTGAGCACAAAGTAAAGCAATACAAAAAAATAATAATAATAATGCTGAACAATTACAGGTAGACGTCACCTAAGCGGTTGCTTAGCAACCATTTAAAGCGCTACCGAACGCCAAAAGGGGATATGACCCAATTTTGAAATTCTGATGGCTGACATATGCATGGGTGCATGCATGTACATACACACACACACCAAAAAAAAAAAAAAAAAACCACACACAGAGCTGTGATTGCATTTTGGGTGCTTGGCAACTGGGTGACCTTTACAGTCACTTACGGACTGAAATGATTTACAACGACAATTCCAGGCTGAGCTACCGTTATAAATCAAGGACTATCTGAAAAACAAGAGCATTTCCCCAATCAGTTGCACACACTTGTCTCTTAAACTGTCTCAGCTTTTAACGTTTAGTGAGGATCTTTAGAAGAAACCAGGGTGGATTTGATTTAAATCGAATTGATTTAAATCACAATTTAAATCATGATTTAAATCACTAGTAAAAAGGCTTGATTTAAATCAACTCGATTTAAATCATAATTTTTAAAGAGCAGCTGTCATCTCTGCTACTCCTTTGACCCACTGTTGACTCACCGATAGTCCCAGTGTTGCAGAATATACAGCCTCATGCTACACAACTAAGCTCCATTTCATGCTGAATAAACTAAATTATTTATGTATCTTAAATAGAAAACTATCTTACGATAGATTTTTACCCCAAGTTTTTTATTAAAATAAATTCGATAAAAATCAAAAAAATCCGATTTAAATCAAAAAATCTGATTTAAATAAAAAAAAAATCTGATTTTTTTTAAAAAAAATCATTGATTTTTATCCACCCTGGAAGAAACTACATGTGTCATTTTCTATTTTGGTTGCATTATTTTTCACATCCATACAGATTACAGATTAACAGGGCCAGGTTATCTTCGAGACCGCCTTCTACCGCATAGCTCCCAGCGACCGGTAAGATCCCACAGAGTTGGTCTCCTCCGGGTCCCGTCAGCTAAACAATGCCGGCTGGCGGCCCCACAGGGGAGGGCCTTCTCTGTGGCTGCCCCAGCTCTCTGGAACCAGTTACCTCCTGAGATCCAGACCACCCCCACCCTATTGGCCTTCCGGAAAGCGGTGAAGACCTGGCTTTTCCGGCAGGCCTGGGGCCGTTGATCTCGCTGTTGCGATCTTGTGTGAATGGGTTTTAATGTTTTAATTTTTTAAATGTTTTGATATATATATCAAAGCTGGAGCTACAAAAAAACCTTGGCTACGTAGGGAAAACCTGGCTAGAAGAAAAACACACATAGACCCTACGAAGAAGTAAGAAAATTGATACTATGCCTTTACAGGGAGGAGATGGGTGTGGCCTACTGATGAAAGCTAACGAGCTAGAAATGGATCTATTTAGGTCTCCCACCTAGCAGTGAGAGCTTGCTAGGTGTTAGAAAAGAAAAAAAGCCCAGAACCGAGTAGATGAGATTCTACTGAGCTGGAGCTACAAAAAAAACCTTGGCTACGTAGGGAAAACCTGGCTAGAAGAAAAACATATATATATATATATATATATTTAAATGCATTGTAAGCCGCCCTGAGTCTCTGGAGAAAGGCGGCATATAAATTGAACTAATAAATAAATAAATAAATAACAGGGTTGGATGGGACCTTGTAGGTCATCTAATCCAACCCCCCCCCCCCCAAGCAAGAGACCCTACACCATTTCTGACATACAGGCCATTCATTCCACCAATGAACTATCATTTTCCTGTTCTTATTTTAACTTCTGAATTTCTTCCGTTTTTTTAAGGATAAAACTCTTATCATTATAGGCCAGCTTGTTTCTCTGTTCATATATGAAACTAGTACCTTGGATTTCTAAAACATGCTACGAAGTTTGGATTCTTATAGCTCTGTTGATATGTTGTTTGTTGTGAAGTTGTGTCTGACCCATCGTGACCCCACGGACAACGTTCCTCCAGGCCTTCCTGTCCTCTACTATCCTCTGGAGTCCATTTAAGCTCACGCCGACTGCTTCAGGGACTCCATCCAGCCACCTCATTCTCTGCCATCCCCTTCTTCTTTTGCCCTCCATCGTTCCCAGCATTCGGCTCTTCTCCAGTGAGTCCTTCCTTCTCATTAGGTGGCCAAAATATTTGAGTTTCCACTTCAGGATCTGGCTTTTGAAAGAGCAGTCAGGGTTGATCTCGTCTAGGACTGAAAAAAAAGATTTTTTTTTCTTGCACCGTTTAATTACAAGCCGAAACTGGAAATGAGATGGGTTTTGAGCAAGATTCCACTCGCTTGTGTTGTGCTTATTTGGCTGAGAAACCTTGCCCAAGCTTAGAGCAGAAACAAATAAGCCAAGCCATGTCAGTCTATAAGTTACAATCTGATAAACAAGTAATTGCTTTGCTTACTCATGTAAGTTTGCTTCACTGGGCAAGCCTGTAGCTATGATATATTAATTAGGTTTATGGTTCTGCAATAACGGTTCTGTTGAATCTGTTTCTTAACGTTGTGGCTTCCCTTGAGCTACACCTTTAAATTCCACGCTGAGGTATTAATATATTAAAGACGTATTCAT
Organism: Pituophis catenifer annectens; assembly: GCF_029215685.1. Taxonomy (NCBI): domain Eukaryota; kingdom Metazoa; phylum Chordata; class Lepidosauria; order Squamata; family Colubridae; genus Pituophis; species Pituophis catenifer. The sequence continues at coordinate 7,121,730 of NW_027256893.1, forward strand.
TTCTATTTTGAGTCTCCCATTTTTTCCTTCTGGACAAGGGAGCAGAGAGGCTTCGGTAACCATCAAAAATTAGAATTTGTATTTCGATATGAAATGCATCTCATGCAGAATAAAAGCTGTTAGGGATATTGTTGTTGTGTTACCAACCAGCAGAGTGTAGAGCACAGAGAAACGTTGCTGAGAGCAATGAATAAGAGTTGTGCAAACTGGTTTATCAAAAGCTTACTTTATAGTGAAAAAAAACAATCTCATAGTCTTTAAATCAATTCAAGTCTTTGCTAGTTAAATCAGTCGAGTGATACAAAATCTTCTTACCACACAAACAGTAGTTGGTTAGAATAACAAACTCACTCTGGTTCACAAACCACGATGGTAGCAGATCCATCCAACCGATGATAGCACAATGGGTAGCAATCCTCACACAATGGTAGCTTATCATCAACTGAATACTTTACAGTACCTTACTTAAATACGTTCACAACTAATTACAGCATGACTCAGCATTACAATGAATCAGCAGGAAAACTTTAAAGTCACACAATACATATTCATATTAAAGTCACAGAACACATATATTGCCTGGACAACTTGTTAGGCTCAAACCATATCCTAACAAAAGCGGTCAGCTTGACACTGCTCAAAAGCATTGGATGAACAAACGTTTCCTGAAAAAGATAGAGGTTACAAGCAGAGGTGGTATTCAACCGGTTCGGACAAGTTCAGGAAAACCGGTAGTGGTGACCTGTGGGTGGTTGGGCCCGCCCCGCCCACCCGCCTGGGCGCAATCCCGTCCTATATCGCTGTGTTTTTGACGGCACGCGCATGAGCAAATTGACATGTTGGTTGACGTTTCACGCATGTGCGGATGGTACGCGTGAGCAAATTGCTGTGTTTTATGTCGCATGCATGGATGGCACGCGTGTGAGTGAAGCGAGCGTTCGCATAGGCGCGCTTACGTTTTTGGTGCTGGGAGAACCGGTTACTACAGTATGTGAGTCCCATCCTTGGTTTTACAAGCCATCCAGCCTCAGGGTGAAGGCAAGCATTAGCAGCTCACTTTTTAGTATGATAAATAAAGAATAACAGTGTTGGGAAGGGACCTTGGAGTCAGGGGTGAAATGCTCCCGGATCGGACTGGATCGCCCGATCCGGTAATGATTTTTCCCTGTGGTTCAGCGATCTGGTAGCAATCACCACCTGGGTGTCATTACTTCCTGGTTTTAATGGGTTTTTTTACCTTCTGTGCATACGCAGGTTTTGCGCATGCGGAAAAGGTGTGCACGCACATGATGCGTGGTGCATGCACTTCTGAACCGGTAAGGAAGGTAAGCAGATTTCATCCCTGCTTTGAGGTCTTCTAATCCGAGCCGAGGTGGCGCACTGGTTAGAGTGCAGTACTGCAGCTACTTCAGCTGACTTGCTAGTTCAGCAGATCAGCGGATCAAATCTCACCGGCTTAAGGTTGACTCAGCCTTCCATCCTTCCGAGGTGGGTAAAATGAGGACCCAGATTGCAGGGTGGATTTGATTTAAATCAAGTTGATTTAAATCACAATTTAAATCATGATTTAAATCACTAGTAAAAAGGCTTGATTTGAATCAACTCGATTTAAATCATAATTTTTAAAGAGCCACTGTCATCTCTGCTACTCCTTTGACCCACTGTTGACTCACCGATAGTCCCAGTGTTGCAGAATATATAGCCTCATGCTACATAACTAAGCTCCATTTCATGCTGAATAAACTAAATTATTGATGTATCTTAAATAGAAAACTATCTTACGATAGATTTTTACCCCAAAAGTTTTTTATTAAAATAAATTCGATAAAAATCAAAAAAATCCGATTTAAATCAAAAAAATCCGATTTAAATAAAAAAAAATCTGATTTTTTTTTTATTTTTTTTAAAAAAATCATTGATTTTTATCCACCCTGCCAGATTGTTGGGGGCAATATGCTATTTAGTATACTGTCGATTGTTGTAAGCCGCCCAGAGTCCTCGGAGAGTGGGCGGCATAGAAATATGATTAATAAAAATAAATAAAATAAATAAAATAATCCAACCCCTGCTTAGGCAAAAGACCCTCTAACGTTCCAAACAAGTCCAGTCTCTTCTTAAAAAAATATCCAAGGATGGAGCACCCACCACTTCTGAAGGCACCTCGTTCCACTGGTTAAGTATTCTCACTGTCAGGAAATTTTTGAGGAGTATTTCTTTGTGTTAACCAAGTTGGAAGTAGTATGAAGAATCATAGGTCTGGAAGGGACCTTAAGAGGTCTTCTAGTCCAACCCTCTGCTCAAGGCACGAAACTTATATCATCCCAGTCAAATGATTGTTCGATCTTTTCTTGAAAACCTCCAGCAATAAAGCATCCTCAACTTGAGGCATGCTATTCCACTGGTTAATTGTTCTCACTGTCAGGAAATTCCTCCTTATTTCCAAGTTGGATCTCTCTTTGATGTTCTTCCATCTATTACATTTTATTCTGTCCTCAGTTGCCTTGGAGATTAAATTGACACCCTCTTTTCTGTGCCAGTCCCACAAGTACTGGAAGACCACTATCATGTGACCCCCCTCTAGTTATTCTCTTCATTAGATGCGACATTCCCAGTTCCTGCAACTGTTCATCCTAGGGTTTAGCCTCCAGTCACTACTGTGAAAATGTGAATAGCAATAGCACTTAGACTTATATACTATTTCACAGTGGTTTACAGTCCTCTCTAAGCAGTTCACAGAGTCAGCCTCTTGCCTCCCCAACAATCTGGGTCCTCATTTTACCGACCTCGGAAGGATGGAAGGCTGAGTCAACCTTGAGCCGGTCAGGATTGAACTCCTGGCCTATGGGTAGATTTAGCCTGCAATACTGCATTCTAACCACTGCAAGTCATGGATGGATGGATGGATGGATGGATGGATGGATGGATGGATGGATGGAAGGAAAGGAAGGAAGGAAGGAAGGAAGGAAGGAAGGAAGGAAGGAAGGAAAAAAGAAAAGGAAGGAAGGAAGGAAGGAAGGAAGGAAGGAAGGGTAATAACATTAGCACTTAGACTTATATACCGCTTTACAGTGCTTTATAGCCCTCTCAAAGCGGTTTACAGAGTCAGTATATTGCCCCCAACAATTTTGGATCCTCGTTTTACCCAGCTCGGAAGGATGAAAGACTGAGTCAACCTTGAGCCTGGTGAGATTTGAACTGCCAAATTGCAGGCAGCTGGCAGTTAGCAGAAGTAGCCTGCAGGACTGCACTCTTTTTTTTTTTTTTTTTAATTTGATTTATATGCCGCCCTTCTCCGGAGACTCAGGCGGCTTACAATGCGTTAAGCGATAGCCTTCATTCTTTTGTATATTTTATACAAAATCAGCTTATTGCCCCCACAAACTGGGTCCTCATTTCACCTACCTTAGAAAGGATGGAAGGCTGAGTCAACCTTGAGCCTTGGAGAGATTCGAACCAGCAGAAATTGCAGGCAGCTGTGTTAATAACAGGGTGCACTAAACCCCTGTACTATCAAGGCTCTAACCACAGATCCTACAGATAGGGAGACCCATCTGTCATACTGCCAACGGATAGGCCTCTGATCAGCACCAACGTATTATTTACCGCACCTAGGAATTCTTCATCGGTTATCAGTGATTCATCTACCTGCAGGAAAAAAAAAATAAAGACTGTGTGGGTGGAACATCTGTGGGAGAGATGGCCAGGTGCTGATCACGAGCTCAGAAAGGTTTAGATCACGGATGATAGCATTCATCTCCACCCTGTGGCCGCTCCTAATTCTGAATTTTGTTTGGCGAATGTAATGATTTCATTAGTTCTCAATTTATGGCCAGAACTGAGCCTAGATTTTAAAGACCTGATTTTATGTGGGTTTTTTTTTTGCGGTGGTCATTAAATGAATGCTGCAGTTAAGCGAACCCCACAGTCGTTAAGCAAACCCATTGTTTGCTATGGGCCGGGGTTTTGTTGGAAACCCAAAATAAAGGCTGATTTTTTGATCACATGATACCGGGGTATGTGTGACATTGGGAATTTTAAAACCGGGTTATAAATTCCATTTGGGGGATCCATTGTATCTTCAAACAGTTGTTAAGCAACCAGTTGTAAGTCAAGGACTAGCTGCATTTTTCTCTATATACATTCTTATTCTAGGACAGTATTTTCTGTGATTCTCTCCATTTAATTTAGCAAGAGCCATGTGTTTTCAGTAACTCATTGAATACCTCTTGTTTTGTGGGTGCCCATTCATACATTGAGATGGGGGGGAGCACAATGGCTCAGTGGTTAAAGACCCTGAGCTTGGCAGCTGGAGATCTAACAGCCTGGGTTTGAGATCCGAGCTCTGCACAAAGGGGTGAGCTCCCGTTCCTTGCTCCAGCTCCTGCCCACCTAGCAGTTCGAAAGCAGGCAAATGCGAGTAGATAAATAGGTACCACTTCATGGGGAAGGTAACAAGAGTTCCATGCTCCTTTGGCGTATACCCATGCTGACCACATGACCAGGGAAATTGACTTCGGACAACACTGGCCCTCTCGGCCAAGAAATTATAAAGTTGGACACACAACTGACAGGGAAATCTTTACCATTTACATTGAAATTACCATGTCAAGATCTCCATGTGCATCCTTTTAGATGTGCTGTTCTGTTTGTGGAAGGTTAAGGTTAAGTTTTATAACTGGTGCTTGCAAACTTGTGAAATGGAGCCAAATAGGTTTTTTTTTTTTTATTGCCTGTCTTGTAAAAATATGGAATACAGAAGCTCAAAGTGACTTTTCCCCCTATCAAATGAATCCAGATATGTAACTCTTATCGGGAAAACAGTAGTCCTGTAGGAAAGTGGGTGGAGATAGGTTAGCTTATTGATTGTTTAGTTGAAGAAAAGGGATATTATGTTTAGACATGAATATATGTAAAAGATTTAAGTTAAGAGATATATCTATGGGAGTGGAGGAAATGGGCAGACTATGAGTTGAATAAATGTTAAATTAGGATTTATTATATAGTTTTATAGTAGAAGGTTGCTTTGAAATGTCATATTAATATACAAAAAAGATTTGATTTAAGAGATATATGTATGGGGGAGGAGAAAAAGAGTAGATTATGAATAGAAATTGCTAAACTGGGGGATATAATAATATTATTATGCTAAATTAGGAGTTATTATATAATGTCATAGTAGAATGTTATTTTGAAATGTATAGTATAAGGGGGATATAATAATATTATTAGAAAGAAAGGGTCAGCATATGGGGGATGGAGCAAGGGGATGGTAAAGTATTATATAATCTGTTATGAATTTGGGTTTTACTTTGAAGAAGCCACAGGGGGAGGGGAGGGGGAGGGGGGGGTTAGGGAGGAGGGGGGGAAAAAGGGGGAAAAAATTGTATTTGAAAAACTTTAAATAAAAAAAAAAAAAGAATATTCTACTCTATTCTCTATTCTGCCGAGTCCTTATCTCCTGTTGTGAAAAGCAGGCTTATTTGCCGTTGTACTTTGCCAGGTTTGTTGACGTGCTAAAGTTACAGTTGGTCCCATTTATCATTTGGTCTCTATTCTATTTTAAATAGTGAGCAGGTTTAAGCAAGTGAAGGCAATTAACTTTGACAATCCTCCCCTTACTGTAAGCATCTTAACTTTTTCAGCCTCCCCCTCCCTCCCGATAACTGCACCTTGAGTGCCAGCTAAATTAAGTGGAATTAATCATTCTGCAAGGGTTGAAAAATTTGATGGGTGGTTGAACTACTACTCCTTTTTCCAAAGTTCCGGCGACCACGTTTTTCATCCGTGCAACATTGGTTTCAGGAACATGAACCCTTTAGCATTCTTTCTTGACATACATATCTTCTTTGTCACGTGGCAATAATCAGATGGATGTCTTTTTCTTAATTTTGGCATATCTTCTTTCTTGGTGTTTCGCCTAGCGAACCCCAAATCCTTCTCTCAAATGCCTGGAAGTCACAAAATCCCTAAGTGAAAAAAAAACTTGGTTATTCTCATTCTGGGGTGTTCTGGAGATTGCAGAAAACAAAGTTATTGGGCACTATTTATGGCGGGAAAGTTGTTTGTGGTAGTTTGCTAGTTGTTGCGTTATGGATAAGGTCAGTGGCGGGATTCAGCCAGTTCACACCTATTTGGGAGAACCGGTTCTTAACTTTCTAAGCAGTTCGGAGAACCGGTTGTTGGGAGAAATCTTACTTTGTTTTTTTCCACTTTACAGGGCTAATCCTGTAAGGAAGGCAGGAAGGAAATGTTCTGGTGTTGTTTCTAGCCTAATCTTTATTGCCCTGCTTACTGCCTCTCTGGTTAACCCTTATTACATTGTAACAGCTAAAGTGAAGTACCTATTGATGTGAGTGACGTTGAGTTGGCCATGCCCACACGGTCACATGACCACTGAGCCATGCCTACCCAGCTGGTCATTAGGGCAGAGAACTGGTTGTTAAATTATTTGAATCCCGCCACTGGATAAGGTGCATACGTTGGATGGCAGTCGTGGGATGACAATGTGTTTGCGTAAATTGGGATTTAAAGTCTGTTAAGGTCTAGGGGTGACATGAAAAAAAATCAGATCTGCAGACATAGATACCAAATACTGCTGCTGTGGTAAATTCATGCATTTGTGAGAGACTGGGAACAGTCTGCTTTTCAGCTGATCACGATGGGAAAAACCTTCAAGATATGTCTCGAGTAGGGTTAAGAAAGGTAGAACAAAATAAGAAAGTGGATTAGGAAACTAAAGACAATCTAACTATATCTATATTTTTCTATCTGCCTGCCTGCCTGACCCCTCCTTCCTCTCCCTCTAATCTCTCTCTCATCTATCTATCTATCTATCTATCTATCTATCTATCTATCTATCTATCTATCTATCAATCATTTATCTCTATCATCTATCTATTATCTATCTATCTATCTATCATCTATCTCTATCATCTATCTATATCTATAACTATCTATCTTCTTTCTATCTATCATCTATCTCTATCATCTATCTATCTATCTTCTTTCTATCTATCTATCATCTATCATCTCTATTATCTATCTATCTTCTTTCTATCTATTATCTATATCTATCTATTTATGTATCATCTATCTATCTATCATCTATCATCTATTTATCTATATCATCTATATCATCTATCTGTATCTATTTATCTATCATCTATCTATCTCAATCATCTATCTATCTTTCTATCTATCTATCTTCTTTCTATCTATCATCTATATTTATCTATTTATCTATCATCTATCTTTTTATCTATCATCTATCTATCTCTATCATCTATCTAATCTATCTCTATTATCTATCTATCTATCTATCTATCTATCTATCTATCTATCTATCTATCTATCATCTGTATCTATATCATCCATATCTATATATATTATACAGAGTATATCTGAGCAGTGTGGTGGCCTAGTTGTGAAGGAGCTCACCTCCCACTCAGAAGGTTGAGAGTTCAATGCTAGGTCGCAGCAGATATTTTTCTCCTAGGGCACAAAGAAAAAGTATCTGCTGTGAACTCTGGATGACATCAGGAAGGGCATCCGGCTAGTAAATGCTCAGCTCCATCCAGTCGCCCTGACTCTACCCTGGATTACAGGGTCCTAAAAAGGGAGTTTTATACAGAGTAAATCTCTCTGAAAAAGATTAACTGTTTTCTCTCTTTCTCTCTCTCCAAGCAAGGTATCAGAAAATTATTCTCATATATTATTTATTTTAGTGTGGTTCGAGGGCAAATGGATAATTTAAAATATTGCTTAAGAGCAAAGAGAAGTTGAGTAGTATAGCAATCTAATCTGCACAGAATGCAACGATTCTATGCATCGGGCGTTCCCAACAATAAATTCAGATTGACATTTGTTTCTGAAATTGTTTGACCGCAGCTGAGCTTCAGTGCCAGACCTACACAGACAAGAGAAGCACTAGAAAATTGTTTACTCGATGAGACTGTCTGTGAACTTCCTGAACTTTTAACACTTGGAAATCACTGTTGTAGTGCACGTTAAATGCATTCTAATTTTTCCTTCCTTTTCTCTTCTCTCTTGTTAGACATTTGCTGACCAAGTATTTGGGATTTTCAGCTGGACCATTCCAATAGCTGTCGCCTTGTCCTGTTTTGGGGGACTGAATGCCTCCATTTTAGCATCGTCTAGGTAAAAGAACAACAATTAATTTCGCTTTATCGTCCTTAAAGCCCTAACCACAAAAATGTTCTATGTCTAAGCATATTGAAGATACGATTTGGTTTAAAATTTGATTTCTGTTGATACAAAAGCACCATTTCTGTTTATATGAAAGAGGAAATAAGATTAAGATAAGTTACAAGATAAGATAACCTTTATTGTCACTTTTTTTCTGTAAACACACTGGCATACATTTAAAAAAATGCAATTCTGATGCCCTCTCTCAAAAGTATATATGTGTGTGTGTGTATACATACATACATACATACATACATACATACATACATATATACATATATATATATATATATATATATATATATATATATATATATAGAGAGAGAGAGAGAGAGAGAGAGAGAGAGAGAGAGAGATATCACACACACATATATCATCTATCTATCTATCTATCTATCTACCTACCTACCTACCTACCTACCTACCTACGTAGCACAGTGTGACTATGTGAGACAACCCAGGAGCAATAACATCAAACAGAGGCTTGTAATAATAAATATACTGGTTTATCTCTACAAAAGAATATACATACACATACTATTTATTTATTTATTTATTTAATTAAATTTTTATACCGCCCTTCTCCAAAATAGGACTCAGGGCGGTGCACAGCCAAGGTAAAAACAAGACATATATACAAACATGGTGAATCTAAAAAACTATTTAAAATAATTAAATGTTTTGGCCGAATTAAAACCATTTCCAATTTAAAATCAATTTAAAAATTAAAAAATTTGGTCAAGCCAGCCCAGCTTGTTGGAATAAATAGGTTTTTAGGGCCCGACGAAAAATCCGGAGGTCTGTTATTATGCGTAATTCTGGGGGGAGGGTGTTCCAGAGGGTAGGCGCCACCACAGAGAAGGCTCTCCCCCTGGGGGTCGCCAGCCGACATTGCCTGGCGGACGGCACCCTGAGGAGGCCCACTCTGTGTGAGCGTACTGGCCGGTGGGAGGCTATTGGTGGCAGAAGACGGTCTCGTAAGTACCCCGGCCCTAAGCCATGGAGCGCTTTAAAGGTGGTCACCAACACCTTGAAGCGCACCCGGAAGACCACCGGGAGCCAGTGCAGCTCGCGCAGGAGAGGTGTCACGTGGGAGCGCCTCGTCAAACAATCAATCAGCAGCTACAGCAAGGAAGAACACAGAGAGAGAGAGAGATACGCCCCAATAGGGCCTCTCTTATAATACAGACTCTTAAAGTGGTAACAGTCAAATAACCCTGCTGATTCATCCCTACCATTGCATCATCATTACAGTATTACAGCATTACAGCATCATGGCAGCTGGTCAGTTCTTAAAGTATTTCCCTGACACATACACACACACACACACACACACACACACACACACACATATATAAAAATCACAGTCCATTTTGAATACATAGCAGAAAAAACAGTTTTGAGAGTTAACCAGGTTGATACTATATGGGACAAAGCTATTACAGAATCTAGTTTTTCTGCTACAGATACACGAAGCCTCCTCTCAGAAGGTAACAGAGAAAACCAGTCATGGAGAGGATGTGTAACCTCCCTGCAGACCCTGGTCAAGCAGCACTTAAATGCCATTCCTGGATAGAATAGAAAGAGCAACAGCACTTAGACTTATATACCACTTTACAGCCCTCTCTAAGCGGTTTACAGAGTCAGCCTATTTGCCCCCAACAATCTGGGTCCTCATTTTACCAACCTCGGAACGATGGAAGGCTGAGTCAACCTTGAGCTGGTGAAAATTGAACTGCTGGCAGCCAGCAGAAGTAGCCTGCACTACTGCGTTCTAACCACTTCACCACTACAGCTCCTGAATTCCCAATGATCTTTTCTGCTGTCCTCACCACTCTCTGCACAGCCTTCCTGTCCAAAAGGAGGAAATAACCATCACAATCCCTAAGGCCTGGTGGAATAGCCGTTTGTGGTTGTCTATTATTACTCTCTATAAAATGCCTCTTGTGCCGAGAATCACAAGGCGTTTGGGGGCACAACTTGTGTTTTGTATCTATTCCATATTCTCAATGCCATTTCTCTCGCTTTCAGTTCTTCTCCTTCTCCTTTCCCTCACTTTCAGTTCTTCTCCTTCTCCTTTCCCTCAGTTTCAGTTCTTCTCCAGACTGCTGCCACTACCCAGCCTAAATTTGTTGTTTCCAATAAGGGTAGCTAGGGAATTCTGGGAGTTGGAAGTCCACACATCTTTAAGCTGCCAAGCTTGAGAAACAATGTTCTAAGTGACTGTTTACAGATAATTCTCACTTCATTTAATAGAAACCATGGAGAGAGAGGCTGGGAACTGTTCTTAGATTTATACTGCCTAGGGCCATGATAGTGAACCTATAGCACGCATGCCATAGGTGGCACACATAGCCATATCAGTGGGCACGCGAGCTCAGCTCTGGCAAATGCCAGCTGATTTTCGGGTCTTCTGAGCCCACCAGAAGTAGGGAAACAGGTTATTTCCTGCCTCCGGAGGGCCTGGGGTGGGGTGGGGAAGGCCCGTTTTTCTCTCTCACCTGGCTCCAAGGCCTCCCTAGGAGTCTGGGGAGGGCAAAAATGGCCTTCCCCACTCCCCTGGCACGTGATGGCTCCAGGGCCTCTCTAGGAGTCTGGGGAGGTCCTCCAGAGGCCAAAAATGGCCCATTTGACAACTTCCGATGGGATTGGAAGGCCTGTTTTTTGCTGTCCCCAGCCTCCAGGGCCTCTCTAGGAGTCTGGGGAGGGTGAAAATGGCCTCCCCTCCCCCAGAGGTCCTCCAGAGGCCGAAAATGGCCTGTTTTTGCTCTCCGGAGGACCTCCGAGTGAGGAAGGCTTTTTGCCCCACCCCCCGACTCCTAGAGAGGCCCTGGAGTCATCACGTGCCATGGGAGGGGGGGTCGTGCGTGCAGGTGCGGGGGCAGGGCACATAGAATTACGGGTGTGGACTCGCGCATGCGTATTAAGCATGTTGTCTCTTTTATTCAGGCTCTTCTTTGTAGGATCTCGGGAAGGCCATCTACCTGACCTCTTATCCATGATCCACATTGGAAGGTTTACACCTGTCCCAGCTCTTCTCTTCAATGTAAGCCAATTTACTGTGATTATTCAGGTAGAGATCTCACTTCACACTCAGGAGGATGTGAGTTCGATCCTCAGCAGCGGCAGATATTTATCTCTAGGCGCAATGAGTTATTGTCTGGCTGTGAACTCTACATAGGCATCAGGAAGGGCATCCGGCCAGTAAACGCTGATGCTCCGTTCAGTCACCCACAACTCCATCCTGACGCAAGGGATTACAGGGTTGTTAAAAGAACAAAAAATTCAGACCTTTATACTCATTCGGCACTGCTGGTCTATCCACTGAGAAGACGAATAGACTTTTAAGCGACAGAGTTTGATGCCGTAAAACGACTAAAGCTTGTTTTCTCTGCAGTCATCATACCTCTTTAATGGGGATAGTGGACAGAGTTGGTAGGGATTTTCTAAAGCTTGGGAAAGCAATTGGCAGAGGCCATTGCAAAGTTTTGCAACCTAACCTTTCTGAAACGTGATGGGGAGATCAGATGCTGGATTCCCATTGGCCTTTAAACCTTTTTGGGTGGGGGCAGGGGTGGGGGAAGGGTGAGAAATCTTGGAAAATATGCAGCAAATACTGAGGAATAGGGAGGGCGGGATAAGATTCTATTCTAACTCTGGCTTTCTGCCTTGTCTCAAAACACTAAAGATGTTTATAGAACCCTGGAAATAAAGGCATCTAAATTGGCTCTTGCTTGCTGCTGTTATTTTCTCCATCACAGGTAGCCCTCGACTTACAACAGTTCATTTAGTGACCGTTCAAAGTTACAACGCCACTGAAAAAAGTGAATTATAACCATTTTTGCACACTTACGACCTTTGTCACATCCCTATAATCATTGTGATCAAAATTCAAATGCTTGGCGATTGATTCATACATATGACCATATGCAGTGTCCGGGGAGGTCGTAGGATCACATTTTGCAAGCTTCTGAGAAGCAAAGTCAATGGGGAAGCCAGGATTCACTTAACAACCACATTGCTAATTTATCAACTGCAATGACTCACTTAACCATTGTGGCAAGAAAGGGGATAAAATGGGACAAAACTCACTTAACCAATGTCTCCCTGAACAACAGCAATTTGGGGCTCCATTGTGGTCATAAATCAAGGACTACCTGTATGAATGATGTTTTAGCGTCAAAGTGACCCTACTTGCCAAAAGAGTAAGTCGGTTAAAGTTTTGCTGCTACAATAGTGGCCAAAATTGTGGAGACTTTTTGGGAAAAGTGTATTTTTGAGGTTTGATGGCTAATAACACCACTTTTTTTCGGGGGGGGGGGGGAGTTTCAAGATAATCCTATTCCACTGCTGAAATGGCCTGGGAATAGCCCAGACCTTCACCCAATTGAAAATCTATGGAGCCAACAAAAGAAACTTGTTAGTCAGAAGCGTCCCAGCAATAAAACCCAGTTAATAGAAGCCATCGTTCAATCTTGGTTTCACATTAGAACAGCTGCAGAACTCAAAGACTTGGTTCACTCCACGGGAAGATGTTGTAAGGCCGTAATTCATGCTAAAGGTTACCCAACTAAGTATTAACTGACAGGGTGATAATTTTTGCTTATCTCGTTTTTTCTACATTTCACTTTTCTTCTTTATACTGTAACTGCTATTCTAATAGCAAATCCTTCATAAAAGTTATTGCATTACATTCTTGATTAAATTATCTTTCCATTGATACATCATTTTATGGTACTATTCCAAAAAAAGGGGGCGTTATTAGCTAGTTTTAGAAAATGCACTTTTCCCAAAAGGTTTCCACAATTTTGGCCACTACTGTATATAGAACTCAGAAAATGCTGCGCTTGGAATTTTTCATGCCTTTCTCTTATCTTCTCTTAACAGTGTACTATGAGCCTCATCTACTTGACTGTTGAAGATGTCTTTCTGCTTATTAACTACTTCAGTTTCAGCTATTGGTTCTTTGTCGGGTTGTCCATTGCTGGGCAGCTCTACCTCCGCTGGAAACAACCAGATCGGCATCGACCACTCAAGGTAGGAATGAGGACAAGATTAAACCCATTGTTTATATAAAAGCAATCACTGATTTTTTTTTTTTTTTTGCAAAGAGATTCTACAGTGATACCTTGCTACTCGTCATTAATTGGTTTGGGGAGATGCGACGAGTACCAAAAATGATGAGTGTCAAACAAACTGGAAAGGGCAGCGAGTCACGAAGCAGCCGACACTGACAGGTTCTATCTTGTGCATTGAGTACCAAACAAACAACGAGTACTGGGACAAAATTTCTGCATTAAAATGCATCGAATTCCAAATTCAATGACTTTCAAGGCAGTTGAGTACCAAATTCAATGACTTTCAAAACAGTTGAGTAAGAAATTCAATGACTTTCAAGGCAGTTGAGTAAGAAATTCAATGACTTTCAAGGCAGTTGAGTAAGAAATTCAATGAATTTCAAAGCAGTCGAGTACCAAATTCAATGACTTTCAAGGCAGTCGAGTAAGAAATTCAATGACTTTCAAAACAGTTGAGTAAGAAATTCAATGACTTTCAAGGCAGTTGATTAAGAAATTCAATGACTTTCAAGGCAGTTGAGTAAGAAATTCAATGAATTTCAAAGTAGTCGAGTACCAAATTCAATGACTTTCAAGGCAGTCGAGTAAGAAATTCAATGACTTTCAAGGCAGTCGAGTACTGAGGTTCCACTCTACTTTGGTGTGATATGGATGATCCTAGTGTTTTTTTGTGGATGTATTAGCAATTTCTGGATGGATGAAAGGTAGTTTCTGGGGAAAGAACAGCTAGTCCTTGATTTACAACCACAATTTGGGACCAGAAATTCTATTCCTAAACAAGATGGTTGCTAAATGAGTCAGGCCTGATTTTATTACCTTTTTCCTGCAGTTATTAAGTTTAAGCAAATCTGGCTTCCTCTATTGAAGGGGTGTCAAACTCAATTTCATTGAGGGCCGCATCAGGGTTGTGTTTGACTTCGGAGGGGCTGGGTGGGCGTGGCCAGGGTAGGCGTAGCCATCTTGACATCACTTGTGTTGGGGGCGCCTGTGGTGGCCTGAGCGCTCTGCCAGCGAAAACGGAGCTCCCGAGGGCTGCAGACAGCCCTCCCGAGCTCAGTTTTCGCTGGCAAAGGCACCGCAATGCCAGTCCTTTGCTCTTTCGAGCGTGGTGCTATGGGCCAGGTCTAAGCACCCCACGGGCTAAATCCAGCCCTCGGGCCTTGAGTTCGACACCCCTGCCCTATTGGCTTTCTTCTGGAAGCTGGGTGGGAAGCTTGCAAATCAGAGGTGATATTGAGCCGGTTCAGACCGGTTCGCTAGAACCGGTAGCGGAAATCATGAGTGGGCCTGCCCCGCTGCCCCAGCTCTATGCCATCCTATTTAGGCACGTTTTTGAGGCTGGGTGCATGCATGGAAGGTGTGCACATGAGCAAAGCACATGCGCGGAAGACCGGGCGCATGCACGGAAGGCAGGTGCGCGCATGTACCCGGCACGCGCATGAAGCGAGCGTGCGCGCAGCGAACCGGTAGTAACATAATCTGAAACCCATTGCTATTGCAAATGGCAATCACATGTCCCTAGAAAGCTGCAGCCTTCATAAATTTTTGATCACAGGGCCATGGGGAGGCTGCAATGGTTGTAAGTGCAAGGGCCAGTTGTAAGTCAGTACCACTGTAACTTCACCTGGTTGGTACATGAACTGTTGATATGCCGAAGATTATCTCTAATGACTATGGGGGGGAAAAATTGTAAATTGAAACATGACTTCTTCCTCTTCCTCCTCCTCCTCCTGATTCAGTGCTGTGTTTTCTGTTTTCCAGCTGAGCCTGTTTTTCCCAATCGTCTTCTGTATGTGTTCGATTTTTTTAGTGGTTGTGCCACTCTACAGTGACACCGTTAATTCTCTGATTGGCATTGGAATTGCACTCTCTGGAATTCCGGTCTACTTCATGGGAGTCTACTTGCCTGTATCCAAAAGGCCACCTTTGGTCAGCAAAGTCTTAGGTAAGGATCGTTTTCGTAGAGCATAGAATAATTGGCTGGAAGGGACCTTGGAGATCTTCTATTCCAGCCCCCTGCTGATGATCTTTTATGAAGGTCTTAGTGAACTGCACTGAACGATGGGATATTCCATATGCCATCCTTTCCATCCCATCCCATGCCTTATAGCTATTCACTCTTGTTCCAGTAGTAAATGTGAACAAGGGTATTTTAGCTTCTTCCTATCTTCCAGGCAACTACCGGTATAACAATAGAAAAACTCTAAGAGAAGAGTAGATATGGGTTGGGTTTAAGAAAATGTACACTTATTCATAAAAGCCTTCAGCTTAAATTTGCCATTGATGTCAGGTGCAAGCAGAGCCAGTCGTGAACAGCTAATGTCAGCAACTTTATTGCTTTCTACCTACGTTACAAGAATCTTCCCAGGCTGCTTGCCTACCCCTGGAAATGACCAGATCCCTTCGTGGAACTTGGGGTGAGGTCAATCAAGCTTATTACACTTGCAACCGTGTAACGATTCCAAGCTAGTTCTTGGCTTGACCCCTCCTTCCAGTTTAACTGGCAGTTTTCCAAATTTTAATCTGGCTAAAATGGGAAGCTCTGCATTTAAATTGTCCTGGAAAATGCTAAATTGGAAGATTAGACCTTCAGTTTCAGCAGACTTCCCCTGCATTTTTGACAAAGAGAAGAAAGCAAGAAACAGTATGGTTGGGTCGATAGATTTCTGTGCAATTGGGAACATCATGTCCACTGTTAAATTTAGTGTCAGCAGAGGAAGGAATAATGTTCGTCTCAGGGGAATTTGCGTTGATGGTAGATGACAGAGAAATCCTGCCCTTTTTGCAAGCAGTTAATGTTTGACTATTGTAATATCTGCTCGACAGATAAGCAGGCATTGTTACTAAAGGAAACGTTACAGCATCCACATAAAAATGTGCACGTGGTTGGAAAAGATGATACAACAACATATTGATTTGAAACCTGAAATATTTCTGTTGGGGATCTTACCAGAAACTTACAGTAAAGAAAATGTATATTTGATTATTCATGTAATAACCGCAGCTAGAATTGTATTTACACAAAACTGGAAAAGTGAAAAGATTCCTACAGAGGAGACTATGAAAAGGAAAATAGTAGAATGTGCAGAAATGAATAGCTTAACAGTGGCAATTAAAGAGAAAGAACAAACTGGTTATTATGCGACATGGGAAACATTTTATCGATGGTTAGAGGACAAATATAAAAATTAGAAATAAAAGTAGATGAGTAAAATATAGAAAATAGTTAATAGAGTTAAGCAAATTAAGAGGATGTAAAGTATTACAGATTTAATGGTGTTAAGCTAAGAATATAATGAATATGATTGTAAATTTTAACTGTTACCGCACAAACATTTGTACCCAGATGACACACTGTTTAATGGAAGATGGATTATTTGTGCTAAAAAAAAATTAAAAAAAATATTTTAAAAAAACTTATGGAAAAATTAAACTGGAGGATTGGATTTGTAGCAGATGCATAAAAACAGAAGCATCCTCTGTTCTAAGACGTTCCAGGTCAATCTTGATTTAGCAAGCAACTAGATTTTGAAGTAATCATTCATAATTACACGGTTCAGTCTCAAATCTTCTCCTTCTCCAGGTGCCGTCACTCGATCCACACAGTTGCTTTGTTACTGTGTTCTGACAGAAATGGATGCTGTTGAAGAAAAAGAAGAAAGCAAATCTAATTAAACCTGGAAAAAGGAGTAGATCAACCAGCTGCTCGGATGAAAGTCTGGACATGCCAGTGAAGTCCAGATCTTCTCTCTGGATTTGGAGATTCTATCCGGTTGCCATAATTTGGTTGCCTTTTTGTTTGTTAGTTTTTGAAAAAATGAGAACACTTGCCAGGATTCTCAGGCATAAATTCACCACGGTTTTTAATCCAATGTTTTTAAAGCGGCAAAATCAAAGGTCTTTAATGAAAGTGCCCAAAGATGAGACTATATGGACATTAGACAGTTAAAAAAAAAAACCTTGTCCAACTTACTAGAATCGGAACCCTTCATCAGTTATTTAACTTCAATCAGTTGTTTAATTCTGCACTAATGATTGGGGCCAGCTATTCCACTCAAGTGATTGAATATGCTAGGGAGGTTATCTGCCTTCTGATCTTTAGAAGTAGTTTATCTCCATCCTTCATCTACGTAAATATCAAGACGTTCAGAAGCTGTTGGATGATCTCTTCTCGGCTTCAATTGCTTTGATCAAAATAGAGGTTTAGATAGAAGTGTACTTTGAGTGGGTCAAATTGGAGTCAACTCAACACAGTAGGGTACTAAGTCTAGGGCTTCGAAGCCAACATTTTTAACAGTTGAGCATAATAAGCACCACACAATTGTTCATTTGGCTTTCTCTCAACATTGGGCATTGGGCACGTCAAATTCATGCTGCTTCAGCTCTCTGATATTTTAAGGATTTTTATACAGAACCATTTTTAGTGTAATAGTTGGACTTGGCCTGATGATCTATCAAAACGTTATTACTGAGTTCATAGGGTTAAAAATGCACATTTCCAAGGCACTTTCTTTAATGCAAGTAGGAAAAAGTTTGTGTAAAGTGGTATAGGGAGAAACCATGAAGCTATTTTTGGGGGCAAATAGAGTTTCTCACTTGATTATGCTAGTTTTTAGTATAAACAAGGGAACAGGCCCAATGCAGTCTGACAGTCCGCTTGAGTTTATCAGTTGTCTTGATAGTCTATTTATATCTTCTCACTCTGGGACCAAGTTTCCACCATTATCAGCTGCAAAGTAATATCGATTTTTTTTTTTTTATTAGAAAAGGTTGCTTGGGCCTTATTAAGGAAAAGCACCTTCAATTCTGAACGCGCATCTTGTTTACCTCCCAAGCAGACTGTCTCTTCAAAAGTGTTGTCATGTGTCTTTCTGTGGCTCTTGGTTGTTTCTAGAGTGACAGACAGACCTTGCAAAGAGGCAAAATGGTAGAAATGTCCCTCTGTTTCTCCTTTGTGTGCAATTTGATAAACTGATGGGTGCTAAAGAATAAAAATGTAAGTACTCTCACAATGGATTACATCTGAGAAGAGGCTCCTTTAATCAGTTGTGAGTTTTGCTCACTTTTAATTATCTAGTCTATGTGCATATGTAAATTTCCAGAGCTTAATTGTCAAAATCATTGGTACTGTGTTCTTAAATCCATAATGTTATAAATGGAAGGTAGTTAAAAAAAAATTACAGATCTATACATGAAATTATTCTTTTTTTAAAAATTCAAACAAAAATTGGATTTGCTTTGAGATTTGAATCCAGTTATAATCAACTCTGTCTGTCTAGAAAGAGGTGTCCTATTTATTGTATTGGGTGAAGAACCCGGAAAGCAACAGTTTGAAGCTTTGTTTCTCAGTCTTAATGAAAACCAAATGATTTGAATCCACCGCATTAGATCAAAAATGTCTTGAAAATGTACTACATCCATTTATCTTGGTGCTTTTTAATTACGTTTCAGTCTCATAGTGCAATAGAAATGTGGCCGATAAATGTTTTTATTTAGTTTAACAGGATGGCATTAAAATTTTAAACTATACCCTGGATTGTTTTTATACTCCATTCTGCTGTTAAAATGCATTTTGTTTTATAGAAGGACTGAACTGTTTATCTCCTGACCAGATCAGTTAGTTGTCACAACAGCAAATTTTGTAGTTCCTGTATGTACAAGAACTTTGAAGGGGGAAAATTAAAATTCCACCATGTGGAAATAAAAAGGAGAACATGAATCAGCTTGTGAAGGAAACCTTGTATTTCATTAATGTGTGAGACTCTGACCTTATTTGTAAGCTAAGCAATCTTGTAAGAAAATTGCACAGATGTATCCAGGTCATCCAAGGTAAACTCAAATTGAAAGAGAGTAGAGCATCTCCACTGCTTTTCCTGCAGCCAATAATTGCAGAGTCCAAGTGCCATTCTGTTAGAGATATTGTAGAGTTTGGACCCATAATTCTGTAACGCTAAAGCCATCAGTTTTCAACTAGGGGCTGGCACAGATCAGCTTCTCTGGTTAGCTTCTGCAAAAATGCCAGTTAAACTGTTGAAGCGAAGATGATAGTTATAGCTAGTTCTTGGGTTACAAGGCCATGTGATTGCATAGCATAGCGACAACAATCTCTGCAGTCCCAGTTGTGACTCCAAGACGTGGGCTAAGTGAGAAGTGGCGAGAGTAAGGAGCGTAGGGGTGCCGCAGTGGAATGGGGTAAGGCCCTAGGTCTAGATCAGTGGTGAAAACCAATTTTTTTTACTACTGGTTCTGTGGGCGTGGCTTGGTGGGCGTGGCAGGGGAAGGATACTGCAAAATCTCCATTCCCTCCCCACTCCTGGGGGAAGGATATTGCAAAATCTCCATTCCCACCCTACTCCTGGGGGAAGGATATTGTAAAATCCCCATTCCCTCCCCACTCTGGGGCCAGCCAGAGGTGATATTTGCCGGTTCTCCGAACTACTCGAAATTTCCGCTACCGGTTCGCCAGAATCTGTCAGAACCTGCTGGATTTCACCCCTGGTCCAGATCATTAGAATTAGGTAAACAATAATTCAATGAAAGAACTATCAACACCGTGCCCACCAACATTGACAGGGCAATGAGAGTAAACCCCACTTCCTACTAGCATTGATGATGTTATCTAGCTAGGTAATGAAAGGTCTGCAAGAAAACAACCAAGCTCGGAGAATACCAAAGATCCCACAATTAGGTTTTGCAAAACAAAGGGATGGAGATAATCAATATACTATGCTTGATAGTTTATATTAAAATAATCCTTATGTCATTAAAGGTACTTTTTTTGTTGGCATTGCCCTTTTCTGTATAATGGAGCAAAAGCTATGGTTTTCCATTTTCTCCCCATATAGGATTAGTACAAGGGGGTGGATTAGGAAGAGATATTTATCTATGAACTGTTAAGCACTTCACTCAGAATTAATTGGCTAATTTGATAAACTCATAGAACATAGAATAATAGGATTGGAGGGGATCTTGGAGGTCTTCTAGTCCAACCCCCTTCTCAAGCAAGAAACACTAGAAAAAGAATATTTTCCTTCACAGAACCTCTACAGGGAAAACAAGGTCAGGCAAACTTCAAATTCTATATATTTGAGCTACTACATTTGTAAAGGATGCAAAGAGAAACAAGAATGATAGATCATTAATTCCTAAAGGGACATGTCAAGGCTGATATCTTAATGAAGGTATACAACAATAAAAAAGGGATAAATTACTGTTTTTCTTACGTAACGTTTATCAACTATATATACGCGGCAACTAGGAATATTAAGGTGCGGAGATTTTCAATCTGAACAATCCTTTTCAAGTACTGATCTATCTACAGGCAGTGATCCAACAATACTTGCAAAAGAACAAACTATTTACTTCAATAAGGTAACAACAACAATTCCAATCTTGTAGTAAAGGTGATCTTTTTAGGCATCCCAAAATGGCCTAATCTATCTGTCAGTTTCAGGCTTTTCTTGCACAAATGCCATGGTTGAGATCCAAAAATGGCAAATGTCACTTGGATCATTTCATTTTAGAAGACGGTGCACGCTAAGGCAACCTGCTTTCTCTTGATTTGAAGATGCTCTGGACAAAACAGCATGACAAGCGAGGGTAGTGCAGTGCCACGATTTGCTAAGGCCACATCATACACGGGGGGGTCTCTTGAATACGAAAGATCCTGCAAGCTACTCGGAATCCAGTTCCTTGACTCCATCATATTCAAACTCCTGCAGGACTTCAGATTCATACTTCTCCCATGATCGCCTGATATATCCACAATCTTCATCACTGGTGTCCCCGCTGTTTTTTTCTGATCCTGGAAGAAAACACAAAAGCACATTGATGCCAGATGCTGGAATGATTTTGGAGGTCTTTTTTTTCCTGGTTATTTATTGACATCTCTTTAACGCGGTATCTCAAATCCTTTCTTCTACTTGCTCCAAAGCAATTTAAAAGATTAAGTTTATTACTGTTTCACTTATTTTAAGGATCTTTTTTTTTTTACCTTCCCGTAGAATGACTGATGGCAGAAATTAAAACTGGGAAAGGACAAATGCCCTGGGCCCTTAACAGATTTTCTTGGATCGATTCAAGTTTTTCCTACTTTCGAGGGGTGCGGTGGCCTAGAGATGGTGTTCTCGCCTCACAATCAGGAGGCTGTGAGTTCGATATTAAGTAGAGGCAGATATTTCTCTTTCTGGGCATGCAGAATATATCTGCTGAAAGAAACTCCGCACTGGTGACAGGAAGGGCATCCGACCAGTAAACACTCAGCTCCATTCGGTTGCCCAGATTCCACCCCGCAAGGGATTGTGGGGTTGTTAAAAGAGGAGGATGATGATGATGATTCAAGTTTTTCCTACTGACTGTTCCATAGATAAAACACCACTGAGATAAAACTGGGCCATACATTACCATTTCTGGCATGTTACAAAGGAGCTTCCCTCATTCAAATTTCTTTGCCGGAAGCTGGAGATCAGGTGATGAGGATGCTGCCACCTTTGTTGGTTGGCAAGCATACAAATTTTGATAACGTGACTCGAGATGATGCAGTGGTTTTAAGAATGAGAACTGGTTGCAAGTCCTTTGTTTCAGTGCAGTTGTAACTTCGAACTGTCACTAAACAAATAGTTCTAAGTCAAGGACTACCTGTGTACAAATATGATTATCGACAAATACCGCCTTCACCTTCGTCAAGAAATTCGTCTTCATCTGGATAGTCATTACGCCAGTTGTTCTCGTTATTCTCATCATCTTCATCTTCGTAGGTTTCTTCGGCGAAATGCTCTTCATCCATCTGCATGTCAACACACAATTCTACTGTCACTGAGGAAAAAAAAACACACTGCAAGCACCTAACCTGGATCAGCCTGACCGAATGAAAAATAGGATATATGAGGGGAAAGCAATTAGCATCAGTAATCTTGAAGGTAGAGGCTTAAGAGTGAGAAAAACATGCAATTTAAGCTTGTAAGGCAATGAGATACAAGAACCACTTGTATTTTATAGATCCGTGATGGCGAACCTATGGCACCCGTGCCAGAGGTGGCACGCAGAGCCCTCTGCTGGCACGAGTGCCATCACCCCAGGTCAGATCTCCATGGCGTTTCTTCCATGAGCTTCTGTTTCTCTGCAAACAACAAAACAGAAGCTCACGAAAGAAAAAGATCTTACCTTTTGCTGAGCTGCCGATGTTGGGATGCCCTGCCTCCCACCGGTCTTCAGGTCTCTGCTGCGCATGCGTGCACATGTCCATGCATGCACACATCCTGTATGCGCACGCTTGCACCTTTCACTTTGGGCATAGCACGCGCGCGCAGTTTGGGCATTCGGTGTCTAAAAGGTTCGCCATCACTGTTATAGGTTGAATCACTTCTAAGTTACGAAATACAGCACGTTTTACAAGGGGGAAAGAAACAAGCCTCGCTATGTTTGATATCCCTTTAGAAGATGCTATTTTTGATTTACTTACCAAGTCAAACTCCTGGGTGTAAGGTTGTACAGAGAGAATGTTCTCAATCCACCCCGGAGCAGCAGTTTCTGTACAGTAGATATCATAGACGTATTCTTCTTTATTTAAGCCATCCTCTGCTTCTTTACTGTTGTCGGATACTGTTAAACGTTCACGAATCATCTCTACGGCATTGCAAAGAATCACATCTGGATGTGACTTCTGTTAAGAGTTACATTTTTTTTTTAGCCAATAGAGAACTTATTATTAGAATGTGATCTTGCCTTTATTTTTGGTCAACTCACAATGGCATGCATACCTTATCCAATATCTCAGCCTGTTAACTCCCCCTCCTGTTCCATCTCTCTCTCTCTCTCTCTCTCTCTCTCTCTCTCTCTCATATATATACACACACTGTATATGGAATCATACATACAACATCAACCCTGTTAATACAAGGTTTCCAAATTATTAAATCCTTTCCTCCAAATTAGCCTTTTCACTTAATTGCAGAAAAGAGTGTTTAAATATTGAATGTTTAAAGTACACTACATTTCTTGACTTAAAACTAAGTTGGACAAAAGGCAACATTAAAAATAAACTATTTGTTTCTTTCCCTATTTATGAGCAAATATTTAATAGAACGCTGCTTAATTGGGCAACACAGTTTCTTTCTTGTCACCTAAACTCTTAACAAAAAGTTACAAAGTTCAATGTTCTCCTGAGTTCTCAAGAATTAATTCACTTGTTACCATTTTGTGTTAAGTGAAGCCAATTTTGATAAAAGGACCCAAGAGAACACAAGGCTTCATTTTTAATGTTAGATTTAATGCCAAAATAGGTACAGTTTGCAATTCACAAGCATTTGGGGGGGGGGGGAGCAGAGTGGGGGTGGAACCTGTGATACCAAAAGCTGCAATCCTTGTATTACTTGATTTTTTGATCTCATATTTATTATATTTTTGTCATTTTCAAATATGAACTTGCCGAGAAGGAGCCTTTTTATAAAATTTATTTGCTCTATTTGACTGCTATTATTTAGTGACATGTAAGGCTGGAAGCACATAATTTTAAGGACCAACAATCAGGTGTCCACTAACTACAGTATTTGATCTTTTAATTACACTCGGTAAATCGTCCTTTTAAAAAACAGAACACAGAGGTAACATTTTGAGTAATTGATCAATGAAAAGTTGCCACATCTTGTCCGAATTAACAGGCACATTGGGGTCCAACTCTATGGTTTAGAAAGTTTAAATGCCATTAATTTAGATGTCGTGGACGACATCTAAATTAATGTCACCATTATAACAGCTTCTTTCTCCTTGAGGTCATCGCATGAACAGAAATGAGTCCACAGACACCGCAGAATTTTAGCCGGGTTTTCCCTATGTTGATGCTCTCTAGATAACGTGGAACTGTCCCTTGCTTGCTTTTCCAAGTTGCTGAAGAGGCTATTGTGGCTGGAGGAAGGCCGCACATCGTAAAGGTGGCATAATGTCAAAAGGAATTTTAGCCCAGGGCTATCTGAACTCAAAGGGCAGTTGATTGTGTTGCAATACAATCAATGCCTGCACTTTGTTCTGGGTTACTCTTGCTGTTTTTAGAACTTGCTTCTAAACCATAAAGTCTGACCTTGTTGTGACTGGAAATGTGGACAACCTATGGAAAACCTCTTTTACCGATCAGTTACGGGAAATATTACCTGTGACTTTTGTAACAGCCGGATTCACAATGGAGCCAAACAAACCAAACAAACCATATTATTCATTGATAATATTTGTATAGTATCCACTCCCTGAACAGCTCAGGAAAGCTTATCAAATGCAGTTAAAATAGAATGCAATTAAAGGAACACTTAAAATATTATTAATACATTAATACATTTTAAAGTAATGGAATAACTTTAAAATGTTTAAGAAGGCATAAACAAACAGAAAGGAAGGAATAGAATACATACATGCATATATAAAACAATGGAATCCCTAACCCGATTTTGTTATCGGTCCACTGGAATTTCTAGCATATATACACTATTGAAACAGTGACGTCTACGCTGGCTGGGGCATGTCGTGAGAATGGCTGATGGTCGGATTCCGAAAGATCTCCTGTCTGGAGAATTAGTGCAGCCCCTCAGAGGGAGACCACAGCTGCGATATAAGGATATCTGCAAAAGGGACCTAAAAGCCGCCCTGAGTCTCCGGAGAAGGGCGGCATATAAATCAAATTTAAAAAAAAAAAAAAGCCCTGGGAATGGACATTAACACCCCTGAAGAGGCCCTAGTGAAAAACATTATTCTAAACCTAAGATACATTATGGGGCAGCTTGTGGTTGGGATCGTGTCACTCTGTTTGCATCACTGGCTCTAGTCCCATTTTATTACAGGTTTTTGATGGTCCGTGACTTAGTACTAACCTGTAAATGGGAAGCAGGTGTCTCACTTTCCACCTCCTCCTCCTGTATAATATCAAAGAACTGAAAGTCTCTACAGCAGCCTGAGGTGCCGTCATTTTTGTCTTTCTCAGACATGGAAGACTGTTTCTTTTCATCAGATCCTTTCTCATTTGCTCGGAGAGCAGCATTTCCTCCATCGCTGATATTTGGGCGGAGGCTAGTGATCAGGCGGTAGCGGCTTTCCTGCCTTTTGGCTTGCTTTGAAGAACGAAGATCCTGAATTATTCTTTGAGCGCTCCCTAGAGCAGGTCGCAGGATCTGGCCCCCTTTCTGTTGGGTAAAAGCTTCTTGTATGTATTTGTCAACAGGTTCGGCCTGAAAGACATTTTAAAGAAGTTCAATTAGCACCTGGGATCACAGCAGTGTTTCTCTCAACCTGGCCGATTTACAGGTGTGCGGACTTCAATTCACAGAATTCCCCCACTCAGCATAACCTCTCCTCTTTCTCCCCTTTAGGGTTTTCCAATAGAAAAATACATCTATTCAAAATAAAAAAAATATATTAAATCTTGACACATAATTCCAGGATGTGCAAAATACCGTATTTTTTGGAGTATAAGACACACCTCCCCCCCCAAAAGGGAGTGAAAATTTAGGTGCGTCTTATACACCGAATGTAGCCCCGCCCACCCACTGGCCCCCACCCTTTGGCCTCTGCCTCCCAGCACTTACCTCCTTGCAGCAAACAGCAAAAAAGAAACAGCTCCTTTCAGCTTCAGCACAGTCTAATTAGCACAAATTGATTGGATTGGTCTCTCGACTCTCAGCTGATTTGCTCTCGGCTGTTTTGCGCAGGCTCTGCTGCTTGCTGTAAAGAGGTAAATTGCTGGAGCAGATTTTTTTTTCTCCTTGTACTAATCAAGCTATGCTGAAAACGAAAATGAAAGTAAAGCAGGCTGTTTGCTGCAACTAGGCAAAATTGCTCAGAGGCAGAGGGAGATTTCTTCTTTTCCTCACCAAAAAAGGTAGGTGCGTCTTATATTCCACAAAATACGGTATGTGTATTTGGAATGGGGCAGGTGTCCCAGGGCAAGATCCTTGCAGGTTGCTGAGAACTGTTGTGGCCCGCCTGCGGCCAGGAGAGCTGGCAGCAGAGTTGGACAGTGAGGAAGTTGGGGAGGAACATGGGCCAGTCCTGGAGTCTGGGGAAGGCTTGGACGAGGGCTCTACGTCAGAGGCAGAGATGGGGCCAAGGCCATCTGGGAGTTATGTGCTGCCTCCAGAGTCGGACCTCAGTGAGGCAGAGGAACAGGGGGAGCCTGTTCCTAGTGTGCGCATGTGCAGAGTTGCCAGAAGGCAAGAACAGTTAAAACAGAAGGGAAGATTCAGGAGTAGGGCTTGGAGATGATTGGCCCCTCCCATAAGCCATAAAGGAGGAGCAAAGGCACATGAGCCTTTGCAGGAAGCAACTTTGTTCATTCTGGTCGGTTTAAATTCTGAAGCTCCGTTTTGACTCTGTGTTCCGTGTGGCTTTGTAAAGCTAATTGCCAATTAGGTCTTTGGCAGCGTGTCAAGAGAGATAAAGGTGGGTGCTTATCAGCCTTATCCCCAAGGACTGAGGCAGACTTCTGTCGGCCTCTTTACAAACTATTTGTGACTCATTAGGGGTTGTGAATGAGCATAATTCACAGCCGTTAAAATAAAAAGAGGGTTTTTGGGACTAATCGTGTGCTTTTTACTGTCTCAGGAAGCCTAGGTCAGAACAAGAACATTCTGGATCTGAATGTTCTAATCTACAATATATTTGGTGCACCAAACCTACTTTTTGCCCTAAAACAAAGCAGGATGTTTAAATGCAGTCCAAGATACTCTAATGACCTTCCCCCCCAAATGGGACAGGATGCTCCACAGTCCAACTTTGTGCAAAACCAGCATAGAACATAGAATAATTGGGTTAGAAGGGACCTTGGAGGTCTTCTAATCCAACCCTCTGCCCAAGCAGGAAACTCTTTAACATTTCAGACAAATGGTTGTCCAATCTCTCCTTATAAACCTCCAGTGATGGAGCACCCACAATTTCTAGACTGAGGCAAGACGTTCTATTGATTAATTGTCCTCACAGTCAGGAAGTTTCTCCTTAGTTCTAGGTTGGATCTCTCTTTGATAATCTTCCATCCGTTGCCTCTTATCCTGCCCTCAGGTGCAGAAATGCATTCAGCAATATTTCCTTTTAACAATGATAGAACTCCTGATGTCCTTCCTTCACTGGAGAAGTTGAGATACATCCAGAGATGTTAATCTTCCTTGGAAGTAGCCCGTGTTGAAATTTATATTGCAGCCAAACAACAGCACAAGAGATCTTTTATGACATTTTGTATTATGTCACACCCTGCTTTATGGTGATGTTTATGTCATACACTGTTTTATACTAGGGAGAGGCAGATATTTCTCTCTCTGGGCACGCTGAGAATATATCTGCTGAAAAAAAAAAAAACACCCTCCGCATTGGCGATAGGCCCGTAAACACTCGGCTCCATTCAGTTGCCCAGACTCCACCCTGCAAAGGATTATGGGGTCGTTAAAAGAGGATGATGATACACTTGTTTTACACAATTTGCAAAATGTCAATTCCAGCGGAGTCATAGGTCCCAGATTTTGGACACATTCTGTAAGTTCATCCATTTGAGGTCCCTTTGGTTCCAAAATTGTTACCCTACGATGCACCGTTTCGCCCAGTGAAAAATTACAAGAATCAAAACTGTTCACAGTACAAGATTAGTCCTCGATTTATGACCCACCATTGAGCCCAAAATTTATGCCGCGGAGAAATTTGTGAAGCGAGCTTTGCCCCCCCCCTTTTTAACCACCTTTCTTGCCACCTTTGTTAAGTGAATCATTGCAGTTGTTGAATTAATAACAGCGTTGTTAAGTGAATCTGGCTTCCCCTCCCCCCCTTGACTTTTGCTTATCAGGAGGACACAAAAGGGGATCCAATGACGCTGCAACCGTCATAAATGTGAGAATTTGGATCACGTGACCATGGGGGAAATGCTGCAACGGTCGCAAATGTGGAAAAAAAACGGTCATCCGGAAGTCACTTTTTTCCAGTGCCGTGGAAAGTTCGAATGGTCACTAAATGAACCGTTGTAAACTGAGGACTACCTGTGTTTAGATCAATGTTCTGTAATTCAGACGTTGTGGGAGCTTCATCACTGGAAGCTTTCCAGAAGAGACTGGACTGCCCTCTGTCAGAAATGGTGCAGGGGCTCCTGCTTGGGCTGGGGGGGGGTTGGACTAGATGACCTCCAAGGTCCCTTCCAACTCTGTTAATCTGTTAACCTTCGACCTTTGAAGATGCTGTGGACTTCCAACTCCCAGAATCCCCCAGCCAGGCGCGCTTAAACACATCGCGTATTAACTAACGATAATTAAATGGATAATTTAATTTAACGATCCCAGCCAAAACACACACGAAGCCTCACCTCCGAGTTTACGGTGGCTACCAACTTGAAGAGAGTCTTCTCCACCTCGCCCTCTCCGGGCGAGGAGGAGGAGGAGGAGGCCTCGGCGGCAGCCCCACCCTCCCTTCGGAAGCGCTTGCAGGCAAGGACCAGCGCTTCGGCCGGCAAAGACCCTCCGCGCTTTCTCTTCACGCGCAGCACGGCAGCTGTCTCCATGGCAACCGGACTAGGCCGCTCTGGCGCGCAAGGGACCATGGGAATTTCTCTCGCCTCGCCTCCCGGCCATGTCCCTCGCGTTATTCGCAGCTCCGCGGCCCCTTTTGATGACGCCATCGCCGTTTCCTCGAAGGGGCTGAGGTCTAAATGGATTCCTTAGCACGATATCCGGTTCTTCCCAGGGAAACGATAGTTTTAAATATGATAAATGTCAACTTAATAAATAATATTCAACTTAATAAATAAATAATTAATAACAATTTTTTATATATATCTATCTCTATTTCTCTATCTATCTATCTATCTATCTATCTATCTATCTATCTATCTATCTCTATCTATCTATCTATCTACATACATACACATACTGCTCAAAAAAATAAAGGGAACACAAGCAGAAGAGATCCGAGATCTGAATGGATGAAATAGCCTTATTAAATACTTTGTTCGTTACATACAGTAGTTTTATACACTGCTCAAACAACTAAAGGGAACACAAAACTACTGCATGTAACGAACAAAGTATTTCATAAGGCTATTTCATTCATTCAGATCTCGGATCTCTTCTGCTTGTGTTCCCTTTATTTTTTTTTGAGCAGTGTATATTAAAGATCTGTTAAGAACTAAGATCACTCTAAGAACTTGGATGGGACACCACAAGGAAATCCCAGCATTGCAAACGTCAGTCCTCCTAAAAGTCTGTAGAGATTCTCAGTCATCCAGGTCGTGGTTGTCCCAAAAGGTGCTTTTTTCAGGAGGCAACTGGACCTTCTTGGTTTTTTTTTCTCTTTTGAAGACGTTTCGCTTCTCATCCAAGAAGCTTTTTCATCTCTGACTGGATGGTTGAGGAATGGAATATACACTGCTCAAAAAAAATAAAGGGAACACAAGCAGAAGACATCCGAGATCTGAATGAATGAAATAGCCTTATGAAATACTTTGTTCTTTACGTACAGTAGTTTATACACTGCTCAAACAACTAAAGGGAACACAAAACTACTGCATGTAACGGACAAAGTATTTAATAAGGCTATATCATTCATTCAGATCTCGGATCTCTTCTCCTTGTGTTCCCTTTATTTTTTTGAGCAGTGTGTATATATATATCAATTATATAAAAATTATTACAATAAAATATAATTAATAAAATTAATTAATTAATTAATAAAATAATTTCAATATTATTAATTTCAACAGGGCTTTGCCCTGCCTTCTTGAAGGACTTTGATGCAGTTAACAAGAAAAATAAAAAATAATAATAACCCTTATCAGTTATGAAGAAACAAAACAAAACAAAACAAAAAACCTGTTGGCCCCTTTTTGTCTACCCTTGGAAGCCAAGCAGGATCAGTTCTGGTTAGTAAAAGGGAGACCAGCAGAAAATCCCAGCACTGAAGACGAGAAGGAAAAGCTGAAAAGCATTCCAGAAGAAGGCGATGAGAACTTTTAGGGGCTGTCACAAAGAAGAGGGGGTCAACCTATTCTCCAAAGGATCCTAAAGCAGGGCAAGAAGCAACTTAAATGGAAACTAATCAAGGAGAGAAGCAACGTAGAACTAAGGAGAAATTTCATGACAGTGAGAACAATCCATCAGTGGGACAGCTTGCAGGGTGGATAAAAATCAATGATTTTTTAAAAAAAAATCAAAAAAATCAGATTTTTTTTATTTAAATTGGATTTTTTTGATTTAAATCGGATTTTTTTTTATTGAATTTATTTTAATAAAAAACTTTTGGGGTAAAAATCTATCGTAAGATAGTTTTCTATTTAAGATACATAAATAATTTAGTTTATTCAGCCTGAAATGGAGCTGAGTTATGTCGCATGAGGCTGTATATTCTGCAACACTGGGACTATCGGTGAGTCAACAGTGGGTCAAAGGAGTAGCAGAGATGACAGTTGCTCTTTAAAAATTATGATTTAAATCGAGTTGATTTAAATCAAGTCTTTTTACTAGTGATTTAAATCATGATTTAAATCGACTCGATTTAAATCAAATCCACCCTGACAGTTTGACTTCAGAAATGTGGGTGCTCTATCACTGGAAGCTTTTAAGAAGAGATTGGATAACTAATTTGTCTGAAATGGTACTATAGGGCTTCCTGCCTGAGCAGAGGGGTTGAATTAGAACAGCGGTCTCCAACTGGTGGTCCGCGAGAAAATTTTGGTGGTCCGCAGAGAAATTATTTGCAAACTAAATCAGGGGTCCTCAAACTACGGCCCCTGGGCTGGATACATGCAATGAACGTTTGTGTTGTTGCAGAGATTCTCCCCCTTTGGGGTCTTTTTGTGAGGGTCAAAAGCGGGGCAAAAATTTTGACTTCGGGTTTGCTTCAGCCTCCTGGTGCGGGGCTTTGGGCGAAGGCTGGAGGGAAGCGCCGCTGGTGGCGAAGAGCTGGAGGACCTTGTTCCAGTGGGTTTGCATCATGGCCTGGAACTGGCTGACCATCTCAGCGTGCTGAGCCTCCAGGCGCCAGTTAGTGGTCCATGGGATTTAAAATTATGAATTTAGTGGTCCCTGAGGTCTGAAAGGTTGGTGACCCCTGAACTAGAAGACCTCCAGGGTCAATTCAATTCAATTCAATTCAACTCAACTCAATTCAATTCAATTCTAACCTTGATTGTCAAGAGTACAACCTGTGTACAATGAGATTGGCTGAGCATCCCTTTGTGCACCCCCCCCAACCCAATACAACTCACAGTGAAAGACAGGGGGAAAAAAAGAAAAGAAAATCCTTTACCCAGTGAATCCTACTAACAAACACACAATCCTTACTGCACCATTTATTTTATTTTATTTTATTTTATTTTATTTTATTTTATTTTATTTTATTTTATTTTATTTTATTTTATTTTAATTTAATTTATTGCTTGCTTGCTTGCTTGCTTGCTTGCTTATCGCGGCCGCCCCACAAGTCAATCGTACTATATTCTTGTAAAGTTATTGTTCCCCTTCCAACTCTGTTATTCTGTTATTCTTTGCAACCAGACTCCTGTACTTTATTCTCCGGCTTTAAGCCGATTTCTAAATCTCTGTACTTGAAGGGATGCTGACGATCCCCTTCCCTTCCAGAGCATCAGCAACAACAGGAAGGCCACTGTGCCACGATTTCCACTCCTCTTGCCCTGCTTGGACAGAGGTCCACCTCTAACCGGAAGTGTGACTGGAATGGTGTCGTTCCGCACCTCTTTGGTCCCACAACTCTCCAGGAGATTGGTCTCCCAACCAGGGAAAGGAAGCTCCGCGCGTTGCATCCTGGGAAGATGGCGGCGCCCGGTGAGTCGAAGCGCGGCCGGTTGAGCTCGTGGGTCGGACGAGTGGGAGGGGGGGTGTCCCCCGTGGGAAATGTTACTCCCCCTTCTCCCCCCCCCGCCCCGGGCAGGGCAGTTAACGGTTTCGGTTCCCCAGGGGATGAGGAGGAAGCTCGGTACGCCTGCCCCACTGTTGCTTACCCCGCCCCCCCCGTGCCTCTGAGCATGTGTGGAGTTCATTCGTCAGGTTCCCTCCCTGACCCAGGAAAACAGGGTTCATGGGCATGGGCAGAGTTCCTCACCCTCAAACGAGCTGAAATGAAACTACCGAACCTGTAAAGTTTGGTTTCTCTGATGTGTGTGTGTGTATGTACGTATATATATGTATGTATGTATATGTATGTGTATATATATGTAGATATGTATGTTTATATGTATGTATGTATATGTTTTTATATATGTATGTATCTATGTATATGTATGTATGTATATATGTATGTATGTATATGTATGTGCATATATATGTAGATATGTATGTTTATATCTATGTACGTTTATATATATATATATATGAATGTATGTATATGTTTTTATATATGTGTGTATCTATGTATATGTATGTATGTATATATGTATGTATGTATATGTATGTGTATATATATGTAGATATGTGTGTATGTTTATGTATGTTTATATATATATATATGAATGTATGTGTGTATATATGTTTATATATATGAATGTATGTATGTATATATATATATGTATGTATATGTATATGTATATATATAGATATATATGTATGTTTATATGTATGCATGTTTATATATATGAATGTATGTCTGTATATATGTATGTGTATATGTATGTATATATATATGTATGTATGTATGTATGTAAAACATCCGAGATTTTAACTTTTTACATACACACACCCGCGAAAACTTGAGAAGACATATGTATGTGTATATATGTATATATGTTTATATATATGAATGTATGTATGTGTATATATGTATATATATGTGTGTGTGTGTGTGTATATATATATATGTATGTATGTATGTATATATGTATGTGTGTGTATATATATGTATATATGTATTTCTCTTTAGCCAGGTTCTTCCTACGTAAACCAAGATTTTTATGCAGCCCTAGTTCAGTGAAATCCCAATCCACTCGTTTCTAGGCTGTTTTTTTTCCTGGCAGCCAGCAAACACTCTGCTGCCCATTGGGAGACTAAGTCTCCCAATGTGTGTGTATGTGTGTGTGTGTGTGTGTGTATACATTTCCTGTCTCCGGAGGGCCGTGGGGGGGGGTGTTCGCCCTCCCCAAGCTCCTAGAAAGGCTCTGGAGCTTGGAGAGAGAGAAAAACGGGCCATCGCGTGCCAGGAGTGGGGCAGAGGGGGGATTGTGCGCACATGCACAGGGGTGGGGTGCATATGCAATCTCCCCCCCTCCCCCCCACTGCTCCTGGCACGCGATGGTAAAAAGGTTCGCCATCACTGGAATAGGATATTAAATAAACAAATACAGATTGTCCTTGACTTACAACAGTTCATTTAGTGACCATTCGAAGTTACAACGTCACTGACAAAAGTGACTTATGACCATTTGTCACACTTATGACCATTGCAGCCTCCTCATGGTCACATGACCAAGATTTGGATGCTTGGCAACTGGTTCATATTTATGATGGCTGCAGGGTCACCTGGAATCACGCAATCCCCTTTTGTGAGCTTTTGACAAGCAAAGTCAACGGGGGAAGTCAGATTCACTTAACGACCCGTTTATTAATTTAACAACTGCAATGACTCAATTAACAACTGTGGCAAGAAAAGTTGTCAAATGGGGCAAAACTCAACAAGTGTCTCACTTAGCAACAAATTGGTCTCACTTATGATCGTACGTTGAGGACTATCTGTGTTCCAGGGGAGGGGATTTCTGTCTGATGATCAAATCGACCCAAGTTTTGTTTTCTTTTTTATTCATTTATCAAATTGATATAGCCGCCCATTTCATGTGTTTAAGATGCATCATTCGTGATCCCGTGACCATGGGGATGCCACAATGGTCATGTGAAAAATGGTCATATGTGTTGTGGCTCCGTTACCGGAGCCTGTGTCATCGGCAGAAGAGGACTCCGAGAGTGAAGGGGAGGAGTTGGCAAGGCCTCCCTCTCCAGGACCCTCCTCTCTGGCAGTGCCTTCGGTGTCCGCCAAAGAGTAAGAGATAGGGCCAGCGCCAAGTACGTCCATGCAGCCACAGATGGACAGTGATGAGGGTAATGAGTCTTGGCTGGATCCACGCCAGCGTTGCAGAGATAAGCGCGCGCAACAGAAAAAAGGGCGGGCCCGAGATTAGGCTGAGTCACTGGACCACACCCCACAGGATATAAAAGGGAGCGTGGTGGCCAGTCAAACCTTGTGACGAACAAAGCTGAAAGCTTCCACGCCATTCTGCATTGCCGGACTTTTGCTGGATTATCTCTGGACTTGATTGACTCCGTAATTATTGAGCTGTTTCTTTTGATGTATCAGGAGTGGGGAGAAGTTATCTCTCCTCTTCGTAAATAATAAACTCTTGGCAGGCAGCCACTAGGTTGTTGCCAAGTTCCGTTATCATAAGGAAAAGGATTTTGCCGGCTGGTTTGGTCTTTAACTCCTGAACGTCTGTTGGTGTGTGTGCGTGGGGTTGGGGACAGAACATCATATGACTTTTTCCAGTGCCGCTGTAACTTCCAACAGCCGCTAAATGGACTGTTGTAAGTCGAGGCAAAAGGTACCTGTAAAAGGTAGCCCCACCATATACGTGTATATGTGGCTGCCGGATCATTCTTTTCCGTTCTTGGGCTAAATCTCATCTCAAGATTAGCAAGGCTTTGTTATGACGTGACAAGGGCACTACGCTGGTCACATCATTTGCTAAACTGCACTTTCTTTTCTGTTGCAATAGGTTTGAGCTTATGTGTCCAAAGATAGGATGTTGCGTTAAACAGAACTTTTCTCACAAATAACAAAACAAGACAGACGGTGATGAAGGTTTTCTGTGGAAGAGCCAATCCGACTACTGGAGCCATGGAGTGGTTAGAGGAAGACGAGAATTATGATTACCACCAGGAAATAGCAAGGTCTGTGGCCAGTGGTGAAATGTAAAATTTTGTTACTACCGGTTCTGTGGGCGTGGCTTGGTTGTGGTGGGGGTAATGTGACTGGGTGGGCGTGGCCAACTTTTTTTTTTTTTTTTACTTTTAAAACCATTTTTTCTACAACTTCTTTGGCTGAAGAGGTTGTAAAAAAAAATGCTTTTAAAAGCCTCTGACGATCCCAGCTAAGTTGCCTGATCATCAGAGGCTTTTTTTTTTCTTTTAAAAATATTTTTTCTACAACCTCTTCGGCCAAAGAGGTTATTAAAAAAATGCTTTTAAAAGCCTCTTTTAAAGAGCCAGCTTTGCTGGCTGAGGAACTCTGGGAGTTGAAGTCCACAAGTCTTAAAGTTGCCAAGGTTTGAGATCCCTGCTCTAGAGACAGTGATGGGTACATCTGAATGATAGTGGGTGATCCCCTGTTTGGGAACCGTATGAGTTACTAGTTTTCTTGTAGGTGCAATTCAGAGTGCTTGTTGAGGCCTCCTAACTCTGAAGCAGGTTATCTAAGGGTACATCCTCTCCCACTCTTGATTTTGATCCAATTTTGCTTCCTTTTTGAGTACGAGTACCATTTCCTGTGCACTACTACACAGGATTCTGTGCATAAATGTGATATTTTCCCCTGTCCTTTTATAAATAGCAGTGTAATCATTGTGCATTCATAATCGGCGCATTCATATATATGCCATAATAGGAATTGTTCATCCTGTCATTTATTTAGCTCTTTTCTGTTAATGTTGGCACTCCTTGGCAACTTTCTGATTCTGTACTGTGTTTGATCTGAAAACTGAATTTTATTTACAGGTCCTGCTATGCAGACATGTTGAATGACAAGGACCGAGTAAGTTATTTATTCGTTTTAGCCATGTTTTATTAGGTGTTGAAATTCCTTATGTAGCTCCATGAACTCCCACTCTGTAGTGCCTTAAATTGTGAGGCAAAAAAAACAAATTGTCTAGATGACATTTATAATTTCTAATAAAAAAGTATTGAGTATTTGTTTTTTGCCTTATTTTTATTTGCAGTTATTAGTAACTTTGAATTTCAAATGTTTTGGGGTAGTTTTTGTGCTGTAGGCCTGGTACAGCCACATCTAGAATTATACAGAGCATCTTTCAGAAAGTTTACCTTTTAATCCAGGGGTGGGCAACTGTGGCCCTTTTACAACCTGTGGACTTCAACTCCCAGAATTTCTGAGACAAGCTGTCTCAAGAATTCTGGGAGTTGAAGTCCACAGGTTGTAAAAGGGCCACAGTTGCCCACCCCTGTTTTAATCCATTGTTTTGCAAATGCTCACAGATCCCAAAACCCTGGTGGTAGGGTACATTTGTCCAGGCCTAAGAAATAGGAATACAGTGAAATAAAATGGCTCCTTCTTTGTTTTAACAGAACACCAAGTATTTTCAAGGTATTCGTGCTGCAGTTAGCAGAGTGAAAGAGAGAGGGGAAAAAGCCATTGTCCTGGACATTGGGACTGGCACTGGACTCTTGTCCATGATGGCAGTGACAGCAGGGGCTGACTTCTGCTATGGCATTGAGGTGAGCATCTTTTTCCCTTGTCTGTGAGTAACACATGCGGATCAATTGAGTAGGAGACAGTTCTTGAGTCTGTGAATGAAAAAAAAATGTTCTATCCTGTTCCATATTAAGTTCAGAAAGGTTCTATTCCATATTCCAGAATGTTTTTTAAGTATGATTGTTAACTGAGTTCACATCCCTGCTTTATTGTTGCTAGTATAGTGCTTGAGAATACTTTGCCATGTTTGCCATGTTGAGCAAAACCCCTGCAAATTCTGAGCATGTTGAACTCTTAACTCTAATTCTCTCTCTCTCTCTCCCCCCCCTCTCCCTGCCATTCAAGCCTCAGATTGTAGCCTTTCCATTAGTTGATAGTCATAAAACGAGACTATCTGTATAGGAGCATCATCTTCTGAACTATCGCACTCCGCGATTAATGACAATTTAATGACATTTTTTCTAGTCCAATGGTAGTATGTATGTGTGTATAAATATATGTAAATAATGTAGCCGGAAAGGACTAAGCTAAAATCATCTACTGTTCCTGACAGCTTTCAAAAAAACCCAGCTGATTCCAACAGATGCTGAAATACCCAATCTATAACTTTGAGCTCTCCAAGGTCCTGAAGATGCTTTCTTAATGCTCTCTTCTCCAGAGCATTCTTTGTGAATTCCAGCATTTTAATTTATTTTCTTGAAGTCCTTGACTAGGGCAGTTCTCACTTCGGATGTGAATTGATTTTCAAACTTGAAAGGCAGAATGTTGTGCCATGCATGTATACCAACTTTTGAAGAAAGAGAATCACATTATAGTCTGAAAAAAGTGATTCATCAAATATGCTACCTTTGCAAACAGTAAAGAGGAGACAGTGTTGGAGAGTCTCTGCAGTTAGATGTGAAAGACCTACTGTTCAGGAGCTCTTGCCAATCAGGATATAAAAGAAATATGTAGGATAGTGAAAGCTGTTGTAGCTTCTAGTTTCTTTGGTGTAAGGTCACCTGCTTGATGGGGGGTTGATGACCTACAAGGTTCCTTCCAACTCTGTTTAAAAAAAAAAGATTACTTTCTAGTCATGCAATAATAATTCCTTATTCTTTAAAAATAATAATCTGGTGGTTCCATTGGATGGCTAAGCCCCAGGTTTTTCAAAGATCTCATTCTGCTTTGCTTACTGCTCCTATTTTAAAATAATAATAACAATAACACTTAGACTTATATATTGCTTCATAGTGCTTTACAACACTCTCTAAGCAGTTTACAGCATCAGCCTCTTGCCCCAAACAATCATTTTACCAACCTCGGAAGGATGGAAGGCTGAGTCAACCTTGAGCCAGTCATGATCAAACTGCTCACAGTGGGCAGAGTCAGCTTGCAACACTGCATTCTAACCACTGTGCCACCAATAGGTTCAGTTATTTTATTTTCGAGAAGTTGATTTAAGCATTTCACCTACCCTGTTTCCCCGAAAATAAGACATCCCCTGATAATAAGCCCAATAGGGCTTTTGAGCGCATGTGCTAAAATAAGCCTTCCCCCAAAAATAAGCCCTCCCCGAAAATATTTAAATGCAGAGCTGGAAATCAGATAAGACGGCAAGAGAAGCCCCATCTTGCTCCACGCTCCCCAAAATAACAAGACCTCCCTGAAAATAAGGCCAAGCGCTTATTTTGGGGTTCAAAAAAATAGAAGACGGGGTCTTATTTTCGGGGAAACACGGTAACTTGCATCCCTTACCATTGCCCAGAGGGAAGATGTCACATAAGGACCCATTTTTAAGCAGGAGAGCAACTACTTAAGGAGATAAACTCCTTAACTAAGGAGATAGAGGGGTTAAAAATAGAAAGCACTTTTTCCAAATATTTTCTCGAGCGATCTTTATCCAAAGGTATGCATAATTTCTTTTACAAAATCCATGCCAGGGTTTTTATGCCAAAGTTTGCACAATGGGATCAGAGACTATCTATAAATTAAGACTTTTTGTGCGTGAACTTCAGTATCTCAAAAGATCCTCGGTTTTTACAGCTGATAATCGCATGTATTTAGCTCAACCTCCTATGCAGAGCTTGCTTTGTCTTGTAAGTTAACAAAGACATATTTGTATGTGTAAGAAATCTGTATTTGCATCCAAGAGAATGGATTGTAAACTTTATAATAGGTGTGTGTTGTGGAATACCAATTTCTTCCTTCTTTATATAAAAAAAACTATAGAGTTTCAAAAAGTGGATTTGTCCGCAGATGCCTGAAACTGTACAAATTGTTTTCTCACTTTAGAGGCTGCCTATTAGCATGCAGACACTTAGTTTCTGCTTGGGTAGCTTCCAAGAAAACCCCTGTGTTTTGTTGACTCTGAAATAACAATAAGGCTCTGATTAGGTAGGAAATTTTGTATTTTGAGGAGATAGGGACAAAGTTAGGTTGGGTTAGTTTTTATATTAAACCATTGACTAATGAAAGACTTTTTGGCCGGCAGTGATCTTTAGCCATCTGTGTTCCTCAACTTTTAATTTCGCATTTACATTTTGGCAGGAAAGAAAGCAATTTTGACAGCTTGGAATGTGGCAGGCATTTCATTTTTGTCAGGATTCATTCATTAATTAGATGCATGTTTTAATATAAACAGAAGCTTTGTGGCCTTGAGAATACAAAGTCAGAACACTTTGCTAAGTTGTTATAATTTGCCTTGTTTTTGACTGCTCAGGTCAATGCAAAAATTTAACCCAGGTTTGCCGGTTGGCAAAGAGGAATAACTGATCAACCCTTTCCAATGTACTGTAAAAAAGAAGAATATGTAGAATGATTTGTTGTTAAAGTGGCACGAAGCTACTTTGGAAAAGCTGGGTGTTTATTGGAAGTTGTACACTGTTTGGGCTTAGCGATGTTGCTTTGCAATAAGTGATGTTCAAAACTGGCTGTAGTAATTTTCTGATAGTATTTTGAACTCGGAAAGTAGATCCTATTGACTTCTTTTTTGGGGGAGAGTTTGGAATAGTGCAAGGGGTCTCCAAACTTGGCAACTATAAGACTTGTGGACCTCAGCTCCCAGAATTCCCCAGCCAGGCTGTCTGACTGAGGAATTCTGGGAGTTGAAATCTACACGTCTTAAAAGTTGCTGAATTTGGAGATCCTAGTATAACGACATGGGTATATAATGGGAACCGTGTCAAAGAAGATTCTGGTTCAATTCTGAGCAGCGAATTTGTAAGATGTTCTTAAAAGCAGAAATTCACCCACTTTTCTCAGCCAACCAAGATCCTATTCTGTTCAGTTATGGTTCTTCCGTAATAAGGAATGTAAAAAAAAAAAAAAAAATCATCGAATTTCTACTTGGATCAAAACTTTATGGTCAAACCAATCAAATGCAGTTTCCCCAGTGTCTCCTTCCTCTTTGCATACCCCCAAGAATGAAAGTAGTGAAAATACTGTAAGACATCTAAGTACTGGGGCTAGATAGGCAACTTCCTGTCCATCCAGCTCAGCCTTTTCCAACTGGATACCCTCCAGATTTATTGGACCTCTGTACAGCTCTCAAATCCTCATCTAGCTTGGTCTTTAGTGGCCTGGAGGAATCCAGGAGTTGTAATCTGATCCAGGAATGAGACAGGCTGAAGTGAAGCTCAGTGTCAGGGTTCCGAAGGATGCCCTAATTAACTCATGAGCCTCAAGCCAAGCTTCAAAAGAAATCCAGTTATTTATTAGGAGCTTCATGTTGGCACGTTCCAAGTGAAGCCAACTCTGACCCCAAGTAATTTATGCCCCAATCATGACCCTGTTTCCTCCCTACCCCCAGGGTATGTCATCATTCACATTCGTAAAGGAGCAATTTCAAGGGTTGTAGAGATCACTCCCCTCTGGCCACTGTGGTTAACCCTGGGAGACAACCTTGAGAGAGAGATGTCTGGAATGTGCTTTTGTTTTTGGCTGCCATATGCTTCGTTGGTTTCCCATCCCCCTTGCCTATGGCAACTCGAGAGCAGGCCAGGGGTGCTTTGCGAGTTGACACTTGGAAGCTAGAAATGAAAAGCAATTGCATTAGAGCTGGGTTCTTCAAACTTGGCAACTTTAAGAGTTGTGGACTTCAACTTCCAGAATTCTTGAAGTCTACAAGTCTTAAAGTTGGCGGAGACCCCTGCATTACGGCAATGAACTTCTAAGGTGTTCACAGAAAGGCAAGCAGCAAAATTCTGTCCTTGTCTCAAAACTCGGGAATTTACATGATAAAAACAGCTTCCTCCCACCCTCAATTTTTGTCACAGACAACTCGACTCCAAATGACAGCTCTACACTGGAGAGCTTTTAAAAATTAATGAGGTTATATAGATGGCATATTTAAATGTATTATGGGCGCCCAGAGTCTACTGGAGGGGGCGGCCTTTACAGATTTAAATAAATAGTGTTTTGAACCGTTGAAATACACTGTATAAATACCAAGGATGATTATGTTGCAGGTCTTTAAACCAATGGCCAATACAGCTGTGAAGATAGTGGAAAAGAATGGCTTTGGTGACAAAATAAAGATAATTAACAAGCATTCTACTGAAGTTACCGTGGGATCAGGTAAGGTTACTGCCTTGATTTATGGAGAAACAGAATATTTTTTTATATACTGGTAATCCTCAGCGCACAACTACAAATTGAGCCCAAGATTTTCCTTGCTAAGCAAGACAGTTGATAAGTGAGTTTTTGCTCCAGTTTACGACCTTTTTCGCCACAAATGTTAAGTGATTCGCTGCAGTTGTTAAGATTGTAACCCGGTTGTTGAGTGAATCTGGTTTTCCCCTTGACTTTGCTTGTCAGAAGGTTGCAAAAGGAGGATCATGTGACACCTCCCCTTCCCCAGGACATGCGCATAAAGCAGAATGTAATTATCCAAATGTCAAACTACAATCCAAGAAAATATTTTTTAAAAATGCAACTAAATTAGAGGACTACTTAATCGAAATGTTCAGGGGGAAGATAAATCTCTCATCCTAGCACTAATCAGATTGCTGTGTTGGCACAGTGCACCTCAGCCGAGTGCCATACCTAAGGAATATTTTACATTTCTCTCTCTCTTTCTGATTGCCAGTTGCTGATCGATAGAATTGCATCTTTTTTTTTTCTGGGCCTTCTGCTGCAAAAAGGCACGACATTACGTTGCGTCTGCATTTCAGCTCATAAACTGGTAGCTGTGAAGGAAAGTTTTCAAATTTGTCCAAAGGAGATTAAGAAGAGGATGTTACAGGATTTTAGTTTAGCATTTCATAGCCTTTTTCCAAGCAAAGCATTTTCTGCTTAGGAAACTTCTCAACAAAGTTAATCAAGTTGTGGTTTCTTTATTGCTGTGTGCTCCAAAACCTGTGTGCTTTTCTCTTTCTCTCTCTCTCCCTCTCTCCATTCATCCATCTATCTTGAAAAAGCTTTGATTCTGATGTTTACAAACATCCCATGCAAAAACAATTTTATTACACCATGGTTTATTTGAGGTGTGGAATTTTGTTGTGAGTGGATAGAATATTCACAGTTCTGCTTAGTTCCACCTTTGCTCTTGCTCATTTGCGAAGAAGTTTAGCTGCTTTTTAGCTCTACACTTAAACAAGTTCTGCTGAAAAGTACCATTTAGTGATATACTTAGAACAGCTTTTTCCATTTTGAAACATATCCTTGTGTATTTTGGGGAAGAGGAATATTTTCCCCTACCAGTTTGTCATCTGTCCCCACCCCCACCCCGAGCCTTCCTAATATCAACCAGGAACAAAAAGACAACTTCTTGTAAAATTGCAAATTCTGTGAAAAACAAATAGGCTCATTGGAAAAAGTTACGCTAGAGCCCCTCTGTATCAACAGGGAGAATTATTACCATGCTTATATTATACCTGATCTGTGCTATAACATTTAGGCTAGGCTCATATACCGTGGCTCGTTTCACCATGAAGATGCTAAAATTGGCTAGATTTCAGTCAGTGTAGCTAAGTAAAAAACAGACTAACCACATTACAGTT
Source organism: Pituophis catenifer annectens (assembly GCF_029215685.1). Classification (NCBI taxonomy): domain Eukaryota; kingdom Metazoa; phylum Chordata; class Lepidosauria; order Squamata; family Colubridae; genus Pituophis; species Pituophis catenifer. The sequence goes on from NW_027256893.1 coordinate 7,164,421, forward strand.
TAATAGCTTGTCCAGCCTGTGTTTACTCTTTGGAGAGATTGCACAATATGTTGGGGAAACTGGATCTTTCCTTCTCCCCAATCCAATATTAAGTTTTTGTGTCATGCTGTATGTGCAGTGAGGACCTTGTGGCTTAGTCATAACAATCACAGAGTTGGAAGGGAGTTTGAAAGTCGTCTAGTGACCAAATCCCTGCTCAAGCACTTATACCACTTTGTTGCAGGAAAAATGACGGACTAGGACAAGCTCTTCAGTGCAGGAAAGAGTTTTTATTTGCGCAAGGTTCAAACAGTCCGAAGACCACGAAAAAGTCTGAACGCCGATGGCTTCTTCTGGCCATGTATTTATACAGTTTAAAGACAAAAGTATTACAGAGAGTGATGCATTTCACACGTAGAAGCTACCCTTTAATCTATCTCTAGGAAAGACATAACAGCCCTGTTCCCACAGGCTCAGGCTTTCAGCTCCGGAGCTCAAGACATAACAAAAGGAGATAAGAGGCTAGAAGACGCCTCACAAGCAGTAAAGAGGACAGTAAGGGAAACAGTATTTTCTCTCTGAAATCTACATGACATTTGGGGTGCAATAAACATTAAACACCAGATGTATCTGTTTAGGGTCAGTTTGCCCTTTTACAATTCTGTACCTACGTCAAATACCGTTTGTCAATTCAGCACCTTGGCACGGAAGAGGCACTTCTGTCTTAACCAAAGATTTGGATTTCTAATATTTGAGTTTTATCCCAATATCGAATCTTAGCCTGGCTCAACTTCAGACAAATGGCTATCCAGTCTCTTCTTGAAAGCCTCCAGTGATGGGGCACCCACAACCTCTGAAGGCAAGTTGTTCCATTGGTTGATTGTTCTCACCGTCAGGAAATTTCTCCTTAGTTCTAGTTCTTAGTACTAGACAACCCATGCCCGGTTGAAAGATTTTTCTTTACCAGATTTCTCAAGGCCTTCAACAATGCCAGAACTTCTTATGTCCTGCCTTCACATGGAAAGTTGGGATACCTATTCGGAGATGTCTCTGCTTTGAAAATAACCCATACTGAACTGTATAGTACAGTCGAACAACAGCACAGGAGGTGTTTTGCGACATTATGTACTGTTTGCATTAGTTCTAGGTTGCTTCTGTCCTTTTTTTTTTTTTTTTAAATTTGATTTCTATGCCGCCCTTCTCCGGAGACTCAGGGCGGCTTACAATGCGTTAAGTGATAGCCTTCATACTTTTGTATATTTATACAAAGTCAGCTTATTGCCCCCCACAAACTGGGTCCTCCATTTACCTACCTTAGAAAGGATGGAAGGCTGAGTCAACCTTGAGCCTGGCAAGATTCGAACTTACTAATTGCAGACAGCTGGAGTTAAATTACAATGCGTTAGTCTGCTGAGCTATCCAGGCTCTTGTCCTTGATTAGTTTCCATCCATTGTTTCTTTTCTTGCCTTCTGATGTTTTGGAGAATAGATTGACCCCCTCTTTTTTGTGGCAGCCCCTCAAACAGTGGAAGACTGCCATCATCTCTCCCCTAGTCCTTCTTTTCACTAGACTAAAAGGTAAATGTTCCCTCGCACATATGTGCTAGTCATTCCCGACTCTAGGGGACGGTGCTCATCTCTGTTTCAAAGCCGAAGAGCCAGCGCTGTCTGAAGACGTCTCCATGGTCATGTGGCCAGCATGACTAAATGCCAAAGGTGCACGGAACGCTGTTACCTTCCCACCAAATGTGGTCCCTATTTTTCCACTTGCATTTTTTACGCCCTTTCGAACTGCTAGGTTGGCAGAAGCTGGGACAAGTAACGGGAACTCACCCCATTACACAGCACTAGGGATTCAAACCACTGAACTGCCGACCTTTTGATCGACAAGCTCAGCATCTTAGCCACTGAGCCACCGCATCCCTTCATTAGACTAGGCACACCTAATTTCCTGCAACCATTTATTCTTCCCTTTGGGCCAGCCACAGAAGCTAGTGGTCAAAGTCGAAAGGTTGGCCAGAGAAGGGGAATGGAAAAGAAACAGGAGACAATTTCATGAAAGATAAAATAAATAATTCTCATTGCATCTTCTTTTCCTAACCCTATTTCTTATGGCAGGGAGACAGTTGGTTAGATAGCTTAAAAAGAAAATGCTGCCCATACAGGTAGTCCTCAACTTACAACTGAGCCCACAATTTCGAGTGTAAATCATGACACTCATAATGTGGGTCGGCATGTGACTGGCTGCTTGATTTTTTAAAAAAGTTTTTTTACAGCAGTTAAGCGAATGTTGCAGTCATTAAGCAAACCCATTCTTTGCTATGGGGTGGAAATTGGAAGTAAAGACCAATTTCCAGCAAAAATATTGTAAATCACACGGGGCACAGCTGCAAAAGTGGGCTGTATTCTGAGAGCCTGAAAGTGGTTACTTGACTCTCTGGAGAGGTGGGCAGACTTCAAAATTTTAAACCTTGGACTTAAAAAGTCCCGTTTTCAGAGTGTGCCATAACTTTGCATGGTTGTTTTAAGTCGAGGACTACCTGTATGTGTTTGAGACCAAACGCATTTAGTAGAAAAGTCTAAAACAAGTTTATTTGGGAACAGTCCAAACTGAATTCCAGAGTCACTGGTCAAATGTCGGTTTTGTATGATGCTTTTCAGATGGAGACATGGAATCCCGTGCAAACATCTTGATCACGGAGCTGTTTGACACCGAACTGATCGGGGAAGGGGCCTTGCCCTCTTACGAACACGCTCACAGGCATCTCGTACAGGTAAGGAGTGAACTAGGGCAGAGAAGATAAATTCACCTGTGTTCTTTGGTGGGTAGAAAGACAGTCAACCTCCAGATTTCTCACGATGAAACATTTCCCGATTCCTAGCTGATCAGTTTTGTTCACTAGCTTGCAACTCTCAAAACGATGAAACGGATTTTGGCCTCTCATTAATGTGACCTGTGCTTTACATTTAATGAGCTTTTGAGAAAATGCTTTTAGAGAGCAGCACAGGAATTTGATGAATATTTAGAAGAGATACACGGAGACGTTTTCTGAGAACGTTCGGTTTCCTGGGATAAAACAGCTTAACAATTTCCAAGAGATTTGTTGAGGAATGTTTGAGATTCTAGAACAGGGGTCCTCTAAACTTTTTAAACGGGGCCAATTCATGGTCCTTCAGACTGTTGAGGGGGCCGGACCGGCTGGGTGGGCGTGGCTAGGTGATCATGTGACTGGGTGGGTGTGGCTAGGTGGTCATGTGACTGGGTGGGTGTGGCCAATTTAGCAGTCCATTAAACAATACACACAAATTAAACTTTGTTTTGCTCCTGGGGGTGGAAAGCAGGTTAGTGAAGGGATGTGGCTGCCTTGGAGTGTGTGTGAGGGACTTCTGTTTCTGTGTGTGTGTGTGTGTGTGTGTGTGTGTGTGTGTGTGTGTGTGTGTTCTCTCTCCCTCCCTCCCTCTCCCTCTTTCTGGGGCCCGTTTTTAGCCGCCTCGGCCTCCAGAAGATGGGTGGGGGCTGGCAGGTAGATGGGGCGATGTGGGCGGGGCAGCCTCGTCCCGTGCAGGCCAGATTAATGGTTTTGGCGGGCCATATCCAGCCCATGGGCCGTAGTTTGAGGACCCCTGTTCTAGAAGATTCCAAATGGAATGGGACAACTTCTTGTGGCCATCTCACTGCGGGACAATTTCACACGGGATAACTCAATGCAATAAATATTATCCACCATTGTTCTTTTGACATTATTTCCATGGACAAAAATGGAGATAATGTTGAAGAAACATTGGAGGATAACATTTGTCGCGCCGAGTTATCCCACATGGATTGTCCTGTGGCGAGTTGGCTGCGGCAAGATGGCCACGGCAAAATTCCTGTGCTGGGTTGGCTGGTGGCAGGATGGTTGGGATGAGTTGGCCGCAACGAAATGGCCGTAGTAAGGTAGCCCCAGCGAGTTGTCCTAGACCTGATTCTCAAATCCCTGAAAGTAAGTTTTTTTTGGTCTAGCTGTTATTTTTAAGATAGCGCCATGGTGGCGCAGTGGTTAGAGTGCAGTCCTGCAAGCTACGTCTGCTGACTGCCGGCTGCCTGAAATTTGGCAGTTTGAATCTCACCAGGCTCAAGGTTGACTCAGCCTTCCATCCTTCCAAGATCGGAAAAATGAGGAGCCAGATTGTTGGGGGTAAGAGGCTGCTTCTGTAAACCGCTTAGAGGGGGCTGTAAAGTACTATTAAGTGGTATATAAGTCTAAGAGCTATTGCCTTTCCTTCCTTCCTTCCTTCCTTCCTTCCTTCCTTCCTTCCTTCCTTCCTTCCTTCCTTCCTCCCTCCCTCCCTCCCTCCCTCCCTCCCTCCCTCCCATGGTGGTGCAGTGGTTATAATCAATATTGCAGGCTGACTCTGCCCACTGCCAGCAGTTCAATCCTGACCGGCTCAAGGTTGACTCAGCCTTCCATCCTTCCAAGATGGGTAAAATGAGGAGCCAGTTTGTTGGGGGACAATAGGCTGACTCTGTAAACCGCTCAAAGAGGGCTGTAAAAGAACAGTGAAGCGGTATATAAGTCTAAGAGCTATTGCCCTTCCTTCCTTCCTTCCTTCCTTCCTTCCTTCCTTCCTTCCTTCCTTCCTTCCTCCCTCCCTCCCTCCCTCCCTCCCTCCCTCCCTTCCTCCCTCCCTCCCTCCCTCCCTCCCATCCATGGTGGTGCAATGGTTAGAATCAGTATTGCAGGCTGACTCTGCCCACTGCCAGCAGTTCGATCCTGACCAGCTCAAGGTTGATTCAGCCTACCATCCTTCCAAGATCGGTAAAATGAGGAGCCAGATTGTTGGGGGAAATAGGCTGACTTTGTAAACCGCTTAGAGAGAGCGAGAGCTGTGAAGCGGTATATAAGTGCTATTGCGTGTCATTGTTTCTTTTTCTCCCCAAAGCACATGAACCGTATTTGATTTCTTTCCTATTCATCCTTCAATGAGCAGGAGGGATGTGAGGCAGTGCCTCACAGAGCCACCATTTATGCCCAGTTGGTGGAGTCCAAACGCATGTGGTCGTGGAACAAGCTGTCTCCCATTCATATCCAAGCAGAAGGTGTCCAGAAGACCATTGTCTTCCCACCAGAAATGAACATTTGCCCTGGTGCACCTTCCGTCTGTGACATCCAACTGAATCAGGTGCCCACGCGTGACTTCGTGCCACTCAGTGAAGTCATCCCTATGTTCAGGTGAGGTCTATCTTGTGGTGCTGTTTTTAGGGATGTGTGCGTTTTTCCTGATACAGATAATGCTCAACTTACAACCGCAATGGTGACCAAAATTTATGTTGCTAAGGGAAATTCGTGACGCAGGTTTTGCCCCGTTTTATGACTTTCCTTGCCACATTTGTTAAGTGAATGGCTGCAGATTGTTAAATTAATAACTCTTGTGACCCAGGCCCAAGTAGTTTGTATTAAATGCAAACAGTTCGAAAACAAACAGACTTTATTAGAACAGCTGAGAATTAACTCATTCTCAGCGTAGTCCAAACTAAATGAAAGCAAATTCTTCAAAACACCATTCCTCAGTTTATCACCGACCTTGGGATATTTAGGCAAACTGCCAAAAGCTTTCCTTGGCAAATGTTCAGAAGCAGAAGACGCCGACAAGAAATGAATACAGTGAAACAAGAAGCAAATCTCTCAACGTTGTTTTCCGGCAAAGAGCCCAAGAGCCGTTGCTGGTCTTTTAAGCCTTATGGGAAGGGCCAATCATCTCTTGGCCTTACTCCTGAGTTGTCCTTTTTGCTTTAGCTGCTCCTGCCGTCTGGCAGCTCTTCTCATGCATGCACTAGGAACAGGCTCCTCCTGTTCCTCTGCCTCTCTACTGTCAGCCTCTGGAGGCTCCAAAGTCCGCACATCACCAATGGCCCTGGCTCCATCTCTGCCTCCGACGCAGAGCCCTCATCCAGGCCTTCCCCAGCCTCCAGGACTGGCCCATGTTCTTCCTCAGCCTCCTCACTGTCCGACTCCGCTGCCAGCTCCGCAGACTGCGGGCGGACCACAACAATTACCCAGTTGTTAAGTGAATCTGGCTTCCCCATTGATTTTGCTTGTCAGAAGGGTTGCAAAAGATGATCACATGACCTCGGGACACTGCAACCATCATAAGTATGAACCAGTTGTCAAGCATTCGAATGCAAATCACATGATCATGGGGATGCTGCAACAGTCATCAGAGTGAAAAAGGGTCATAAGTCACTTTTTTTCAGTGCTGTTGTAACTTTGAATAGCAACCGCACTTAGACTTATATACCGCTTCACAGTGCTTTACAGCCCTCTCTAAGCGGCTTACAGAGTCAGCCTCTTGTCCCCAACAATTTGGGTCCTCATTTTACCCACCTCGGAAGGATGGAAGGCTGAGTCAACCTTGAGTCTGATGGGATTCGAACTGCAAAATTGCAGGCAGCTGGCAGTCAGCAGAAGTAGCGTGCAGTGCTGCACTCTTAACCACCGCACCACCGAGGCTTCTCAGTGAATTTAGTGAATGGTCACTAAATGAACTGTTGTAAGTTGAGGACTACCTGTATATCTTGTATGTTTATTTTGTGTGTCTGAGTACATTATAAAAACAATGACTATCAACCTGCCTTCCAATGAGGACCTGTATACTGCACGAGTCAAAAAGAGGGCTGTGAAAATATTTACAGACCCCTCACATCCTGGACATAAACTGTTTCAACTCCTACCCTCAAAACGACGCTATAGAGCACTGCACACCAGAACAACTAGACACAAGGACAGTTTTTTCCCAAACACCATCGCTCTGCTAAACAAATAATTCCCTCAACACTGTCAAACTAGTTACTAAGAATGCATTACTGTTAATCTTCTCATTGTTCCTATCACCCATCTCCTCCTACTTAAGACTGTATGACTGTAACCTTGTTGCTGGTATCCTTAAGATTTATATTGACTGTTTCCTAATATGATTTGATTGCTTATTTGTTCCCTATGACAATCATTAAGTGTTGTACCTTATGATTCTTGATGAATGTATCTTTTCTTTTATGTATACTGAGAGCGTGTGTGTCCTTGTGTGTCCAATCACACTTGGCCGATAAAGAATTCTATTCTGTTCTGTTCTGTTCTATTCTATTCTATTCTATTCTATTCTATTCTATTCTATTCTATTCTATTCTATTCTATTCTATTCTATTCTATTCTATTCTATTCTATTCTATTCTATAAATGCTGCTTAACATTTAACCACCCAGGTGAAAAGCTGCCATTTAAAAGGAGCTGATTTCACTTTGCTGTTTTCCACAGTATAGATTTCAGTAAGCCGGTCAGCAGAGCTTCTGCGTCCTACACAGTGAAGCTGAAACCCATCAAGTCTGGCAAAGCCCAAGTGGTCCTTTCCTGGTGGGAGATTGACATGGATCCTGCTGGGTCCATCAAATGCTCGTTGGCCCCATACTGGGTACAAAGCACTTTTGAAGAGAACCCGGTAAGCTTTCTAACACTTTGTTGCCTTACCAAGAATTTCATGATAATAAGGATACCAACATGAGGGACGCGGTGGCTCAGTGGCTAAGACGTTCAGCTTGTCGATCAAAAGGTCGGCAGTTCAGCGGTACAAATCCCTAGTGCCGCGTAACGGGGCAAGCTCCTCTCTATTGATTGGAAACCAGAGACATTTTTGTTAGGAATATTCACTAGAAAATATATTAAAGAAATAAAATACTTAATTTTACATATCATAACAGCCGCACAAATATCATATCCACAAAATTGGGGGGGAAAAATACACCAACAGAGGAAGAATTGATAAAAATTTTTTAGAGTGTGCCAAGATGGACAAATTAACAAAAGAACTTAAAGCAAAGGAAGATACGGAATACTATGTAATATGAAACAAATGGTACAACTGGCTGGAGATTAGAAATAGTGAACAATAATGAAAGGTGAGAAATCATAAATGTAAAATGTTTATAGGACAATGTATAAAATGTATAAACTTAGTATCATGAATGTTAGGAATTATAGTGTAAATAAGAGAGAATGGGACAAGAAGGAAATGAATAGTATAAGGGGAATTGGGGTAATATGTAAATATTAGAAGATTACCGTTATGAAAGAGTTGAAAAAAGGGAACATATGTGTTTTGTGTTTGTTATATTGTGTTGTGTTATAAATACACATTTGTTTTTTTTAAAAAAAGAATAATCTTGCTGTTTGCTGCTGGAGTTCCATGTTTTTTGCTCAATTCCCCCCCCCCCCCCAACGAAAGCCTTTTGCGACATTGCTGAAGTTAATTGCCAATTAATTCTCCTCTGCTTTTTCAAATTGCTCTTTTATCCCCTTGTTTTCAGTGGAGAGACCACTGGATGCAGTGTGTTTATTTCCTTCCAAATGAGGAACCTGTGACCCAAGGCCGGAGCGTGGACTTGACGTCTTTCCATGATGATTACTCTATGTGGTATAAGCTTCAAAAAAGCAGGTAACTCAAGATGTGGAACGGAAATGGGAGCCGTTGACCAAATGAAGTGTGTTAGACAGGAAAGTCTTTATTTTCTTTATCTCTGAAAGCTGGGAGATTATTAGGGAACATCGGACAACAGTCTAGGGCAGGGGTCTGCAACCTGAAACACTCAAAGAGCCATTTGGACCCGTTTCCCACAGAAAAGAAAACACCGGGAGCCACAAAACCATTCCCGTGCCTGACTATTTCTTGAGCGGCCACAAAACTAGCATATTTAGTTGAATTAAATGTTCTGTTTTCTTCTGAAACTTTTTGTTTCTTGGATTTATCCATAGTTGGCCTACCAGGGGTTGAAAAGCTCAGTAAATCGCATGCTAGTGGGTGTCGCACTTTGGCAATTGTGACACATATTTTAAATGACAGGGAGCCGCAGCAGAAGGGTGAAAGAGCCACATGCGGCTCCAGAGCCGCAGGTTGCTGACCCCTGGGGTAGGGCAGTGGTGGCGGACCTTTTACTCACTGAGTGTCAAACAGGTACATGCTTCTCACGCTTGTGTACCATTCGCACTAATGCGCGAGTCCTTCCCATGTGCTGTGCGGGCAACCGCATCATCTGTGCATGCATGAAGCTTTCATGCACACCCCCCACCGTGTGCTGCGTGTGCAACCGCACCATCTGTGCATGCGCACAGCTTTTGCACACACTCCACTGTGCGCCGCACACGCAATTGCACCATCTGCGCATGCATGTGGTTTTTGTGCGCACAATGCATGTGCTCAAATGCCGTTGGCGCATGCGTGTGCACTGCACACCAGTACTCGTGTGCATGCATAAACACGCGTGCACGCACAGAAAAGTTCTGAAAACCAGCTGGGTCCCCTGAATTGCACTCATGCACCATGGAGGCCCGAACAACAGGCGGGGCGTGCGCGCATGCGCAGCTGCAGGTGACTTGGGTGACAGCTCGCGTGCCTGGAAAAATGGCTCTGCGTGCCACTTCCAGAACACGTGCCATAGATTGGCCATCACGGGACTAGGAATTCTGAGCATCTCTTAAAATGTTCCTTTGTTCCATAATTTTGGCTCGAGTAAGAGCTGATTTGAGAGGCAGGAGTCACCTTGCTCAAATCTCGTTAATTGAAAAAAGTCAAACTGTAAAGGAAGAAAATAAAGGGATAAAAGGCTTAATGAGCGGAATCTATAAAATATTGTTGGAGGAAGAGGAGAGGGGAAATTTAGGAAAGATGGTATGGGAAACTGATTTGAAGATACAAATAGGGCAACAGAGTTGGGACAGAATTTGGCAACAAAGAGTGTTGAGAAATATGTCAGTAAGAATAAAAGAGAATTACTACAAAATGGTATGGAGGTGGTACTTAACTCCGGTTAGATTAAGTAATATGAATCAGCACTATTCAAATAACTGTTGGAGAGGTTGTGGGGAAAAAGGAACGTATTTACATATGTGGTGGGAGTGTAAATTTGTGCAAAAATTGTGGAAGATGGTGTTTAAGGAGATAGAAGAAATTGTAGGAATAAAGGTAGAAGAGGCACCAAAGGTAGCATTACTCTCACTATTGGAAGATATAAAAGGTGAAAAAGAGACTAAAGAATTGATAATAAATTTGTTGACCGCAGCAAGGCTAATGATTTCTAGGAATTGGAAGATACAAGGTGTTTATAATTTGGAAGAATGGTATAAGGAGGTATGGGATGTTGCCATAAATGATAAATTGACCTGCAATATTAAAGTAAGGAGGGGTATAATGAAGGTAAACGATTTTAATGGAATTTGGAAACAGTTCCTAACATATGTGTTTTCTGGAGGAAGAGGGATACAACCACCAGAAGAAACTTTAAGATTCTGGAAGCAGGAATGATCCCGAGAGGTGGGGGAGCACTTGTTTGTTTGTTTGTATTCTGTATATTGCAATATATTATATATTATGATTCATGTATGTTATGTATGTTAATTTCTTTTTTTATATATGTTAATAATAAAAAAATACGGGAAAAAAAAGAGTCACCTTGCTAATAATAGTCAATCCTATTGAACCGCCATGGGCGAGTAGGCGGCAATATAAATTTAATAATGAATAAATAAAAAAATAATCAATCCTGTGGTTTTAGAAATGAGGAATCAAAGACTTCTGAACACACTGAGAGGCCAGTGTGCGTGTGTCAGGCTCACCTGTTATGGAACCGGCCACGGTTTGGAGAACAGAATGACTGGGACCGCACATTGTGCTATTTGCAAGCTCTGAAGAAGGTAAGATTTACAGGATCACCTGTGACGACTTCCTACCTTGATGTCTGGGTTGCTTTGTTCACTAAGGAAATTATCCCTATATTAACTCTTATTTAGTCTTCCGTTGCGAACAATACCAGTAATTTGTTTTTCTAGGTCTCTGTAAAACATTGTTTCCCAAGCTGGCATCTTCCAAATGTATTAAGATTGCAGTCTTCCGAATCTTTAGCTGATATGACAGATGCTAAAAGCCTTTGACATACAGTAAAATAAAAATTAAGAAATCAAAGGTTATGATTTGGCATGCTTATTACAACAATTAGTTTTGCAAACCACTAACCTTATTAAACACATACTTAAATACCGTATGATTGTTGAGTTTAGTCTGAACCAAAACAGTAACTTCTATAATGTTGACAAGCTAGATTAAATTCTCTGATTGAATTCTGTAATGCTAATTCTGTGGAACACCTTTTACTAAGGAACTGTAATCAGATTTGTCTTCTCTTTAGACCTGTATTCCCTGACCTCTGAGATTTAAGTAAAACTTACTCAGATATTTCTGAGGCTACATTATTTCTGAATTTCTGAAGGTCTGAAATATGATGACTCATTAATGCAACTTCATAGTCCTGCTACTCAGTCATATTTATTGTGATTTTGCACATTACCTTGCTAGGACAATAAGCTATTATTCCTGCGGGTGAAAAAAAAAAAAAAGCAGATCTCATATTTTTATGACAAAACGTTTCAAACTTGCAAGTTTGAAAGTATAATCAGTAAAAAATGATCCTAATTTGTCAAGCATCAAGCATCATTTGAACAAAAATATATTCACTGACATAAGAACTTACTGGAGAGAGTTTTCCTTGTTAGGGTCTCATGGTAGGATTCCCCAGAAATAGAAGAAAACTAGATTTTTTAAAGAAATCTTTTAGTTCTTGTGCCTTTGAATAAGTAATGACTCCTGGAGATTGCCTGAAGTGTCCTTACAACTTTCTTGGCAAAATTTCAGAAGTGGTTTCCCATTGTTGTTGTGGCCCGCCGGCGGCCAGCAGACCTGGCAGCAGAATCGGACAGTGAGGAGGTTGGGGAGGAACTTGGGCCAGTCCTGGGGGCTGGGGAAAACTCAGACGAGGGCTCTGAGTCAGAGGCAGAGAGGGAGATAGACAGCAGCGAGCAGAGGAACAGTTGGAACCCGTTCCCAGTGTGCGCATGTGCAGAGCTGCCAGAAGACAACAATTAAGAAAGCAGGGTCGACTCGGGAGTAAGGCCACACCTTGGAGATAATTGGCCCCTCCCATAGGATATAAACGAGGAGCAAACGGGACGTGGGCTTTTGCAGGAAGCAATTAGTTCATTTGGTCGATTCAAGATTGGAAAGTTCTGTTCCTGACTCTCATACAATCTGTACCAAGTTTGGCCTTGCCCTGCATTTCGAAATTGGTTCTCTGGCAGCGTTCCAAGTGAGATACGGTGGGTGTTGATAAACATTCCTCTGAAAGACTGTTTGCCAAAGCCTTGCTGACTGTGAATGACAGAAATTCACAGTCGTGTAAATAAAAGAGGTTTGGCCGGAATAAAGACTTTGCTTCATGCTTTCTAAGGAAGCCTAGGTCAGAACAATTGTCACCTTCCTAGGGCTGAGAGAGAGTGACTGGCCCAAGGTCATCCAGGTGGCTTTGCGCCTAAGGCAGGACTAGAACTCACAGTCTCCCAATTTCTACCATGTTTCCCTGAAAATAAGACCCTGTCTTACATTTTTTTGAATCCTGAAATAAGTGCTTGGCCTTATTGCCATGTGCTCAAAAGCCCAATTGGCCTTATTATCAGGGGATGTCTTATTTTGGGGAAAACAGGATAGATAGATAGATAGATAGATAGATAGATAGATAGATAGATAGATAGATGATAGAGAGAGAGAGAGATCTGGATAGATTGAGAGAGAGAGAGAGAGAGATCTGGATAGATGATAGATAGATAGATAGATAGATAGATAGATAGATAGATAGATAGATAGATAGATAGATAGATAGATAGATAGATGATAGAGAGAGAGATCTGGATAGATGGAGAGAGAGAGAGAGAGAGAGAGAGATCTGGATAGATGGATAGATGATAGATAGATAGATAGATAGATAGATAGATAGATAGATAGATAGATAGATAGATGATAGAGAGAGAGAGAGATCTGGATAGATAGATAGATAGATAGATAGATAGATAGATAGATAGATAGATAGATAGATAGATAGATAGATAGATAGATTTATTTATTTATTTATTTATTTATTTATTTATTTATTTATTTATTTATTTATTTATTTATTTATTTATTAAATTTTTATACCGCCCCCTCTCCCGAAGGACTCCCGAAGGGGCGGTGAACAGCCAGAATTAAAAACACACAATACAAATATTAAAATACATTAAAACAAAATTAAATTATCTTTGGCTTCTCCAATTTTAAAACCCCTTACCCATAAAATTCACCCAATTAAAAATTTTAACCCAGCCCAGCTTGCTGAAATAAAAAAGTCTTCAGGGCCCGGCGGAAGGTCCGGAGGTCCAGGATCAGTCGTATCCCTGGGGGTAGCTCATTCCAGAGGGCGGGTGCCCCCACAGAGAAGGCTCTTCCCCGGGGGGGTCGCCAGTCGACATTGCCTGACAGACGGCACCCTGAGGAGACCCTCTCTGTGGGAGCGTGTTGGCCGGTGGGAGGTTATCGGAGGCAGAAAGTGGTCTCGTAAATAACCGGGTCCTAAGCCATGGAGCGCTTTGAAGATGAGAACCAACACCTTGAAGCGCACTCTAGATAGATGATAGATCGATAGATCGATAGATGATAGAGAGAGAGAAAGATCTGGATAGATGGATAGATGATAGAGATGGATGGATGGATGGATGGATGGATGGATGGATGGATGGATGGATAGATAGATAGATAGATAGATAGATAGATAGATAGATAGATAGATAGATAGATAGATAGATACCGTGTTTACCCAAAAATAAGACCCTGTTCTTATATTTTTTTGAACCCTGAAATAAGCGCTTGGCCTTATTACCATGCGCTCAAAAGCCCAATTGGGCTTATTATCAGGGGATCTCTTATTTTGGGGGGAAACAGGGTAGCTTGAAGCCAATCTGACTCTGCCTCTCAGAAATCTACCTGCTTATTTACCTGGGAGGGGAAGTTGTTTGAACGAATGGCCCTATTGTCAATCAATCTTGTTTTGCAAAAAGTTAATGGGTCAAACCCTCAAGCCAAAATAAATAAATAAATAAAAAGTTTCTGAAATCGGCTCCCAAGATACTGTATATGGATTTTTCTTGCAGGTAAGCTGCCTGCTTACTGTAAGTAATGCATCTGTTTGTTTCCTTGAAATACCTTAAGTGCTGCTTGATGGATGAGAGAGCTTTAGACAGCCATCAGATAAGAGCCACCTGTAGTCATGCCCATCAACGCTGCAGACTTTTCCTTGGGTTGAAACTACTAAGATGCTCCTGTTTTCTTGGCAGGTTCTTAAGCCGAACAGCGTCTGCTTGAGCATGAGTGACGGTAGCCTTCTCCCGATCTTAGCTCATCACCTTGGAGCAGAAAAGGTACAAAGCTACCCTGTTTCATTTCCTTTTTTACAGTATCAATATAGTATACAGGTAGTCCTCGACTTACAACAATTCTTCTAGTGACAGTTCCATGATACAACGGCACCAGTAATAGATTTCACTTACCTTCGCTACCGGTTCAGAACTGTGAGCGCGTATGCGTGCTTGCTTCATTCGCACACGGTGCTTCTGCGCATGCGCAGAACCTTCTGCACATGTGCAGCGCATCAGTGATGACATCCGGGTAGGTAGGCGGAGCCTCCCGCCACCGCCACTACTGATTTGCCCGAACCGGTAGAAACCCACCACTGAACGGCACTGAAAAAAGCGAGTTATAACTGTTTTTCAGACTTAGATATAGATAGATAAATGGATACAGATATAGGTATATATCTATAGATAGATTAGAGGGAGGGAGAGAGAGAGAGGTAAAGATATTGATCAGGGGTCCCCAAACATGGCAGCTTTAAGACTTGTGGACTTCAACTCCCAGAATTTTCCAGTCAGCATAGTTGGCTAGAGAATTCTGGAAGTTGAAGACCACAAGTCTTAAAACTGCCAAATTTGAAGCAGTGGTGAAACCCAAATTTTTTTACTACCAGTTCTGTGGGCGTGGCCTGGTGGGTGTGGTGTGGCTTTGTGGGCATGGCAAGGGAAGGATACTGCAAAATCTCCATTCCCACCCCACTCCAGGGGAAGGATACTGCAAAATCCCCATTCCCTCCCCACCCCTGGGGGGGAAGGATATTGCAAAATCTCCATTCCCACCCCACTCTGGGGCCAGCCAGAGGTGGTATTTGCCGGTTCTCCGAACTACTAAAAATGTCCGCTACCAGTTCGTCAGAACCTTCTGGATTTCACCCCTGGTTTGAAGACCTCTGATATAGATCATAGATAGATAGATAGATAGATAGATAGATAGATAGATAGATAGATAGATAGATATCGATGGATGAGAGAGAGAGAGAGAGGATAGATAGATTGATAGATGAAAGAGAGAGAGATGATAGAGAGAGAAATGATAGATAGATGATAGAGAGATAGATAGATAGATAGATAGATAGATAGATAGATAGATAGATAGATAGATAGATAGATAGATAGATAGATGATAGATAGATAGATAGATGATAGATAGATATAGATGGATGAGAGAGAGAAAGAGATGATAGAGAGAGAGGATAGATAGATTAATAGATGAAAGAGAGAGAGATGATAGAGAGAGATGATAGATATAGATAGATAGATAGTTAGATAGATAGATGATAGATAGATAGATAGATAGATAGATAGATGATAGATAGATAGATAGAATGATAGGTAGATATACACCCACCCACGCATCTATATATATTCATATTTTTTACGTGTGTGTGTGTGCGTGCGTGCCAACCATGACACAAAGTCCCAGCTATCCAAGAGAGCATCTTCCACTACATTCTGCAGTGACACAGTCTTGTTGGTTTAATTAATCAGCTCCTGTGAAGCAGATGCTTGTGCCCGAATGGGGTGAGCTCACAGCTGGTGTTCTTTGTGAGGTTTCTCAAGAGTACATGGCAATCTTGGAAAATGTGTCCCAGCCCACAAACAGCCGTTTTGCTCTACGCCAGACTCAGAATGTCCTGAAAGGATGTTCTCCGGAGAGCTGTGACTTTGTGTCATGGTTGATTCCCAACCCGAGAACAGCTGAGGGTACTTTTCTATGCACAGCCAGCTGGAAGCTTCTTTGCAACCAGTCAAAAGACTGGTGGAGCACGGGAAATTGCTAGGAAGAGTCTCAGAATGTCCCCACCATAATGTGGAAGGGAATAAATCATTTCTGTTGGCAATATAGTTCATTTGCTGTCACCCGGCTTTTTTCAAACTTGGCAGCTTTAAGATGTGTGGACTTCAACTCCCAGAATTCCCTAGCCAGGATGCTGAGCAAAGCATTCTAACCCCATCCCAGGACTTCTGAACCGGTTTAGAATAATGAAGCCAGCCTCACAATCTTCTTCATTTTAGGTGTTTACGCTGGAGGGTTCTTCGCTTTCTCGCTCACTCATGCAGAAAGTAAGTAATATGGGTTTTTTTTGGTCAAGACTTTGCAAACATAGAGTGTTGTTTCTCAAAGTCACTGTGTCTTCAGTACCGTACTTTTCGGAGTATAAGATGCACTCCCCCCACTCCAAAAGAGGGTGGAAATGTCAGTGCACTTTGCACATCGAATACGGTCATTTTTGGCCTTCCGAAACCCCGCCCTGTGTGTCCCATTCTTGCAAAAATGGGACACACAGAGCAGGGATGGGTGCGATCTGCCTGCGCAGATCGCTTCTGATGACATCAGGGTCAGTGGGCGGAGCCTCCCACCGGTTTTACTACCGGTTCTGTAGAACAGGTCCAAACTGGGGGCAACCCACCACTGGCGCAGAGGGTTTGGGAGGCCTCCAGAGTGCTCCTGGGGACTGAGGAGGGCAAAAACCGGACACACAGAGGCCCAAAACTTTTTCTTCTTGTTTTCCTCTTCGAAATCTTGATGCGTCTTATACTCCGGTGCGTGTTATAGTCCGAAAAATACAGCATACTGTTCTCTCCTAGGTGAACTCCCATTGACTCATTATTTTCCCACCATGGTTTGGTCATGAAACATTAGCAGCCTATATTTATCTTCCATGCTGGGCTTAACTTCTTGCTATTCTTAGCAGTAAGAAATGTCCACTGTCCAGTTGGCGAATCCAGAAAAAGAAACTCCTGGGACTGCTATTTTATCGAGAGTAAATGGACTGTGGGCGGCCCGTGGCGAAAGGGGAAATTAACTATGCGTGCATTTGCACGGAAAGCTCAGCTGGTTTAATGTCAACTGTCCAGTTGGCGAATCCAGAAAAAGAAACTCCTGGGACATTATTTTTACCGGGAGTATAAACTTTACTGAATAAATCCACATTGGCACAGAAGAAGCAAAACCGGCTGTGAGGGTCCCACGCATAGATCATTCCCGCTTTTCCCCACGGGCCACCCACAGTCCATTACGTCCACCAATCCCTTCA
Source organism: Pituophis catenifer annectens (assembly GCF_029215685.1). Classification (NCBI taxonomy): domain Eukaryota; kingdom Metazoa; phylum Chordata; class Lepidosauria; order Squamata; family Colubridae; genus Pituophis; species Pituophis catenifer. The sequence continues at coordinate 7,181,732 of NW_027256893.1, forward strand.
GTTCATTCTGTTTTGGGAACCAGCCGATTATGCTGTGGCATCTGCTCTGGGTGTCCTTGAGGGGGGAGCAATGTCTCACGAGAACCAACGATGCTGGGAGGCTGTTCGCCCCACCTTTGCATTCCAAAACACAACACACCCCTTATTCTTTGTCAAGCTGCGAGCCAAGCGGCATATAAGGTGAATGTTCGAGTTAGTCTTGACAGTCAGATCCCGAAATAAATCAATACTGGTAGTCCTCGACTTTTGACTTCAACGGAGATCAGAATTTCCATTGCCAAACAAAGCGATTGTTAAGTGAGTTGCAGCTGGTTTTGGGCACTGCAGCACTTTAAGTGAATAATACAACTGTTAAGTGAATCTGCCTTCCCCGTTGACTTTGTCTGTCAGAAGCTTGAGCTCAGGGCCTCGCAGCTCTCATACATACATACTGGATGACAGGCGCTTGAATTTTTGATCATGAGATTGTAGTGCTGGGACAGCTATAAATTTGAGGACCTGGCTGTGAGTTGCTTTTCCGGTGCCTTTGTAACTTCAGACGGTTGCTAAACAAATGGCTGTGTAAATTAAGGACTTCCTGTAATATTCCAAGAATAAAAATCACCTGAAAATTGCAACACTTTTCATTGGAAATTGCATTCCAGGTGACAGAGTCTCCCATTGCCAGGGAAATGATTTGTTGCTCCTACTGATTTACAAGAACAAAAGATTTACAAGAACAAAAGAACAATCCTCCTGTTTTGTCTTTATGTTTTATATAAACATCAAATCTACTTATATTTTATAGTAGATATGTATATTTTACAAAAATCAAAACTGAGTGACGTTGTTAGTTACGAAGTTGTGCCCATCGCGACTTCATGGACAGCGTTCCTCCAGGCCTTCCTGTCCTCTACCATCCTCTGGAGTCTGCTTCAGTGACTCCATCCAGCCACCTCGTTCTCTGCTGTCCCTTTCTTCTTTTGCCCTCAATCTTTCCCAGCATTAGGCTCTTCTCCAGGGAGTCCGTCCTTCTCATTAGGTGGCCAAAGTATTTGAGTTTCCTCTTCAGGATCTGGCCTTCTAAAGAGCAGTCAGGGTTGATCTCCTCTAGGACTGACCGGTTGGATCGCCTTGCAGTCCAAGGGACTCGCAGGAGTCCTTCTCTGGCACCAGAGTTCAAAGGCCTCAGTTCTTTGGCGCTCAGCCTTCCTTATGGTCCAACTTTCACAGCCATCCATTGCAAGTGGGAAAACCATAGCCTTGACTGTATGCACTTTTGTTGGCAGGGTGATGTCTCTGCTTTTTAGTATGCTGCCTAGATTTGCCATGGCTTTCCTCCCCAGGAGCAAGCGTCTTTTACTTTCTTGGCTTCAGTCCTCATCTGCGGTGATCTTGGAGCCCAGGAAAATAAAACCTCTCACTACCTCCATTTCTTCCCCATCTTTTGAGTGCCATGGACAGTATCAAAATTTGATAAGTGTCAATATTTACTGTCAATGCTTTTCCTGCCCCCATCGCTTTTTTAAAAAAAAATTATTCACAAGAGCATTAACAGTTTTTCTTTTGTTTTTCTTTCCCTCCCCCCCTAAAGATTTTTAGGGCCAACCGTTTGGAAGATAAAATTACAATTCTAGAGAAACACCCGGAATTGTTAACCCCCTCCGATTTTGAAGACAGAAAGGTAAGACATCTGAGCAGGCAATTCCAGTTGGGGAATGGAGGTGCTAATGATGTGCTTTTCCATCATTAGGGACCAGGGTTGGGAGGGATCCTTTTGATCTTCAGCCCAGCAATTTAGGGATTTTCCTAAATTTGGATTTCCCAGACTTGGAAAATGTGAGCCAAAGAGGCTTTCTGGGAGAATTGGTTACAATCTCAGTCTCCGGTTGCGTTTCCTTCTCCTGAAGATCATTTCTGTGTTCTGGAAGAAGTGAATGCAGGGGCCATAATTCAATTCAAGATAATGAATGAATGAATGTGTCAGGTTTTGATGTCATCTCAAATAAATTGCACTCCCAAACAATTAATCTTTGCTGAAATATTCCATTTATTGAGTATAATAGATCTGGCCTCGACTTCGTCGTAGCCGATACTAACCCTCTGACCCCCAAACCCTTCCCTTTCCGTTCCCCAGTTCCCATCTTCTCATTGGCCATCTTCCAAGTCAGTCTCCCCAGGTTCTGACCTCAACCCACAGGAATGTCCCCCCTCCCATCCCATCTCCTAGGGGATATTATCTACAGGGAAAATAAGTAGGTGAAAAGTCAAGCCTCGTCTCCTCCTTTTTATGGCAGCATCAGAATGCTGACAGAATGAATGAATGAATGAATGAGACTGCAGCCACAATTTTCCTTTTAGCCACAAGGAGAATATTTAAAATTGTGCCGCTTTGCAGGGTAGGAAGAGATTGACCAAGTAATAGTTGATTTACACGTTGAAAGATGGCTGTGGCTGATGATGAAAATTGAGTTTTTCTGGGTTTTTCTACCCACATAGGCCAGGTTCAAATATTCATCTCCTTTTTTCCCCCTTTCTCTTTCCCTGAGATATCCCTTTTAATTGCTGAGCCCTTTTTCTCTACGAGCTTGCTGCCGTGGCATAATCTGTTTTTCTGGTACGCCCGGACGGCATTGGATAGTCATCTCACCAGTGATGTGACTGTCCTTCCCCAATCGGCTTCTCTCCACCTGATGACTGTGGAATTCAAGGTGAGGACATTTCCTGTAATAATTTGTTTTGGTTTCAAACTTCTTTTGTCTGAGGAATGTATTTTATACCTCCAGCTGAACATTTTGCTGAGCTCCTTGATTGTCCTATGGGGTAGGAAAGCAGAGGATTATTGCTCAAATTAATATCTATGAACTTCTATGTTCTCTCTCCCTCTTCTATCTATATCTATCTAGCTATCTCTATCTATCTATCTATCTAGCTATCTATCTATTTATCTATCTATGGTATTTATGTATCTATCATCTCTATATCATATATCTATCTGTCTATATCATCTATCTAGCAATTATCTATCATCTATCTATCTATGAAGTTATAGGTAGCTCTCGACTTACAACTACAATTGAACCCAACATTTCCATTGTTAAGGAGAGCTTTCTTCCTTCCTTCCTTCCTTCCTTTCTTTCGCTTACCAGAAATTTCCCCTAAATAAACTGCCTCTTCTTAAGTATCTGAAGTCATTTCATTACAGACTTTCACTCCATTTACATGTGTTGTATAATTATAGAAATCTTTCAGTGTATTTATGCAAACCTACTCTTCTCAGTTATATAACTAGTCACACTATGGCCGAGAACGTCTGCCAAATATAAAGTTTCTAGTATATGATTTGACACTGCAGACTTCTAATGCTATGAACCAAGAATTAGTTCACAGTATAAGAAGTCTGCAATGTCAAATCATATACTAGAATTTACAATGCTGAGAAAGGCTTCTTGTTTCTTCCTCCACTAGGATTTGTGGCGAATCCGAAGCCCTTGTGGCACCTGTGAAGGTTTTGATATGCGCATTATGGATGACATGATAAAGGTGAGTTATCACCTGGTGAAAGGCCAAATGAATCATCACATGTAGGGCAGGGATGGGTTCTACTTACCTTTACTACCGGTTTGCAATGGTAGCGCGCGCTTCTGCGCATACGCAGTTAACTCTTCTCTGCACTCTTTCTAGAGTCTCAACAACAAAAACCAGAAAAAAGTCTAATAATGTAAGAACAGCAACACTTCCATGCCTTTAAAAAATAGTACTAATCTATTAAAAAATAATTACGAAGCTCTGCAGTGGGGCAATTGTATAACAATCCCAAGCAAACAATACAAAGCAGCCGTGGTAATCGAAATCTTTGCCGCAGCCAAAACTCTTAAGCCAAGAAACGAAAGTTCAACGATGTTGCTTAAAATACCGAGTTACTCCCACAAGGACCTTTGTGCCACATCCTTTTCGTGATAATAAGGGGTTTGCAAGTTCTCCACCCTCATTGTTGGAGAGCATAGGGCCAATTAACTTAATTGCAAAAATGTGTAGTTATTGGAAAGTACTACTTAGAAATGTCTGGGATGATGGCTTTAATGAGTCACATTAGCAGCTGTGAGGGTGTAGCAAAATCTGCTGTGAAAAGGGCACAAACACGGAGCCCTTCCCTGATTAATGAAGACAAATCCTTTCCGGGTTTCCTCGTAATGCCCCCTGCTTTGGACCAGTGCCTATGCCACAGGTTCACTTGGGCTGCATATTAGGTCAAACCTGGGTTGTACGTTTTTGTTAAATTTGCATTCGGCCGAAATTAAACAAACCACTTGACCCCTGAGGTCTGACCCAATGTGTGAACCCAGCCGGGATGGGCTTTTTTTTTGTCTTCCTGGCTTTAGAGGAGGAGCAGGTAGTGTCAACCTGTCCCATTGGCATTCACAGGAATAGAATAGAATAGAATGCAGAATAGGAATGGAATGGAACGGAACAGAAAACAGAATAGAGAACAGAAATAATAGAATAGAATAGGATAGAATTAATTGAATTGAAAATAGAAAGAATAGAATAGAATAGAATTAATTGAACTGAATAGAGAATAGAATAGAATAGAATAGAATAGAATAGAATAGAATAGAATAGAATAGAATAGAATAGAATATAGAAAAGAATAGAGAACAATAGAGAACAGAAAGACTAGAATAGAGGAGAGAAGAGAAGAAGAGAAGAGAAGAGAAGAGAAGAGAAGAGAAGAGAAGAGAAGAGACGAAACTTTGGAGGTCTTCTAGTCTAACCACCCGCTTAGGAAGGAAACCCTACACCACTTCAGACAAATGGTTATCTAATCTCTTCTTAAAAACTTCCAGTGTTGGAGCATTCACAACCTCTGAAGGCAAACACCACTCTTTTTTGGAGTAGTACCATAAAATTATATATCAATGGAAAGATAATTTAATCAAGAATGTAATGCAATAACTTTTATGAAGGATTTGCTATTAGAATAGCAGTTATAGTATAAAGAAGAAAAGTGAAACACGTAGAAAAAACGAGATATACAAAAATGATCAGCATGTCAGTTAATACTTAGTTGGGTAACCTTTAGCATGAATGACGGCCTTACAAGGTCTTCCCATGGAGTGAACCAAGTCTTTTAGCTCTACAGCTGCTATAACGTGAAACCAAGATTGAATGATGGCTTCTATTAACTGGGTTTTATTGCTGGGACTAACAAATTTCTTTAGTCAGCTCCATAGATTTTCAATTGGGTGAAGGTCTGGGCTATTCCCAGGCCATTCCAGCAGTAGAATATGATTATCTTGAAACTCAAAAAAAAAAAAAAAAGTGTTATTGGCCATCAAATCTCAAAAATACACTTTTCCCAAGAGGTTTCCACAATTTTTGCCACTATTGTACTTCCTCAATACTTTGGAATTTCAAAGAAGTGCTTCTTTCTAAATTCTGCATTGCTGACCCAATTTTTCTCGCCACGTCTTTTAGAATTCCTTAGACTTCCGAGAATCGAGGGAAGCTGAGCCCCATCCACTTTGGGAATACCCATGCAAATCCACCTCTGATCCTCTCACGGTTCTGACGTTTGACTTCCAACAAGCTTTACCAGAACATCCTCTCAGGGAAGAAGGCATCCTAAACGTGTCACGGTCAGTATCCTGGGGGGGAAAACTAAACTGCAATATTTAATGTTTTACAGGATGTTCCACAAGACACTTTTTCCGAACTGGGATGACTTCCGCTGATGTGGACTTCAACTCCTAGAGTTTCTCACTCACGGTGGCCTTTGCTTTGAATTCTGGGAGTTGCAAGTCCAGCCAGCTGGGATTTTCACAGTTTGGGAAACCCTGCTCTAAGTTACTGTATTTTTCGGCGTATAAGACGCACCTTTCCCCCCCCTAAAATGGGGTGAAAATTTAGGTGCATCTTATATACTGAATGTAGCCCTGCCCACCCACTGGCCCCCACCTTTTGGCCTCTGCCTCCCAGCAGTTTATGTCCTTGCAGCAAGCAGCAAGAAGAAACAGCTTCAGCACAGCCTAATTAGTACAAGTTGATTGGATCGGCCTCCCGACTGTCAGCTGTTTTGCTCTCAGCTGTTTTGCGCAGGCCTCTGCTGTTTGCTGCAAGGAGGTAAATTGCTGGGAGCAGATTTTTTTTCTTGTGCTAACCAAGCTATCTGAAAACGAAAATGAAAGTAAAGCAGGCTGTTTAAAGTGAAGCAACTGAAATAAAAAGGGACGTTGAGCCTTTAGAGCAGGGGTCAGTAACCTGCGGCTCTGGAGCTGCATGTGGCTCTTTCACCCCTGTGCTGCAGCTCCCTGTCACTCAAAATATGCATCCCAACGCCCATGTGTAACACCTGCCGGCACGCGATTTATTGAGCTTTTCAACCCCCAGTAGGCCAACCATGGATAAATCTAAGAAAAGAAAAGTTTCAGAAGAAAACAGAATGTTTAATTCAACTACATATGCTAATTTTGTGGCCGCTCAAGAAATAGTCAGGCACTGGAAGGATTTTGTGGCTCCCGGTGTTTTCTTTTCTATGGGAAACGGATCCAAATGGCTCTTTGAGCATTTAAGGTTGCAGACCCGTGCTTTAGAGGAACTCTTCCTTAAAAATAGGGTAGTTTTGCAGTGTCATAGCTTAATGAAAACAATCTCTCACATATGAGGCAACATATTGTTCTTAATGAATAATGTATAAATTATCTGGTACCATATGAATGATTTGATTTATAACGATGTTTATTTCTCCTTTCCAAATACAGCCATCTGTTGCCTGGCTGAACATTTCTTTCTCAAACATATACAGAGTCTGTGGGGTTATCATTGCACCCAATTATGGTGTTATTGCTGCACCAGCTGTAAAACGGTAGAATATGCCGTAAAAAATCAATATTTGCCTGCAGAGCGGTCCTTATTTAAACATCAAATGTACTTTTTTTTTTGAGAAAATATCCCGTAAATTCATCGTGGCAAAACGTTGGGCGTTTTAAGATTCTTTTTTTTTTTGAGATTGTTTTTCCTAGAAATCAAGCGAGGAAGAATTTCCTTTTGGTAGTCAAACCACTTTATCTGGAAACAACCAAGCATTTCATGCAAAGTAGAAGGAATGCAAACATCTTGTGGAGATTCTCAGTCATCCAGGTCATGTTTTTTTCCAAACGTGCTTTTCCAAAAAGCAACTAGACTTCCTTGGGTTTTTTTTAAAAAAAATATTTCGCTTCTTATCCAAGAAGCTTGTTTTTCCCCCTTCATCAAGATTTCTCTGGAACTCTAGTTTTCAGTTCTGAAAACTAGACAGTTTTGTTTTTCTGGCAGAGTGCATACAGTGTTTGGTCCTGATTAAGATTTAGCATTTCACATAATGGGAAAGTAAACCATAAGTCATTTTAAATGGTTCTTTCAGCGTGTGTTTGCCCTCAAAGTAGGCTCCTCTTTGCCCTTTTATATAGATTTCTGATAAAGGAAAATAACATTCATATTTCAAAAGGAGTTTGTACACTACATAATGCATGTGTTGGTCCATCAGTATTTTTCAGGGTTTGCAGGAAATCGATATTTAAGAATAGTAAAGATAAAGATTCCCCCTCGCACATATGTGCTAGTGGTTCCTGACTCTAGGGGGCGATGCTCATCTCTATTTCAAAGCCAAAGAGCCAGCGCTGTCCGAAGATGTCTCCATGGTCATGTGGCCGGCATGACTCAGTGCCAAATGCGCACGGAACGCTGTTACCTTCCCACCAGAGGTGGTCCCTATTTTTCTACTTGCATTTTTTTACCTGCTTTTGAACTGCTAGGTTGGCAGAAGCTGGGACAAGTAACGAGCTCACCCCATTAGGCGGCACTAGGGATTCGAACTGCTGAACTGCTGACCTTTCGATCGACAAGCTCAGCGTCTTAGTCATTGAGCCACCGTAAACCATAAGTCATTTTAAATGGTTCTTTCAGCATGTGTTTGCCCTCAAAGTAGGCTCATCTTTGCCCTTTTATCTAGAAAATAGTGTTTTTCTAGATACAGGAAAATATTGTTCATATTTCAAAAGGAGTTTGTACATTACATCATGCATGTGTTGGTCCATCGGTATTCTTCAGGGTTTGCGGGAAATCGATATTTAAGGATATCTGCGCAAGGTGGCGCAGTGGTTAGAGTGCAGTACTGCAGCTCCTTCAGCTGACTGCTAGTTCAGCAGATCAGCGGATCAAATCTCACCGGCTCAAGGTTGACTCAGCCTTCCATCCTTCCGAGGTGGGTAAAATGAGGACCCAGATTGTTGGGGGCAATATGCTATTTAGTATACTGTCTTTGGTGTAAGCCGCCCAGAGTCCTCGGAGAGTGGGCGGCATAGAAATAGGACTAATAAAAATAAATAAAATAAATATATAATTTTGCAGATGTGCGAAGAGTCACGGAGCTGTTCTGTGGATGGAATACCATCTGGCACCTAACATTTCCATCAGCACAGGACTTGTGCAGGATTCCAATGAAAAGGTTAGTTATGTTCTGTTTCAACTCTGCTGCACAAGGAGTTGGCAAGCTGGGACAGCCATCATATTGAATTGCTGTATAAAAAAGAAAAGGGGGGAAAAAAAGCCATCAATTCCACTCCGTTCCAGTGCCTAATTTTGAGCACTTTTGGAACGGATTCAATTGTAGTAGTTGCCGGAAATAACGCAGGAGACAGATTTCATAATTAATGGCGGTGAATCTGCCGTTATAATTAAACGGAGTGCATGCAATTGGAAGCTCCTGCAAAGCGTATTGTGCAGTGTGGTTAGGATGGACAGGCTTACTAAGGACCTACAACAGAGAACAGGATTTACTACAGATGTAGATTGGAGTTGATGGAACGTAAAGTTGAACTGGGACTCATTTCAATCGAACTGCTTGGAGGCTTCACGAGCAATTCTGGGATTTAAAGTGAACCAAAAATACCTTTATGCTATAAACGCGCTATGCAAAATATAGTAAGTTGCAATATAATCATTGGAATTTTAAATATAAACACAATTGAGCCTGGAATGTTGGTTATACGTCATTGCAGTCAACAAGTCAAGTCATAATGTCTTCAGCCTATAACCATTCATTTAGCCACCGTTCACTAAAAGACAGCACTGAACAAACTGACTTTAACAGATTAACAGAGTTGGAAGGGACCATGTAGGTCATCTAGTCCAACCCTCGGCTCAAGCAGGAGACCCTACACCATTTCTAACAAATGGCAGTCCAGTCTCTTCTTGAAAGCCTCCAGTGATGAAGCTCAGGCAACTTCTGTTCCATGGGTTGATTGTTCTCACTGTCAGAAAATTCCTCCTTATTTTCAGGTTGAATCTCTTCCTGATCAGCTTCCATCCATTATTCCTTGTCTGGCCTTCAGGTGCTTTGGAAAACAACTTGACCCCCCTCCTCTCTGGGGCAGCCCCTCAAATATTGGAAGACTGCTATCCTGTCTCCCCTGGTTCTTCTCTTCACTAGACTAGCCAGGCCCAGTTCCTGCAACCGTTCATCCTATGTTTTAGCCTCCAGTCCCCCAATCGTCTTGGTTGCTCTTCTCTGCACTTTTCCCAGAATCTCAACATCTTTTTTATAGTGTGGTGACCACAACTGGATGCAGTGTTCTAGGTGTGGTCTTACTAAGGCTTTATAGAGTGGTATTAGTACCTCCGTTGATCTTGATTGTATCCCTCTGTTAATGCAAGTTAGGATTGCATTGGCTTTTATGGCTGCCGCCGTACACTACTGGCTCATATTTAATTGGTTGTCCACTAAGACTCCGAGATCCCGCTCACGATTACTGACTTACGACTGGTCCTCACGCTTAACAAACATTGCAGCATCCCCGCAGTCACATGCTTGAAATTCCATTGCTTTGGCAACCGGGCCTGTAATTTACAACAGTTGTCACATCTCATGACTGCCATCTGCAACCTTTCCAACTGGCTCCCAACAAGCCAAAGTCAACGAAGGAAGCCGCATTCACAGTGATCCATTTAACAGTCGTGACAACCCACCCAGAATCGTTGGCTACAAGATGGCGGCAAATGAATTTCATAAATAAATAGGTCAAAGGCTGTGAAACTGGGTGCAACTCTCTTAGCAACCGCCTTGCTTTAGCAGTAGACGTTCTGGTCCCAATTAGGATCGTAAATTGAGGACTAGTTTTTTTTTTTAATTTGATTTTATATGCCGCCCTTCTCCGGAGACTCAGGGCGGCTTACAATGTGTTAAGCAATAGCCTTCATACTTTTGTATATTCATACAAAGTCAGCTTATTGTCCCCACAAACTGGGTCCTCATTTCACCTACCTTAGAAAGGATGGAAGGCTGAGTCAACCTTGAGCCTGGCGAGATTCGAACCTGCAGAAGTTGCAGGCAGCCGTGTTAATAACAGGGTGCATTAAACCCCTGTACTACCAAGGCTCCTAGTTGTACCCTAGACCACGTCTTGTACAGGTAATCCCCAACGTACAACAGCTCGTTTAGTGACCGACCGTTCCAAGCTACAACGGCACCGAAAAGAGTGACTTATGACCTTCTTTCACGCTTACGACCGTTGCCCCATGGTCACGTGATCAAAAATTCAGATGCCTGGCAACTGACTCATATTTATGACGGCGGCACCTGATCCCCTTTTGCGACCGTCTGACAAGCAACATCAATGGGAGGAAGCCAGATTCAGTTAACGACCATGTTAGGGTGTGTGTAAAAAGTATTTGTTGCTTGTGCAACGAGCAGAGCAGAAACACACAGGGAAGGAGATAAACGTGCAGCTCGTGTGAGAAAAATACTTTATATACAAGATAATAAGCAGTCTCGGTGTAGGTAAAACAGTCCAAGGTCATAACCAGTAATATCAGTCCAGTAAGTATCTTCCCTTACCAAAGCAAACAGACTTTAGTAACTCTCGGTATACAGTACCATATAACAATCCAGTCTAACACGAATCAGCAGAAAGACGCAGGAAGCAACAGGAACAGGAACAATCAGGAAACAAAGAACGCTTCTCTGCGCTGCTTATGTATGCACTGTAGCTTAATTACAGGGTTCAGCAAACCCTGATTACGTGGCTCAGTTGTTTCTTAAAGAAACAGATATATTGCCTGACCAACAAGTTAGGAGTAAGCTACAAGCTGAACCTAACAGACCATGTGGCCAACTTAACAACCGCAGCGATTCACTTCACCATGGTGGCGAGAAAGGTCGTAAAATGGGGGAAAACCTCCCTTCAAAAATGTCTCACTTAGCAACCTAGGTTTTGGGCTCAACTGTGGTCATAAGTCAAGGTCTGCTTCTCCTTTAATAGATTCGCTCGTCCTGGTTGGATTTTCCACTTTCAATAAAGTTTTTATTTTTTAAAAAAAAAAAAAGATCCGAATAACATTCTCTCCTAGCTCTTGTTTGCTAAAGAAGTGGCAACATTCGTCCATAAGTTGGAATTCAAACCCGGGTCCCTAGATATGAATTCCTTCTGCTTTATATGCATGTGCTGGCTTGGCTGCTTCAGAATTGAGAACGGCGTCCTTAGAAGTCTTGTAGATAATCAAATAATTGAGAATCCCACTTTAGAATTTCTACGGACAGTGCTGTTGATCAAAGGCAGAAATGATTAGATGATTAGGGGACTGGAGGCTAAAACATACGAAGAACGGTTGCAGGAACTGGGTATGTCTAATTTAATGAAAAGAAGGACTAGGGGTGACATGATAGCCGTGTTCCAATATCTCAGGGGCTGCCCCAAAGAAGAGGGAGTCAAGCTATTCTCCAAAGCACCTGAGGGCAGGACAAGAAGCAATGGGTGGAAACTAACCAAGGAGAGAAGCAACTTAGAACTAAGGAGAAATTTTCTGACAGTTAGAACAATTAATCAGTGGAACAACTTGCCTCCAGAAGTTGTGGATGCTCCAACACTGGAAGTTTTTTAAGAAGATGTTGGATAACCATGGTGGTGTAGGGTTTCCTGCTTAAGCAGGAGGTTGGACTAGAAGACCTCCAAGGTCCCTTCCGACTCTTGTTATTCTATTCTATTCTATTCTATTCTATTCTACTCTACTCTACTCTACTCTACTCTACTCTACTCTACTCTACTCTACTCTATTCTATTCCATTCCATTCCATTCCATTCCATTCCATTCTTTATTCTATTTTCTATTTTCTATTTTCTATTCTCTAATTCTATTCTATTCTATTCTATTCTATTCTATTCTATTCTATTCTATTCTATTCTATTCTATTCTATTCTATTCTATTCTTTATTCTTCTATTCTATTCCATTCCATTCCATTCCATTCCATTCCATTCCATTCCATTCCATTCCATTCCATTCCATTCTATTCTATTCTATTCTATTCTATTCTATTCTCATTAGAATTCAAACTGGAAACAGCCACTCCTCTCTTTTGTCAAAGCAAGAAATGTTGACACACAAGAAGAAGAAAAACGACCGCTGTGGATGTTTGAGCCCTTCACTTACTTTTCCACCTGATGGTTCTCGCTTCTTCTCTGTACAGGACTATTGTCAGTGGACTCCTCACTGCAAGCAAGCTGTGTATTTCTTCAATTCGGCTCTCGAACCAAATTCTGCTGCCAGTGCTGCCTCAGCAGTTGCCTACGCTGTAAGCTTCAACCCAGCGACAGGAGAGCTTCACATGTACTTTAAACATTTGATTTAATATAGTAGCCTCTTGTTGGGATATGAAAAAACAAACAAACATTTGTTTCCCTTTTAGCTTGATCAATAAATACATCCACAGACAGATTTAATACATCTGCAACTTTTTGAAGGGGTGGGCTCCAGGGGTCAAGATGTTGTGGCCCGCCAGCAGATCTGGCAGCCGGTTCGGACAGTGAGGAGGTTGGGGAGGAACATGGGCCAGTCCTGGAGTTTGGGGAAGGCTCTGACGAGAGGTCTGCGTCGGAGGTAGAAGGGGGGCCAGGACCATATGCCAGTTATCAGCTGCCTTTGGAGGCAGACATCAGTGAGGCCGACGAACAGCTGGAGCCTGTTCCCAGTGTGTGCATGCACAGAGTTGCCAGACGAAGGGAACAGCTAAAGAACAAGGGTCAACTTGGGAGTAAGGCCACAGATGGACGATGAAGGGCCCCTCCCAGAGGGAATAAAAGAGGAGCGAAAGGGGAGTGGAGTTTGCAGGAGACAATTAGCTCATTATTGCATTCTTGCCAAGTATTGGTGGTGTCTGAAACATATCAGCCTGGCCACTCTCCACGCCTGATAAAGGTCGGTAATTGTGAACTATCTTGAAAGACTATGGGAGAGGAAAGACTTTTGCTGGAGAGGAATTCACTGTAAATTAAATAAAAGGGGTTTATCGGGAGAAGGACTCGGCTTCGTGCTGCTGGGGAAGCCTAGGTCAGAACACAAGAAGTGGGCCACCGTTGAGGTAAGCGACTTGAGCCCCATCAGAGTTTTAGATTGCAACTTCCCAACTCCTTTGCCCATCAGCCATTTAGTTTAAAAGTCAGTCAGAATTGATTTAAGGCATTCGACAGACCGATTTTGTTGAAAATGATCTGACTGGGTTCTGCTGAGTGCCAGTGTGAGAGAAATCAGACCAGCTAAGCTGCCCAATTTCAGAGCCAGAGAAAAAAGATAGACCTAGTCCAGTGATGGCTAACCTTTTTGCCATCGCATGCCGGGGGGGGGGGCGGGGCGGGGGAGGTTCGCGCATGTGCGTGCCCACACCCACAATTCTATGCGCCCTGCCCTGCACATGCACTCGCAATCCCCTCCCCCCCCGCTCCTGGCACACAATGGCCAGGTAGGCCCGTTTTTCTTTCTCACCTGGCTCCAGATCCTCTCTATGCATCTGGGGAGGGCGAAAACAGCCTTCCCCACTCCCTCGGAGGCCTGAAACGGCCCATTTCCCAATTCCCAGTGGGACAGGAAATGACTTTTTTGCTGTCCCCAGCCTCCAGAGACTCCTACAGAGATGCAAAGAGAGGATCTGGAGCCTGGTGAGAAAAAAAAACGGGCCTTCCCCACCCCTCCAGGCCCTCGGGAGGCAGGAAACAGCCTGGTTCCCTGGTGGGCCCAGAAGGCCCAAAAATCAGCTGGCTGGTGCGCGCATGTGCACCAGAGCTGAGCTGGCGTGCCCATTGATATTGCTACACGTGCCACCTGTGGCATGCGTGCCACAGGTTCGCCATCATGGGCCTAGTCCATCAGACTTATGGATTTATTGGTGGGAATGGGGGGAATCGACACATTTCAAGCACAACTTGGCAAAGACAGTTATTTAATTTGCCCCCAAACCTGATAGATTCTGGGTGGCAGAACACAAATAGTTCACGGAGCCATAAAGAAGGTCATTTTCAAAATTCCTGTGATGGTTGCTCAGAATCAGTCAACCAGAGCCAAAGTCATGCTGGGATCCTTGCCGTTTGATTGCTTGCAGGATACCAGGAAAGGTGGGGGTTGAATGCTCTCCCTGGGGAAGGCGTTGCAAAGAGAGGGTGCCACCACCGAGAAGGTGTATCATCTGGACCACACTCCGTGTAAATCTTGAGGGAGGAGATTCTTCAACACCCACCCATCCACCCCCCTGGTAATCAGGAGTGGAAAGCTGGACTAAAGGCTGCTACTCATCACAAAGCACCCATCTATTAGAAGGCAAACCTTGTTTATTAGCAATAGCGCTCAGAACCGAAGAAGCTTCTTGGATGACAAGATAGTCCTTGACTTATGACCACGATTGATCCCCAGTTTTCTGTTGCTAAGTGAGACAGTTAAGTGAATTCCCCCCCCGCCCCCATTTTATGACTTCGCTTGCCACTGTTGTTAAATGAATCGCTGCACAATTGGTAAACGAATCTGGCTTCCCCATTAACTTTGCTTGCCAGAAGGTCACAAACATAACCCTGGGACACTGCAACCGTCATAACTATGAGTCATTTGCCAAGCGTCTGAATTTTGATTGACAGCAATCTAAGATAGGTCCTTCACTAAGCTAATTGGCAGTTTCAGCTGCTTAGGTAAAGGTTATCCAAAGCCTATAGCAATAGCAATAGCACTTAGACTTATATACCGCTTCACATACCTATTGCCCCCCAACAATTTGGATCCTCATTTTACTGACCTCGGAAGGATGGAAGGCTGAGTCAACCTTGAGCCGGTGAGAATTGAACCCCTGGCAGTCGGCAGAGTCAGCCTGCAATGCTGCATTCTAACAGCACCACTATAGGAGGGAGGGAGGAAGGCAAGGAAGGAAGGGCAATAGCAATAGCTCTTAGACTTATATACTGCTTTACAGTGTTTTACAGCCCTCTCTAAGCGATTTACAGAATCAGCCAACAATCTGGGTCCTCTGGGAATGGAGATTTTGCAGTATCCTTCCCCCAGGAGCAGGGTGGGAATGGAGATTTTGCAGTATTCTTTCCCCTGCCACGCCAACCAAGCCACACCCACGAAACCGGTAGGTAAAAAAAATTGAATTTCACCACTGGTGAGCCCAGCACAAAACATTGTGGGCTGCCTCCCCCCCCCGATACTACTAGACGAGATCGCATCGGTTCGCTGCCTTAGAAGAGAGAGGAAAATCCTCAGGGACAACTCACACCCTGGTCAGCCCTTCTTTACCCTCCTACCATCGGGAAGGAGATATAGAAGTATAGCCAGCCGCACAAACAGGCTGAAGAACAGTTTTTATCCGTGGGCTGTCAGACTCCAGAATGAGAAATAGCATCATAACTACCTAGTATGATGGACTTGCAGGGCCGGTGCAATGTGTAACATGTTCACACTGGTGCAATAGGATTGGGTGTTTTGTTAATACGATTTATTGGGTTAGGGATTTTCTGTTTCCACTGAGTTGTATTATGTTGAGGGTGTGCAAAGCTCCTCCAATCTCCTCGTACATACGTTGTGCAGTGACAATAAAGGTTATTATTATTAGTTGAAATGCAGGAAGGAGACCAAAGTATACAAAATTTCCTTGGAGCTGCCTGTTGCGGGAAGAGATCATATAGGATGGCAGGTTATTATTATTATTATTTTAATTTGATTTATATGCCGCCCTTCTCCGGAGACTCAGGGCAGCTTACAATGTGCTCAGCAATAGCCTTTATACTTTTGTATATTTTATACAAAGTCAGCTTATTGCCCCCACAAACTGGGTCCTCAATTTACCTACCTTAGAAAGGATGGAAGGCTGAGTCAACCTTGAGCCTTGGCGAGATTCGAACCTGCAGTAATTGCAGGCAGCTGGTCTTAATAACCAGCTTAATAACAGGGTGCCTTAGACCACTGTACTACCAAGGCCCCAAAACCGTTTTCCCCAAAACCGTTCCCTTCTTTCTGCTTCTAAGCCGGGACTGGAACCATACATGGACAGCTGCTAAGAGACGAGCGTTGAGCTCAAATATCCACAAGGGGGTACTGAAGTTTTTTTTCCCTTCTTCTTCTTCCTTGGCATTTGAGCAGTTTTGTAATCAGCTGGCTAAGAAATGGCCAAGAGCCAGTTTGGGGCAACATTCTGCATAGAAAAAGCACATCGACAGCACATCTGTCTGCTAAGAACGAATGCATCCCCAACGTGCATTGCAACGAGTCAGTGTAAAAAGTGCTGTGCTTAATAAAATCGACATTTGTTTTATAAAAGACTTTGTTTGTGATGCAATTTATTTGAAGACAGCCTGAAAACCTGACACCTGCTTTTAAAAGATTTTAAAAAAAGGCTCTGGCTGTCGTGTGCCACAGCTGTGATTGTCAGAGCCCTTTTTTAAAACCTTTTAAAAGCATTATTTACAACCTATTCGCCTGAATAGGTTGTAAAAAAAAATGCTTTAAAAAGTAAAAAAAAAAAAGTTGGCCACACCTACCCAGTCACATTACCACCCGCCCCCACCAACTCACGCGCACTCAACCCGTAATAACAAATTTTACATTTCACTACTGGAGAAGGCCAAATAGAAACCCTCAAAGAGGAGCCCTTGTACAGAACAAATTGGGGTCGTCTTTTCCATTTAAGAAGGCCATATACTCCTTAGTAACATCTTCCTGAACTAGTGATACGATAGCCATCTTCCAATGGTTGAGGGACTGTCACAAAGAAGACGGGATTGACCTATTCTCCAAAGCACCTGAGGGTATGTCTGTTCTGTCCCCGTCTCACACACATACACACAAACAGACAGCCGGGGGTTAAATAAACTGGCAGACAACCAATTCTTCCGATAAGACGCTTGGCAGCAACCCAGTAGCTGCTTGCCAAGAACTTTTACTCAATAAACAAAATACCCACAGTCAAGAATTGTCCAGTTGGTAAAATAAATCCAAGGCTGATAATGTTGTTTCCAAAGATGCAATGTGACTCGATAGTAGTTAGTTTTGTCCGTCACAGAGTCTGAATGGCCACCTCACCCCCTTTTATACCCTGTGGGGTGTGGTCCAGTGACTCAGCCTAATCTCTGGCACGCCTTTTCTTTTGTTGCGTGCGCTTATCTCTGCGACGCTGCCGGGGATCCAGCCAAGACTCATTACCCTCATCACTGTCTACCTGTGGCTGCATGGACGTGCTTGGCCCTGGCCCTATCTCTTGCCCTTCGGCGGACACCGAAGGCATTGCCAGAGAGGAGGGTCCTTCAGAGGGAGGCCTTGCCAACTCCTCTCCTTCATTCTCTGAGTCCTCTCCTGCCGATGACACAGGCTCAGGTAACGGAGCCACAACAATGTCTAGTTTAATGAAAAGAACCAGGGGAGACATGATAGCAGTCTTCCAATATCTCAGGGGCTGCTACAAAGAAGAGGGAGTCAAGCTATTCTCCAAAGCACTTGAGGGTAGGACAAGAAGCAACGGATAGAAACTAATCAAGGAGAGAAGCAACTTAGAACTAAGGAGAAATTTACTGACAGTGACAACAATTAATCTGTGGAACAGAAGTTGCCTTCAGAAGTTGTAGGTGCTCCATCCCTGGAGGTTTTTAAGAAGAGACTGGTCTACCATTTGCCTGAAATGGTATAGGGTCGTGATGGCGAACCTATGGCACGAGCGCTGTTGCCCAAGGTTAGATCTCTGTGGTGTTTCTTTCGTGAGCTTCTGTTTCCGTGCAAGGATCTTACCCCTTGCCACACTGCCGGTGTTGGGACGCTCCGCCTCCCGCCAGCCAGCTGGTCTGCACGCATCTGCATGTACATGCTTATTTACATGGCACCTTTCCTTTTGGGTGTGCACGAGTGCAGTTTGGGCACTCGGTGTCTAAAAAATTCGCCATCACTGGAATAGGGCAGAGGTGAGTTTCAGCAGGTTCTGACCAGTTCTGGAGAACCGGTAGCGGAAATTTTGAGTAGTTCGGAGAACCGGTAGTAAAAATTCTGACTGGCGCCGCCCCCATCTATTCTCTGCCTCCCGAGTCCCAGCTGATCGGGAGGAAATGGGGATTTTGCAGTATCCTTCCCCTGCCACGCCCACCAAGCCACGCCCACCAAGCCACACCCACAGAACCAATAGTAAAAAAATTTGAAGCCCACCACTGGTATAGGGTCTCCTGCTTGAGAAGGGGGTTGGACTAGAAGACCTCCAAGGCCCCTTCCAACTCTTGTTATTCTGTCATCCTGGCTTAGCCTACGTCGTAACTGTTTAAAACCGCTTTATTCCTGAATGACAAAAACAAACAGGATGAGACTTCAGAAGGCTGCAATCCAATCCTCACTTTAGAGAGGGCACCGTGTTGAACTCCGTAGTAGGACAGACAGAGCAAAGATAGCTAAGATTGCATGTCAGTCTCCATACATCAAAGCCAATACCTGGAAATAAAATGTGCTTCCAAGAAATTGGTAAGCTTCCTGTGCTGCTTTGCTAAACAGTTTCCAAGCCAATGTTCCCATGAGTCAGGAACGGTCGGTAAAATGGAACAGAAATGTTCCGAATGGTACCGTTGTCTTTTCCCATTATTTTGAAAGAGCGAGAGATGTAGCCCAGCCTAGGCACAAATGTGTGACCTTGTCCCTTGGCTAGTCACGCACTTAACTTCCAAACTCCTGCACCAAATGCTAGCTAAGGTTTAACGTGTATATCTGTGCCAGAAACTAAATACCATTTCAGGGGAATAGAAAAAGAGTGCTTAAGACGTCACCATTAGCTATGTTCATGAAACGGGGCTTCAGCAGATAGCAGGATATGGCTGATCTTTTCTGGGTTCAGAACAGTGGTGGTATTAAAAATTTTTTGCTACCAGTTCTGTGGGCGTGGCTTGGTGGGCGTGGCATGGCTGGGTGGGCGTGGTGCAGGGGTGAAATGCTCCGGTTCAGACCAGATCGCCTGATCCGGTAGCGATGGCGGAGGGTGGTTTGGAGAACCGGTAGCAAAAATCCCTGCCTCCTCCCTCCATGCCCAGCTGAGCCGCACGATCATCAGAGGCTTTTTTTTTACTTTTAAAAGCATTTTTTCTACAACCTTTTCAGCCGAAAAAATGCTTTTAAAAGGCTCTGATGATCGCACGGCTCAGCTGGGATCGTCAGAGGCTTTTAAAAGCATTTTTTTCTACAACCTCTAAGAGTTGTAGTCAAGTTGTTTAAAGCAGGGGTCTCCAACCTTGGCAACTTTAAGACTTGTGGACTTCAACTCCCAGAATTCCTCAGCCAGCTTTGTTCTTCGGCCGAAGAGGTTGTAGAAAAAATGCTTTTAAAAGGCTCTGCTGATCAGGCAACTCAGCTGGGAGCATCAGAGGCTTTTAAAAGCATTTTTTTTCTACAACCTCGAAAAGGATTGAGGAATTCTGGGAGTTGAAGTCCACAAGTCTTAAAGTTGCCAAGGTTGGAGACCCCTGCTTTAAACAACTTGAGCTCACCTTATTTTAAGGACCACCTAACATTAGTGAAGGGACGCGGTGGCTCAATGGCTAAGACGCTGAGATCTTTTGTAGATCGAAAGGTCGGCAGTTCAGCGATTTGAATCCCTAATGCCGCGTAACAGGATAAGCTCCCGTGACTTGTCCCAGCTTCTGCCAATCTAGCAGTTCGAAAGCACGTAAAAAATGCAAGTAGAAAAATAGGCAACCACCTTTGGTGGGAAGGTAAGAGCGTTCCGTGCGCCTTTGATGTTTAGTCATGCTGGCCACATGACCACAGAGACTTCTGACAGCGCTCACTCTTTGGCTTTGAAATGGAGATGAGCACTGCCCCCTAGAGTCGGGAACGACTAGCACATATGTGCAAGGGGAATCTTTACCTTTATCTTTAACATTAGGGAAACCACCTAAATATTATGGTCGTCTTGAGAAGCTACTGGCTGTAAAGATGGTAGACTTTAATGGCAGGATCTTCTCATCTTCTCCTGTTCGGCAGAGCCCTTTCTCAAACGATAAACAGATAGGTGTTACTTTTATAAAAAAAATGTGTTTTTTTTCCTTCCTTTGCTTTTCAGCTATATGATTCTTGGCAATTGTTCTCTCTTATTTCCTGCACAGCATTTATTCCAGTGGTGAAATCCAAATCTTTTTACTACCGGTTCTGTGGGCGTGGCTTGGTGGACTGGCAGGGGAAGGATACTGCAAAATCCCCATTCCCTCCCCACTCCTAGAGGAAGGATATTGCAAAATCTCCATTCCCACCCCGCTCTGGGGCCAGCCAGAGGTGGTATTTGCCGGTTCTCCGAACTACTTAAAATTTCGCTACCGGTTCTCCAAACTGCTCAATATTCCTGATACCGGTTCTCCAGAACCTGTCAGAACCTGCTAGATTTTGTTGTGGCTCCGACCCCCGAGCCCATCTTATCGGAGGAAGAAGGCTCCAAACATGAAGGAGAGGAGCCGGCCAGGCCTCCCTCTCCAGGCCCCTCCTCTCTGACAATACCTCAGGTGTCTGCTGAGGGAGAGGAGATTGACCAGGAGCCAGGTGTCTCCGATGACAGCGATGAGGGTGATAAGTCGTTCCTGGATCCACGCCAACAAAGGCGAGATAAACGTTTGCAGCAGTTGAGGAGGCGTGCCAGGGATTAAGCTGAGTCACTGGACCACACCCCACAGGTTATATAAGAGAGTGTGGTGGCCATTTAGACTCTGAAACGGACAAAGCTAACTTCTGGCTAGTCACTTTGTACAATGCCTGAATCTGCTGAAGGTTTCTGTTTGAGCTGGACTGTTTTTGAAAACTGTGCGTATTTGTTGGTGATTATCTGGTGGAGGAACACTCCCTCTTCTTGAAGTAAAGCAATTGGCAGACGGTTATCGTATTGCTGCCAAGTTCCTGATAACGAACCTTGTGTGTGCCAAGTAATTCTTTAACCCCCGGCTGGCTGTTTGTGTGTGTGTGGGGACGGGGACAGAACAGATTTCACCCTTGATTTATTCCCTTACCTTTTGAATTTGGCTTGTTTTTGTCAGATCTTGGATTCATTTCAGCAGATGCATTTGTTACAATGCAGGAATGCTAAATCTGTATGCAGTTTTTAGAAGAAAGCAATATGAAAATCTGGGTAAATAGTGTATCAACGTGTTCATCATCACGTTATTAAGGTTTACAGGATTTTGCAGGTCATTTGGCAATCCAGATTAGTGGCTTTCCCTGTTTTAGCAGCTCAGGGAACTCAAACGGGATATGGCCAATATACAAAATTCTTCTTCGTTGCGTCTGTTCGCCAGTTCCCTTGCTTCTCTTACAGTTTGTTTATTTTGGGAGGAATCGTTTGAAGTTCTTGGATGAATAATTTAGCTCACTCCATTTCAAGTTCTATTTTTTTTTTTCTAATTACAGCATACACCCCCTTCCTGCTCCCTTCTAACATTGCCCTGGGCACTCATTTGGAGCCAATCTATTGTGTATACTCAACAGTACCATATCTCTGTATGTGTATCACTGATGTGGCATCAAAGTGGAGCCTTGATCCTCGTAGCGCAGCCTTAATAAGCATCCCAAACTGTCGTCCGATTGGTTCCCTTACTTAAATTATGATTAAAATAGTCTTGGAAGTACCTGTTTACATTCTTTAACCATCTGTGGTCCCTGCAAAACAGACTCATGTAATCTCCATTTAAAAAACCGAGGATCAAATTTAAGATGTAAAGATAACTGGGTTGTGATCAGAAAAAAAAAAGTTTTTGGAAGAATAATAACTTTCCAGGCGCTAAAAAGAATAACAGATGGTTAACAGAGGGATTTGAAGATTAGTATAATGGAGGAGGGGAATGTATTGGTTTTTCTTTCTTTCTTTTTTTCCAGCACCAAGCCAGGGTGGATCCTACGTGTTAAATGTTAAATTTCTTTGATTCCATTTTCCTCTCTCTCTCTCTCTCTCTCTCTCTCTCTCTCTCTTTTTGTACGCTATTTTTTTCTTTTTTCTTGTTGTTGCTGGTGTTGAATGTATGCCTTTAATTCGTTTGGTTTGGTTTGGTTGTTTTTCTGTTTTTTTTACTTTTTATGATAAAACTAATATTTTTAAAAAATGTGGAGGCTTGACCCTTTGGTATAGCAGACAACTTCACCAGAATATACCAAAAATAAAATAAAATAAAAATAAAATCTACTTCTGGCCCCATTCCTGTTTTACGTGCAATTCCACCATTCATTACAAGACATGTTCATTAATCGCTCTGCTCTGTTTTTATTATTATTATTATTATTATTATTATTATTATTATTATTATTATTATTATTGTTGTTGTTGTTGTTGTTGTTGTTATTATTATTATTATTATTATTATTATTATTTTAATGTTTTCATTTTTATTCTGGTCTGTGACCAAAATAAAAAATTGAATTGAGTTTGAATCTTACATGCAACCCATTTTAAAAGGGCTTCCCATCCCACTGTTGGCCTCCTTTGTGACTTTTCATGAGTGTCTCACCCCCACAAATGTCCTTGTTTGCACCCCCATCAGGAATGCACAGTAATACAAGAAGCAATGGGTGGAAACTAATCAAGGAGAGAAGCAATTTAGAACTAAGGCGAAATTTCCTGACAGTTAGAACAATTAATCAGTGGAACAACTTGCATCCAGAAGTTGTGAATGCTCCAACACTGAAAGTTTTTAAGAAGATGTCGGATAACCATTTGTCTGAAGTGGTGTAGGGTTTCCTGCCTGGGCAGGGGGTTGGACTAGAAGACCTCCAAGGCCCCTTCCAACTCTGTTATTCTGTTCTGTTCTGTTCTGTTCTGTTCTGTTCTGTTCTGTTCCGTTCTATTCCGTTCCATTCCATTCCATTCCATTCCATTCCATTCCATTCCATTCTATTCTATTCTATTCTATTCTATTCTATTCTATTCTATTCTTTATTCTATTTTCTATTCTCTAATTCTATTCTATTTTATTCTATTCTTTATTCTACTATTTTCTATTCTCTAATTCTATTCTATTCAATTCTATTATTCTATTCTATTATTCTATTCTATTCCATTCCATTTTCCTCTCTATTATTCTATTCTATTCTATTCTATTCTATTCTATTCTATTCTATTCTATTCTATTCTATTCTATTCTATTCCATTTTCCTCTTTATTATTCTATTCTATTCTATTCTATTCTATTCTATTCTATTCTATTCTATTCTATTCTATTCTATTCTATTCCATTCCATTTTCCATTCCATTCCATTCCATTCCATTCCATTCCATTCCATTCCATTCCATTCTATTCTATTCTATTCTATTCTATTCTATTCTATTCTATTCCATTATTCCATTATTCCATTATTCCATTTTCCTCTTTATTATTCTATTCTATTCTATTCTATTCTATTCTATTCTATTCTATTCTATTCCATTCCATTCCATTCCATTCCATTCCATTCCATTATTCCATTATTCCATTTTCCTCTTTATTATTCTATTCTATTCTATTCTATTCTATTCTATTCTACTCTACTCTACTCTACTCTACTCTACTCTACTCTACTCTACTCTACTCTACTCTATTCTATTCTATTCTATTCTATTCTATTCTATTCTATTCGTTTCTTGCCCAGCATTTCCAATCACGCAAGAACAATAATTGTGAATATAAGCGAAAGAAACTTTTAAGAGACTGGTACCCTGTGTGAGCTCATTAAAAGTAAAGTAGATTTTCCCCCCCTTTTGGTTCAATTAGCCCGGGTTGTATTGATTTCTTCCTCATTTTAAAAAAATCGGGGCTGTTGAGAATGGGTCAACCTATTTCCAGTGGCCTGTGAAAAATAGAGGCATAAGGGCGAAAATCGTAAAAACAGGATCGTTGGTTTGGGTGGCTGTTTTCCCATTGATCAAAACGGTCTGCCTGCCAGCTTTTGGGAGATTCAATTAATCTCCACTGTCTCGGCTGCTTGTAGCTCTTCTGAATCTATGCTAACTGGTTCTCTAAACCACAGAGCGGCCAGACTTTCATCTCTAAAGAAAGAAATGTCAGCTTAATGAGATTTTGCTGCAACGATTAGCCTCGAAAAGAGGGGCGAAGAACCCGTCTTAGAAGGTCCCGGTGGACTTCAGATGCTGGCTGTGTGGTTGATCCTTATTTGTTCCAGCATAAGTTAGATAAAATCCGCGTCCATGGGACGCATCTCAAAAAGAGGGCCATTAAATCATTTTTCTGCCTTTTATTTCAATGACCTGAACCTTTGAATCGTCAGGGTTGGATTCAAGAGCAGGGGTGGACAACTCTAGCAATTTTACAACCTGTGGACCAGTTTCAAAATTTTTTACTACCGCTTCTGTGGGCGTGGCTTGGTGGGCGTAGCATGGCTGGGTGGGTGTGGCTTGGTGGGCATAGCAGGGGAAGGATACTGCAAAATCTCCATTCCCTCTCCACTGCTGGGGGAAGGATACTACAAAATCCCCATTTCTTCCCGACCATCTGGGACTCAGGAGGCAGAGAATAGATGGGGGCGGGGCCAGTCAGAATTTTTACTACCGGTTCTCCGAACTACTCAAAATTTCCGCTACCTGTTTTCCAGAACTGGACAGAACCTGCTGAAACCCACCTCTGCTGTGCACTTCAAGTCCCAGAATTCCTGAGCTGGCCATGTTGGACTATTAAGAGAATATAGGACATATTTGTAATATAGATTACAAGACAGAACTGTATTTGTTAGGCACAATACCAGGAGCCTGGATAGCTCTGCAGACAAGGCACTGTAATTTAGCACCAGCTGTCTGCAATTAAAGTAAGTTCGAATCTCCCCAGGCTCAAGGTTGACTCAGCCTTCCATCCTTTCTAAGATAGGTAAATTGAGGACCCAATTTGCGGGGGCAATAAGCTGACTTTGTATAAAATATACAAAAGTATGAAGGCTATTGCTTAACGCACTGTAAGCCGCCCTGAATCTCCGGAGAAGGGGGGCATATAAATCAAATTTAAAAAAAAAAAAAAAACAATACCAGAAAAATAAGATAAAGGAAATGTATATTCGATATTACATGTTTTGACAAGCAGCAAGAATTTTTATTTGCACAATACTGGAAAAAAAAATGAGGAAATACCTACAGAACAAGATATAATTAAAAAAAATATTAGACTGTGCAGAAATGGACAGATTAATACTGAGGATAAAAGAAAAAGAAGACACAGAGTATTTTCAAACTTGGGAGTTGTTTTATCAATGGTTGGATAAAAGATAGAAATAGGATGTTAAAAAGTATTATTAGGTAAGCAAATTGACTATTCACCAAGCACTTATTGTATCTAAAGGGAAAATATATAAATAAATTGAGGGGGGGGGAAGAGAGAGAGAATATAGAACAGTGATGGCAAATCTTTTGAGCACTGAGTGCCAAAAGAGAGAGCACGCTTGCACGCATGCATGGCACAAGTGCCGAAAAAGGAGCACTTCGCGTCCGCTCGTCTGGGCCGAAACCAGGAATAGGAGTTGCCCGTGCCAGAGAATGTACTTGCGGTTTCTTCAGATTACTGCCGGCAAGTCTTCAGGTTACTGCTGCGCATGCACATGTGCTGATCAGCTGGTGAGCGCGTGCTGGAAAATGTATTTCCAGTGTCCGATGCGTGCCAGCCGGCAAGTCTTCAGGTTACTGCCATACATGGATACACACCGATCAGCTGGCCAGCGCCCATGCTCACGCCGGAAAATGGAAGACCAGCTCTTCCGATTTCCAGCGCTGACACAAGCACAAAGGCTGATTGTTGCGCCAGAAACCCAGAAGAGGAATGGGTGACGCCGCGCGTGTCAGGCGACATGGCTCTGCATGCCACTTCGGGCATGCGTGCCATAAGTTCGCCATCACGGATATGGAACCTAGGATAATGGGGTTGGAAGGGATCTTGACGGTCTTCTAATCCACCCCCCTACTCAAGAAAGAGACCCTATACCCGTGATGGCGAACCTATGGCACGCGTGCCACAGGTGGCACGCAGAGCCATATCTGTGGGTACGCGAGCATTGCCCTAGCTTAGCTCCAGCGCACATGCATGTGCCAGCCAGCTAATTTTTTGGCCTTCCGGGCCCACCGGAAGTCAGGAAACGGGCCATTTCCAGCCTCTAGAGGGCCTCCGGGGGGGGGCTGGGGAAGGCTGTTTTCACCCTCCCCAGGCTCCAAGAAAGCCTCTGGAGCCTGGGGAGAGCAAAAAACAGGCCTACTGGGCCCACCGTGACATCGCGTGCCAAAAACGGGGGTCGCGCGGGGGGGTCGCGCATGCAGGCCTGCGCGGGGCTGGGGCGCATTGAATTATGGGTTATTGAATTATACCCCCCCGCACTCCCCCTGCTTTTGGCACGCGATGGCAAAAAGGTTAGCCATCTCTGCCCTATACCATTCCAGTCAAATGATTGTCCAATCTCTTCTCAAAAATCTCCAGCGAGGGAGCATCCCCAACCTCCAGAGGCAAGCCATTCCACTGATTAAATGTTCTCACTGTCGAAAAATTTCTCCTTGAAATACCTGCTTGTAAATCTAGGATGGCCTTCTCAAGCTGATGTATTATAAATTTGAGTTTTGTTTTGTTTTTTGTTTTTAAATAGCTACGGTAACTGTCTCACTTAGCAACAGAAAATTGGGGATTAATTGTGGTCATAAGTCAAGGACTACTGTACTGTTTGTCAAATGCCTTGTTCTTTTTTTGCAGGAAATGGGGGAAAGAAATCAAATTATGGATTTGGTGATTGTTAAATTTTTAAAATTTAATTTTTTTGAAAATTTCTTTTTTGGGGGGGGAAATGGACACTATATTATAGTGTTAAATTAAGAGTTGAATATCAGTATTTCTCACATCCTTGGAAGAAGAAATCAGAAGTCATGGTTTGTATATATTTTTGTTTTCCTTTTTCAAAAATATTTTTCTCCTCATCTCTATTTTTTTCTTCTTTATCTTTCTTTCTGATTATTAGTTCATGCTAGTTTTCATTTGTATGTTTTGTAAAAGTCATAAAACAATACGACCAAATTTCTTGTTTTTCCTGTCATTGCAAGAACTGCGAGTTACATTCCTTTCAATACCCACAAATGGACGAAACATTTTTTTTTTCATTTGGCTTTCTTTAATATAGATATAATAATAATATAATATAATATATTAATAATAACCAAAATGCCAGAAGGTTTGTATGTGCTTACCATATAAAAACATTAATTTTTCAGAAGGATACAATACAGAAAAAATCATTGAAATTAAAAAAAAAAGGTTTTTTTTTAGGCTTTCTAAACCTATCAATACAATAGTTTAAAAGACAAAGATTTATAGTTAAAATATGTGCAGGTTATGGATGGAGGAATATGAGTTCTTCAGTAATAACCAGTTTTTATTTTAGCTGTGTTATCAATGAGAACAATTCATGTGGGCATTTTATATTACATGCTTGAAGTCGACATAATCTCCCTCCCTCCAATGGAAACCAGTTGTATGTTCGAACTTTAAACTGGACTGAGATGTGTAATCTTTGTTGGACTGAATGCCAGGCATAACCCAGATCAACATGGCCTACTTGAAGAATAGGTTTCAAGCAGTAGTGGGTTTCTACCATTTCTACCCTGTTCGGGCGAATCGGTAGCGGTGGTGGCGGGAGGCTCCGCCCACTCGCCCAGACGTCATCATGGATGCTCTACCAGTAGCAAAGGTAAGTGAATCCCACTACTGGTTTCAAGCCACAATAGAGACGGAGTTAATTTGACCATGGATCATCTGTTTCCTAATATAAAGAGGATAGAAGGTTGCCTTGTCTAATAAAAATAAAAACGGCATATCTCTAAGGTAGCTGAGAAGAAAGAGAAGGAGGAGTTGATCTTGAGGAGAGCATCTTCTAAAAGTGGTGGAATTATCTAACAAAGATAAACTCTAAACTCTGCCTTCCTTTCTCAGAATAAAGTTTCATCTCATTAGACTCTTCCCCCCTACCTCCCCCAACAATGGATAATCAGATGATTTGGGTAACTTACATACAGGCATGAAATAGTCACCCTCTCCAAACTGGCTTGCGCTGGCATTTGGTCTACCTCAAAGTAGGATGAGATATGGAGGGATGGTGGCTGGTCACTGCTAATCTAGATAATCTCCTGAGGATTTCTTGAGATAATAATCGTTCAGGGTTTTTTTTTTTTTAATATATTGGATATACTTTTAGTTGGAGTCCTCTGGACTTAGAAAGATCAGTATCAAGGTAAAGGTCACATTTTTTTTGCAGATGGGTTGACTTTTAATTTTCAGAGAAATTTCCTCAGCACGACAGTTCAGAAGTTGGGATCACGTTGTAGTATTCATGCTTTGCATGCACTTTGAAATTTGAATTTGCCTTCGTTGGTGGAATCTGAAATCTTTGGGATTGGTTGATAATGGGGAAGGGGTTTGGGGGAAATCTTAGTTGAGTGTTGGCTGAGAAGAATGCTACCTCTATTTTCATTGGCCAGGCTCATCTAAATCCTGCAAAGTGATCTAAAACTTTGCACTGAAAAAAAGTCTTATTGGAACACAAAGCACCGGCCAACATCTGCAAAAAACATGATTTTTCACTTAGTATTGACCTCTCTAAACCCAGAATACCAATTAAAAGATTGTATAATTTCTGAGATTCCTTCTAAAACAGCTTTTTCAGACTTCGTAACCTTCAGATGAGCTGCAGAAATCACTTGCTATGAAGGATCTTCCGTTGAGAGAAAGATTTGGGTTAGACAATACCAGCGCAATTTGGCTATGATAATCTCAGTCTGATAAACCATAGTTTGCCTCTGTGCCAACGAGAGTAAGGTTGTGCCATAGCCTCTCTTTCTTATTCCCTCTCATATGCTTCAAAGCACCCCACTCTGACTTGGTGTCCCCCAGTTATGTTGGCCCATTGTAATCCTTCCTGGCATGGCTGGGTTGAGTTAGAAATTTGGAGAATTGACATACAGACAAAACCTGCCAATGAGGAATAAATTTATACTGAATACACCTTTTAAGCCTGCTGGATATATACAAACACAGATCTAGAATGTACAGTAGCTCTCCTGGGAAATTTGTCACCCTACAACAGTCTACAAAGTCTTCAAATTTTACTACTTGCCATTAACCGTTTTGTAAGATATGTACTAAAGGTCTTTTGGGGGGGAGATACCAGGAGAATTTTCTTTCTACAAATCAGCTAAAAATCGAGGGGAAAAATTGTAGAGACCTACCAAAGAAATCTAGTAGTTTTGCTATTGTGGAGCAATAGGAAAACTACTAGAAATTTATGGGTTTTTTTAAAAAAAAGTCCAATTAGGATTTTAATAAACGTGGCATGAAATAGGCAGCAAGAATTAAGTGCACTTTTCTGTAACCATATGGATGGCTTTTAGTTGGGAATGTTTACAGCTCCAAAACATAGATAAATTTAGCTTAAGGGGACGAGGAAAAATGCACCACCCTCCCCTTCAGTGAGTTGTTCCGTTAACAAATGTTCCGTTTTACATCTGAAAAACAAGCTGTGATTTAAGAACTGACTGCAAAGAGAATTGCAATGCATGACCGTGATCCAAATTTATAAATCAAGTTTTGAAATCACTGCCTCCCAGTGTAAATCAAATCCAAGACTGGCTCAAATGAACACTGCCAATGTACTGTTAAGGTATGTGCAAGGTGGAGGGATAACATTTTTGTTTTCGTTTTCATAAGGTTACACGGTCCGGACTGGAAAATCCAGATGACGCTTAATATCTAGGGCCTCCCCAGAGTTTGCAACCTAGATGTAATGTAGATGAAGCGGGATCTGATAGATGACCACCGGATAACTTTCTATTCACTCTATTCTAAAAACAGGAAATGCATCCGGTTGGAAAAAGTACAAAGTCAGCCAAAATCCTTTTGATACCTTTAGGAGGCCTCTAAGTTGTCAGAAGATAGGAACATTCTAATGACATACAGCTTAAAGGTTGGTAAGGTCAAGGGGATCCACATGAGCTAGAAGTCGTTTATCAACAGAAGATAATTTGAATCTACGCTCCAGTAATTTACAGAAGAATTATGATTGTTTGGCAAGGATAATGTAAAACTTTAGTAATTAGGAAATATCAATTAAATATAACAAATGTATAGGACCATATAAACTGCTGAGTTAACAGAATCCTTTGTTTGAAAATGTATAAAACTGTGGTCTCAGAATCATAAATTGTTCAGATTTTTAGGTACGCATACCTCTCTGAACCTATTGCACAATAAACTGGCTCTGGCTGACCCAAAGGGATGTCTCTTATATCCTTTCTTCCATAACAGATGTACATTTTCAGTCTGGTAAATCCTTGCTTAATCCTTGTTAACTCTGCTCGTTAACACGTGAACCAAATCAATTGTCCTTTGGTCCTTGGTCCTGTAATTTTGTTGTGGCCCCGCCCTCTGAGCCTGTCCCATCGGAGGAAGAAAGCTCCGAGCATGAGGAAGAGGAGTCAGCCAGGCCTCCCTCTCCAGGCCCCTCCCCTCTGGCATTGTCTCAAGTGCCGGCCGAGGGAGAGGAGACAGCTGATTCGAGTCAAAGTGATAATGACACATCATTCCTGGACGCACGCCTCCGAAGGCGTGATAAACGTTTGCAGCAGCTTGGGAGGCGTGCTAGGGATTAGAACTGAGTCACTGGACCACACCCCAGAGACCACACCCCAGAGACTATATAATAGAGAGTGGTGGTCAAGGATCTTTTGTGACGAACAAAGCAAAACCTTGGAGTCACTAAAGCCTCGTCCGGAACTGCTGGGAGGAATATTATTTCTGTTTGGACTTTCTTGAACGTTCGTATCTTATCTGTCTATTTGTGAAAATAAAGTAACTTGGCAGACGGTGTGTCTATCGCTGCCAAGTTGGAGATAAGAACTGGGTGCATTCCAAAGTGTTTCCTTAACCCTCAACTGGCTGTGTGTGTGTGTGTGGGGACGGGGACAGATCAAATTTAGGGTAGATTTTGGACATTGCCATAAACACAGTGATACTCTTCTGTCTCTCTCTTTCTCGTCACACTTTTTGAGCACGGCACTCTTACATAATCCTACCACAATGTCATTCTGCTGTGTGTTTTCCTACCATCCCATCCTGCAATTGTTGCCCTGTTTGCTGGACATGCAATGCAGTTTTATTCAGAGATATTTTTTTTTTGAGGGAAGAAGAGAAGAACAGATAAAATGACGGGATATTGTTTGACGTTTCTTCTTAGAATAAGGGACTTTGGAGGTCTTTTAGTCTAAGTCCCTGCTCAGGCAGAAAACCTTATACCAGGGATCAGCAACCTGTGGCTCTGGAGCCGCATGTGGCTCTATCACCCCTCTGCTGCGGCTCCCTGTTGCTCAAAATATGTGTCACAACAGCTAATGTGTGACACCTGCCGGCAGGCAATTTATTGAGCTTTTCAACCCCTGGTAGGCCAACCATGGATCAATCCAAGAAAAAAAAAGTTTCAGAAGAAAACAGAACGTTTAATTCAACTACATATGCTAGTTTTGTGGCCGCTCAAGAAATAGGCACAGGAAGGGTTTTGTGGCTCCTGGTGTTTTCTTTTCTGTGGGAAATGGGTCCAAATGGCTCTTTGAATGTTTAAGGTTGCAGACCCCTATACCATTTCAGACAAATGGTTATCCAATCTCTTCTTAAAAACCTCCAGTTTTAGAGAATAGAATAGAATGGAATTTTTTTATTGGCCAAGTGTGATTGGACACACAAGGAATTTGTCTTTTTGGAGCGCCCACAACCTGGCTTAATTTAAGGCCTGGCTGTTCCATGTGAAAGGAAATTGAGATGCACACCGACCTTCAAAAGAGGTCTCCATACGTGACATCTTTCCAACTTGTTACTCACTCTTTTAAGTCAACCACTTAAAACTGCCTTTCAAAAATCTCCCAAGGTAAGACCCAGCAGGAGTCCGGTGAAATCAAAAGGCATTGGAGTGTTCTCTCATTTGCCACAATTCCCACGTGTTTAAGCAAGGAGACATTTTGGGGCCAATGGCACTTTGTGAGAAAGGAGCTCAGATTCCTTCAACTTTGTTATGGTATTGTGACGGGCAGCCCTTCAGGTAACACAAGTCTATTTTTTTTTTAATTTGATTTATATGCCGTCCTTCTCCGGAGACTCAGGGCGGCTTACAATGAGTTAAGCAATAGCCTTCATACTTTTGTATATTTATACAAAGTCAGCTTATTGCCCCCACAAACTGGGTCCTCATTTTACCTACCTTAGAAAGGATGGAAGGCTGAGTCAACCTATTGAGAAGCAGATGATGAGCGAGGTCAGGACATTTTAGCCTGCTAGACCTTGCAGCATGGAATAGATTTAGGGATTATTCTAAAAAAAAAAAAGGTTTGAAAAAGAAAGCCAAATACAAGGAACATAGACTTGTTTCATTTAAAAAAAGAACAAAAAACAATTCCTCAATCCTGAATAGAAGAGAGAAATAATTAGAAAAAAACCCTTCACGGGAAGAAATACCAATAAGTTTTAAGTACCTTGAAATGAACTCATTGATTCATTTGTTAGTTTTCAAACATCCTGCCTTCCTGGGATCCTGTCCAACTGTCCGTTCTTCAGTGTCCACACTGAAGGGACGTCATCGCCACAACCTCTTCAGTTGACACAGAGTTTTGTCTTCGGTGTGCATCAATCAGGGCAAAATACAATTGGGAAAAGAACTGGATCTCCCTGGCATGGATGTTGTAGGGCCATGATGGCGAACCTATGGCACAGGTGCCACAGGTGGCACACAGAGCCATATCAGTGGGCACGCGAGCGTTGCCGTAGCTCAGCTCCAGCGCGCATGTGTGCGCCGGCCAGCTGATTTTTGGGCCTTCTGGTCCCACCGGAAGTTGGGAAATGGGCTGTTTCAGGCCTCTAGAGGGCCTCCGGAGGAGTGGGTGGGGAAGGCCATTTTTGCCCTCCCATGCTTCTAGAAAGCCCCTGGAGCCCGGGGAGGGTGAAAAACGGGCCTACCGGGCCCACTATGCCATCACGTGCTAAAAGTGGGGGGGGGCATGGGGGGCGTATTGAATTATGGGTGTGGGCACGCACATGGGCGACCTCCCCGCGCACATGACAGCAAAAAGGTTAGCCATCACTGTTGTAGGGTAAAGCTTGGCTTTAGGACATGGATATAATGGGAAGTGAATTTAGGGGTCCCAGAAAGTTAGTAACTTAAGGCAGAAAGTTGACTATGGGTTCCTTTGGGAGACATGCAGTAATGTGAAGGCTAATACGCTATACTGTACAGCCAGTGGTGGGTTACTACCAGTTCGCCCCAAATCATGCAAACTGGTAGCGGCAGCAGGAGGCTTCACCCACCTGCCTGGACGCTTCTGCACATGCCAGCGCGCGCACACCCACAAGCAAACCTGTAGTGACAGGTTTTGAAACCTGCCCCTGTGTACAGTCCATCCATTCAGCTACCCAACAGTGCAATCCTATACAAGTCTAGGAAATTCAGGAGTACGCCCTAGTGAATTACTTTAGAATTATTTCTACACAAATACCTAAGGATCGCAGCCTGAGGGTCACAGAGGATCTTGTTGAAAACTTGAACAGGTTATAAACATCTAGGGAGATTCTCAGTCGTCCGGGTCATAATTGTCTCAAAGGTGCTTCTTCAAAAGGCAACTGGCCATCATTATTCTTTGAGGGAGAAGAAGAAGTTATTTTACTTCTCATCCAAGAAGCTTCATCAGTTGTGACTGCAAATCAGTCACGACTGATGAAGCTTCTTGGTTGAGAAGCAAAACGTCGACTGATTCTTCCTCAAGGGGAAAAAACACAATCCAGTTGCCTTTCAAAGAAGCACCTCTGTTGTTGTTTTCGTTTAGTAGCCCATGAGGTGACAAAAAGAGAAAGAAAGTGTGTGTCAAACCCCGTGACTCCCTCAAACCTTTACGTTCTCTTGGAAATCCTGCCTTTTTTTATCATGGGAAAGACAGGATAATTTTCCTTTCCTACCTTTGACATTCTTCACCTCAAAAGGATCGTCGCACACCTTATATACACAAGTCTCACCTGGATCTCTGGACATCTTAATTTTGGGGAATGAGCCTTCACCAGTAGACTCCAATAATAATGAAATAGACAAGGGATGAAGATGTCAAACTTGAGTGATACAAACTCTACAGCTTACTTTGATGGGTAGCCTCTTTTCCAGTCATTCAAGTTGGGATACCTGCTCTACCCTTTCATAACCTGCTAATTCCTTAATTTCCCCCAGATATTTCTCCTGAGGACCACACACAAAACCGAGCTGGAAACTTTGCCTCTGTGACATTAGATGGCAACATTAACTAGCACTTTGCCTTAACAGAAATTGCTAGCAGGGCTACTTATAGAGTATATGTATATTTTTAAGAGAAGAGCATGGCTGTGCTTATAGGTTACACACTCCACCATCCTACACGATCTCCAATAGCTGTTGAGCTTCTCAACCTTGGTTACTTGAAGATGTCTGGATTTCAACAAGAGGAATTCTGGAAGTTGAAGTCCAGACCTCTTCAAGCCACTAAGGTTGAGAAACACTGCTGTAGAGCTTTCCCTGGCTTTGATTCACATATTACATGATGCAGGCCATGGCACACCGTTGCTCTCATTCATTCAGAATGGCTTTGAGTCGAAAATGATGGCTTTTAATTGCTTGGAATTTTAGTTGAGAAACATCTCATGGAGCTTGTTCAAAAATGCCATTTTCATTGGGAGCTGCAGGGCTGGAGCCAGATTTATTTCCAGCTTCCATGAGAAATAAATAGGGGGGGCTTATACCTGCAAGCATTGATTTAATGAAACTTTCAAATTTCAACATTTTCATTTTCCTGGGTTTCATGCCTTTCTTGTGAGAAAGATCACAAGCAACAATTGGGAGAGGAGGGCCGTGTACCAAACACCAATCTATTCTGTCCTTCATAACCAATTCCCAGTACAAAATACAGAAACAATAATAATAAAATTACAGCCTTCTTCAGTTGCTCAAAAATCTGCATACCAAGGTGAGATGGGTTTCTTTGCTGCTTACCCCCAGCCTCCCCATGGAATGAGGAAGTCAACCTTACAACCGCTTGTAACTAAAAGGCTTACAAAAGGGACTTTGCCTTCACCAGATACAGGTCAAGCCAAGTGCAACTGGGGAAGTATCAGGTCCTTCCTTCATGAATCTTGAAGACCGAAACTCCACTTCGTACAAATGGGTCTCCTTCAATAAAGAACACTTTGTGTATGAGTTGATTGCTTATACATGGAGCAAAACGTGTTGCGATTCCTCTAAGTTGGCCATGCCCAGCACAATGCAATGGGCTACAGATGATCCATTGTCCTCCAAGCAGCAGTTCTACTGTAGGGCAAAGCCAACCTATTGGCCCCCATCAGGACAATCGTCTCCATGTATTGGACCAATCAAACATTCAGGTTGAATTGTCCACATTCCGGAGATGAGTGGTTGATTTTTTTTTATTTTTTTTTATTAAAAAAGCATTCTTTGTTCACCATAGTCTCATCAGCTCCAGATAGTGACTGACCAACGAAGAGAAACACAAGTCTTTTTCAGGGATATTTTGAAACAGCTTCTTCTGCGTGTCTTTTCCCCATAGAATGGAGTTGGCTACTGCTGGATTTATGCAGGATAACGCTCCAAAATCAGGTGCCCACACTTCTTTCCAACTTGGCTCTCTTTCGCCTGGCAGAAATTAAAACTGGTCCCCACGGAGGGTACGCTGCGTGCATCATGCCACAGTTGTCTGAACAGAAGGCAGACTTGCCATTCAGGGAACAGATCTGATCCCCGGGGTTATTGTTAGTAATTATTTTGGTCCTCTTCCTTCATCAAACCCCGTTCTTCGAAGTGAAAAGTATATTATTCTTCCGTTTGCCTTCTAATAGGATTCGGACTCTTTTTTTCCCCATAGGATAACAAGGCATCAGAAGGCACGATGTCAGTACACTAAAAAGGCCAGAGGTCTGTATTTTTTCCAAAAGTCTGACCCACAAGACTATTCAGTGATAACAAACGACATTAGTTATGGCTAATCCAAAAGTAATCAACATCTTGTGGTTTTTGTTTCTTTTTTACAACTAGCTAGTTTTGTACAATTAAAAAGGGGAAATACAGAATCCATGACTTATAAACCTCAAAACCAATACCCCCTCCGAATGTAAAAAGAGTTTCAGTTCATCTAAACTTGAGGGTGGGGGAAGGAAAAAAAAATACTCTTGTAATTTTAAGATGCGCAAATGCAACCAAATGGAGATTTATAGATGATGGTAGGTTTTGTTTTCTTCCTGCTTAGCCTTTTAACTGTAACTAATGTAGCACTGTTTGGCAAGATACTGTCTACCATACAGTATATTCAGCTACTCAGAGAATGCATATAAAAGTCTTGTACACTGTTAAGGAAGCTATCAAAATACTGCATCTTCTGTTAGTATTAATACCAGTGGCAGAAATTCTACATAGAGGTGGTAGACGACACGCATTGTAATTTATACTTTAAAAAAAAGAAGGAGCAGTAAAATACCAGCAAGATAGAAAATAAAACAAGCAGCAATGATCAGGAAAGCCAAAATGTTAGCATCAACTTGGGCCTAAGAGCTAGTAAACTTTGCTTCGCCTATGTAGAAGCAACATTGACCTACATGGATGACTTCATAAATTTTGTCTCCTGTTCTCGGAGTTGCTTGTTTCCTGTTTCTGGGGGTCTGGCAGACCTCATTCTAGTTTATTTGGTTCCTGATCCGGGTGACAAGCAAACATCATATTAGTCTCTCATTTTCTGCAGGCTGGGTAGGGGGTAGGTTTGCTAATATTCAAGAGGAGAGCCAAATCAAACATGAATAAGAGTCTCAAATCAGGGGAACTGGGACACACACACAAATACAAAGTCACATATGAATAATGGGATAAGAGTTAGAGTAAGGAAACAACTGATAGGATGGCTGTGTTCTTGTATCTCCTTCTTCTTTGAATGACACCAGCAGCTTCATGAGCCCACATGTGATTGTCATATATAGTAGTAGTCAAAATTGTGGAACCTTTTGGGAAAAGTGTATTTTCTAAACTAGCTAATAGCACCACTTTTTTTGGGAGGGGGGAGTAGTACCATAAAATTATATATCAATGGAAAGATAATTTAATCAAGAATGTAATGCAATAACTTTTATGAAGGATTTGCTATTAGAATAGCAGTTACAGTATAAAGAAGAAAAGTGAAACACGTAGAAAAAACGAGATATACAAAAATTATCAACCTGTCAGTTAATACTTAGTTGGGTAAACTTTAGCATGAATGACGGCCTTACAACGTCTTCCCATGGAATGAACCAAGTCTTTGAGTTCTGCAGCTGTTCTAATGTGAAACCAAGATTGAATGATGGCTTCTATTAACTGGGTTTTATTGCTGGGTCGCTTCTGACTAACAAGTTTCTTTAGTCGGCTCCATAGATTTTCCATTGGGTTAAGAAGGTTCCAGCAGTAGAATAGGATTATCTTGAAACTCCCCCCAAAAAAGTGGTGTTATTAGCCATCAAACCTCAAAAATACACTTTTCCCAAAAGGTTTCCACAATTTTGGCCACTACTGTATGGCAGAAACAATAGGCAAGGAAGGTTTTTTAAAAAAAGGGGGGGGGAATATGTTGGGATCACCTCAAGCCATCCCTTCCCTTCTCTCAAATGTACGGTCTAACTTTTTTTTTTTCAAGTGCTACAGAGATTTAACTTTTCCTGACACTTCTTATTTTTCTCACAAGCAAGATTTTATGAAGACATCTGCGCAGATTCTTAGTCATCCAAGTCATGGTTATCCCTAAGGTGCTTTTTTTTTTTTTCTTTTCAAGAGGCAACTGGACTTCCATTTGTTTTCCCTTGAAGAGATTTCGCTTCTCATCCAAAGAGCTTTGTCAGTTCAGAACGCAAGGCGCTTCTTGGATGAGAAGCGAAATGTCTTCAAAGGGAAAACAAAGGAAGTTGTTGTGGCCCGCCAGCGGCCTGCGTGGATTGTGGCTGATCCCGACAACGAGGAGGATGGTGTGGTGTTGCACCAGCAGCCTGTGCAGCCGGCGCTCGAGTCGGACAGCGAGGAGGCTGAAGAGAATGTGGTGCCAGAGGCAGAGACTCAGCCTGGGCCTTCAGAACCTCCAGAGGCTCCTTCAAGTGGAGAGAGTGAAGTGGAGGAGCCTCTTCTCAATGCTCGAGCATGCAGGGCTGCCAAAAGGCAGGAGTGGCTACTCAGGAGGAGGTTTCCTTGAGAGTAAGGCTTGGGGTTAAGTGGCCACTCCCTTAGCCTATTTAAGTTTGCACACAGATAGCAAATGTTGCTGGAAACAACGTTTGGTCCTACGCAGAGCATTTTGAGAGTGAGTTTTTTGTTACAACTTGGTTTCTGGGCTGATTGCCAACCCTTGTCGGACTTTGTTTAATTTCTGTAATTCATAGCAGGCTGATAAGGACATTTGTGGTTAAAGCCTGCATTTTGAAAGGGGTCTGTTGGTATTAAACTGAGTTTTTGGAGCTGTGTGTGTGTGCTATACTTCTTGGGACCCATAGCTGGGGCAGAACAGAAGTCCAGTTGCCTCTTGAAAAAAAAAAAAAGCAGCACCTTTGGGATAAGATTTTATGAAGTTTATTAGGATGGGGCTGCGCCAATTTTAGCAACCTCTTGAAATGGTGGCAGAATCCTAAAGAGTTTTAGGAAAACTCTTGGCTGCCATTTTGACAGATTTTTGCAGCCCTCGTTTATGAGCCTCATTTATGCAGGCTGGAGTTTTCTTGTTTTGTTTTTTTATGCGCTTGGTGGCTTCTTAGTTGAAATCCTTCATCCAACAGAGTGGAAGAGTGCCACCTGCAGAAAAACTGTCACTTTTGATTCAGGTGATTTTCCAAGCACAGCCTGAGTGAGCTTCTAACCACTTTTCCTATATTCAATAAACAAAATGTGGGGGAATGTCTGAGTTGCATTTCCTCATGTGAGTCAGAATGTCTAGATAAAGAAAGAACCTGAGAAAGGTTCTCAGTGTTGGAAGAGCTCTTGAATTGCAAACATTTTTCCCCCTCTCCTTTGCATAGTCCCTAGAAATGAGGATCTTATATGTTCTCAGTTCTAGCTTGCTTGCTTGAAGTCTGCAAAGCAATCCTATGTTATATCCATTTAGAACAGGGATCTCCAAACTTGGCAACTTTTAAGACTTGTGGACTTCAATTCCCACGAATGGTGGTGGTACAAGTTAGCATTGCCCAGTGGAAAACAGACTCACAGGGGAGAGTGATTCCTGTAACATCAGAAATCTGTTGTGCTACTACTTTACTACTGTAGGCTGCTAATTGCTTAATTAGTAGTCAGGGATTTCTACTCTGTGCTCTGCTTTCTTACTCAAAGCTCTTCAGTTATGTGTCCTCCAGAGACGGGTTTCAAAATTTTTTACTACTGGTTCTGTGGGTGTGGCTTGGTGGGTGTGGCTTGGTGGGCATGGCATGGCTTGGTAGATATGGCAGGGAAGGATACTGTAAAATCACCATTCCCACCCCACTCCAGGGCAAGGTTACTGCAAAATCCCCATTTCCTCCCGATCAGCTGGGACTTGGGAGGCAGAGAATAGATGGGGGCGGGGCCACTCAGAAATTTTACTACCGGTTCTCCGAACTATTCCAAATTTCCACTACCGGTTCTCCAGAACTGGTCAGAACCTGCTGAAACCCACCTCTGGTCTCCTCCCAAAATAGATGTCAAATCTTTGACTCAACCCTATTTCCTTATTCTTGTCTTGCAGTATAGGTAGAACTTGGTGAAGTTCCAACAGGAAAAACCTACCTGCTTTGCTTTGAAGTTTGCCTTGACTTTTGATTCTCCTCATCGGAATCAAAACTATACTCCATTTTACAGCACTTGGTCACCTTTTCTCAAGTGGGATCTCCTATTGCTCTGATAATATTGATAAAATACCAGAGGAATCAATTACTGTATCACAGCAGTACCTTAAGAGTGGTGCGGTGGCCTAGAGGTTGGAGCTCTCGCCTCACAATCAGGAGGCTGGGAGTTTGATTCTAGCTATAGAGACAGATATTTCTCTCTCTGGGCACTCTGAAAATATATGTGCTGAACAAAACTCTGCATTGGTGACAGGAAAGGCATCCGGCCATTAAAACACTCCGCTAGCTCCATTCAGTTGCCCAGACTCCACCCCGCAAGGGATTATGGGGGTCATTAAATGAAAAGATGATGATGAATGTCTCAGTTTGATGGTGTTGGCCTTATAACCTCATTCTACCTCAGGGTTTCTCCACCTTGGTGACTTGAAGATG
Organism: Pituophis catenifer annectens; assembly: GCF_029215685.1. NCBI lineage: Eukaryota > Metazoa > Chordata > Lepidosauria > Squamata > Colubridae > Pituophis > Pituophis catenifer. Next base: position 7,222,314 of record NW_027256893.1, read on the forward strand.
TCTGGACTTCAACTTCCAGAATTCCCCAGCCAGTAACGCTGGGGAATTCTGGAAGTTGAAGTCCAGACTTCCTCAAGTCACCAAGGTGGTGAAACCCTGTTCTATCTTATCCAGAGCTCCTTCCTCTTGACCTTATTAGGAGCTGGATAGGAGTCTATGCTATGGATGTAGTAATCCATATCAATCTGCTTTGCAGAATCTAACAGTGTAGTTTACCCTGGAAATATTGCTTCGTACAGAAGGTGGCCATTATAATTATTATTTTTTTAAATCTCAGTTCTTTCTCACCATTTATGCCAGGGGTCAGCAACCTGTGGCTCTGGAGCCGCATGTGGCTCTTTCATCTCTCTCCTGCAGCTCCCTGTCACCGGTTGGCTCCACAATTGATAGGGCTTTCGGTTAGGACAGGTAGAGGAAAAAGGATGCCTCACTAGGAGGAGACTCTATGGTGGGGAAACGGGACTTGCGGTCAGCTCCAGAATTGAACGGGTGGCTTCCAGTTAGGACCTTTGTGGCTGTTTGAGTGTTTAAGGTTGCCGACCCCTGTCCTATGTTTAAAAAATGAACATGTCCGGGAGAAAGGCTGAGCTAGCTTTCTCCTGACCCATTGGTTCTCTGTCTTGTGAGAGCGCTATTCAGTTTTTGAGGTGAGATGTAGGAACATTGGACAATGTCCATTATTAGTGGAGCTTTTTGGTCAAGGGATGACCCCTGGAATTCCATAGATGAAGTCTCAGATCTGCTCCCCTCAATTTAAAAGGGTCTCTGGGATGAGAGTGACCTCAGGTCAGAAGTTAAGTCTATCGGTTCAGAAAGACTTCTCTCTAATCCTCTCTCTTGCAATCTTTTGGGGACCCTCTTCAAAGAAACCAGGGCCACTTCCGTGAGTCTCATGAATCAATCGGTCCTTGTTGGTATAATCTTCTTAAAAGTAGGAATGGCATGAAGACATTTAATTGGCATTCTGCATTTTTCATTCATCCGAGGCCCATACTGAACTGACCTGGTTGCCTCTTAGTGTCCATCAATGAACCCCGAATGGGGCTTTGCTCTCTCTAAAAATGCTTTCACTTGGCCTCTTTTGATTTTGAGTCATCGTTGGGGTGGTAAATTTTCCCCCACCCATCCACCCTCCAACCTCACTGGTCACCTTTACAACCATTTCATTTCAAAGGGATGCCATGCAATGTAAAAATTCCAATCCAGGCATGCTGCTACAACTTTACAAGGCTAAAAAAAAAATTGAGAGAGAGAGAGGGGGAAAGAAAGAAAGAAAGAAAGAAAGAAAGAAAGAAAGAAAGAAAGAAAGAAAGAAAGAAAGAAAGAGAGAGAATAGGGAAGGAAAGAAGGAAAGAAAGAAAAAGAAAAAGGAAGGAAGGAAGGAAAAAAGAAAGAAAGAAAGAAAGAAAGAAAGAAAGAAAGAAAGAAAGAAAGAAAGAGTTAGCATTTTAAGGATATCTAAAGAAATAAAGCAAAAACTCACTTCTGAAGCAGTACAAACACAGGCTGATTATAAACTAAATTGTGCTATATAAAGAAAAGGGAAGGAAAGACGGAAAGAAAGAAAAAGAAAAAGAAAGGAAGGAAGGAAGGAAGGAAAAAAGAAAGAAAGAAAGAAAGAAAGAGAAAGAAAGAAAGAAAGAAAGAAAGAAAGAAAGAAAGAAAGAAAGAAAGAAAGAAAGAAAGAAAGAAAGAAAAAGAGTTAGCATTTTAAGGATATCTAAAGAAATAAAGCAACAATTCACTTCTGGAGCAGCACAAACACAGGCCGATTATAAACTAAATTGTGCTATATATCCGTATATACCTATATATATTTCTATCTCTATATATAGATATATATGTGGGCGGGCATATGTGCGGATGTGGGTGTACGTAGATTAAGTAAGAATGGCACTGATTCAAAGGAATGGGGACTTCTATCTTGGTTTCTTTTAAGTCCACAGTGAAAGTATAGAAATATAGGCCTGCCTGGTTGCTGGGGCAACTTGTGACACTTGTTCAATAGAGTTGACCTTCACCTCATCCAACTCCCCACATTAGGTTCACATCCGCCTCTGTGTTTCCTTTTTTTCCCGACAGCCTCCAAAGTGGGTTTTGAACGTAGAAAAAATCAATTGGAAACCAGCCTGATCCGTCCTGAGGGGTTTAGAGGCATGGTGGGGGGTGGGGGCACCAGAAAAGACCACTCTTGCGTCTTGGTCACAAAACGTGGAAGTTCCCTCTGCTACGTTCTTGAGGAAAAAGTGACAAAACTTTTCCTTCCTTGATTAAGAATCTTCTTCTCCAGTTGACACCACGAGACGCATGGCAACAGGCAGGTGATCCGTCAGTCCTGCCAATTGGGTAATAAAACTGAATTCTTCTACTTCCTGCAAAGGGAACGACAAAAGAAACGGGGGTTTTATATTTTAGAAAGAGTAAGCAAAGGTCTTAGTAATCTTCAGGGGCTCTGAGGCTCCCTCCTGTTGAGTCTAACAAGCCATTGAATGATGTCTGGCTGAATGGGAAGCCTCCTTCTACAAATCAGCTTGGTCATTATTTCATGCGCAAGGCAATTTTTTTTTTTTAAAAAAAATTGATGCTGCAAACTGTCAAGGGGTTTAATTATATTGGATTTAGAAGAGAATATTTATAGCTCAGGGTTGAACTGTAGGGGGGTCCTCAGTGCTCTCTGAATTAAGTTTTTTTCTTGCAGACGTTTCATTACCAAAGTAAGGAATATCATCAGTGGTAGAAGGGAGTGGGGTTTGTTGGGGGGGGGAGGGGGAGGAGGAGGAGGAGGAGGTCCTTATGTTCTCTGAAATAGGTTGTTTTCTTGCAGATGTTTTGTTACCCAACTAGGTAACATCATCAGTGGTAGAAGGAAGTACCGACTCAGACAAGCATTTATATATATGTATTTCTCTTTAGCCAAGTTCTTCCTACGTAAACCAAGATTTTTCTGCAGCCCTAGTTCAGTGAAATCCCAATCCACTAGTTTCTAGGCTTTTTTTCTTCAGGCAGCCAGAAGTACCCTGCTGCCCATTGGGAGACTAAGGAGACTAAGATAGATCTATTTCGGATTTATAAGTCCTCATCAGTTAGCCCTCATCCATTATATTTATTTATTTTCTTGTCTTTTTGTAGGCCTTTATGTGTATTTTTCTCTCAGCTGAGTTTTTTCCTATGTAAATCAAGATCTTTATATAGCCATAGCTCAGTGAAATCCCATTCATTAGTTTCTAGGCTTTTTCAGACATCTGAAAAATTTGCTGTCTATTGGGAGACTAAAGGGAGACTAAGATAGATCTATTTTGGACTAATTAGTCCTCATCAGTTAGCCACACCCTTATCTCATGTCTCCTCCCCGTAAAGGTCAAATATTTATTTTCTTGTCTTTTCGTAGGCCTTTTTGTGTATTTTTCTCTCAGTCGGGTTTTTTCCAACGTAAATCAAGATCTTTATACAGCCATAGCTATAAAGACAAGAATATATATTCACACACACGCACGCACACACGCACACACACACACACACACACACACACACACTCACTTTCAGGGCAAGCTACTGTATATAAAAAGAGAGTGAGCACTGATGATATTACCTAGTTGGGTAATGAAATGCATGCAAGAAAACTACCAAAGTTAGAAAACACCAAGGACCCTACATTGCATTTGCCTTCCAAACAAAAAGCTTCAAGGACCACAAAAATATGTCCCAGCTCATCTGCACAACAACTTAGTAAAGAAGTGGAAGGGAGGTGAGTCTGAAGAGAGGAAAAAGAGAATGAAACAACATCAATTAGCTTTCTTTGTACATAAGTACGTGGATCGGTGGATGCTTCCAAAACTATTCACATTCATGTTTGTCCCCAGATTCTGGAACTCAGAATATGCTATATATACCTGCTTTATAGCAATATACTCACACACATACACACGCCCATCCATACACATGCATTTAAATGTATCACTCTTTTCAAAATGTGCTTTTCTGCACAGATTTCAATAGGGCTAGTTGTTGTTAGCTAAAATCTGTAGCAGAAACATTGGGGATGAAATAAAGCCTAATGGATAATTAAATTGAGATCTTTCCTTGAATTCAGGGCACATCGTGCAATATCTATCCGTTTGGAAAGATCAGATCCTCCCTTCCATTAGAATGCAAATTTCTTACTTGGTATTCCTGATGGGAAGGGACTTGTATCCTGAAGCACTTTTCCTTACAGCAGACCTGAAATTTTTAGCTTTAAATGTCATTAAAAGCAGCTTACTGTTTTCCACTCCAGGTAGAGTCCTTCCTTGCTGTAGAGCAGGTAGTCAATCCTCCTCCCGTTGCCTTTCAGAGCTCCCTTCCTCCCTTTCTGGCTCGAGGCCTGGCTCTTACTGGTGGGAAACACAAGGAAGGCTTTCCGTCCGTCTTCGCTTTCCATCGTCCTGGTTTGCAAAGACAACAGAGGTTTTAGGTCAGCTCAGTCCTAGCTCAGTCTCATCCATCACAGTTTGGCTCATAGAGCAAGCAGCTTCCCAGCACACGGAAGGGCAAGAAGCTTTTAAGAAGGGGAATGAAATCACCCATTGGTTGGGAAGGATGAACATGCAGCAACCCTTGTTTGGGCAAAGTCACAATGGAATCATAGAATTAGTCGTAGACTCGATCATAGAATCATAGAATCACAGACTCATAGAATAAATTATATAATCAATCATAGAATCATATAAATCATAGAATCAGTCATAGAATCATTGAATCACAGACTCGTAGAATCAATCATAGAATCAATTATAGAATCAGTCATAGAATAGTCATAGAATCACAGATTCCGAATCAATTATATAATCAATCATAGAATCATAGAATCAGTCATAGAATCAATCATAGAATCATTGAATCCCACTCATAGAATCAATCATAGAATCAATCATAGAATCAATCATAGAATCAGTCATAGAATCAATCATAGAATCATTGAATCCCACTCATAGAATCAGTCATAGAATCAATCATAGAATCAATCATAGAATCGTTGAATCCCACTCATCGAATCAATCATCGAATCAATCATCGAATCAGTCATCGAATCAATCATAGAATCATTGAATCCCACTCATAGAATCAATCATAGAATCAATCATAGAATCAGTCATAGAATCAATTATAGAATCATTGAATCCCACTCATAGAATCAATCATAGAATCAATCATAGAATCAGTCATAGAATCAATCATAGAATCACTGAATCCCACTCATAGAATCAATCATAGAATCAATCGTAGAATCAATCATAGAATCAGTCATAGAATCAATCATAGAATCATTGAATCCCACTCATAGAATCAATCATAGAATCATAGAATCAGTCATAGAATCAATCATAGAATCATTGAATCCCACTCATAGAATCAGTCATAGAATCAATCATAGAATCAGTCATAGAATCAATTATAGAATCATTGAATCCCACTCATAGAATCAATCATAGAATCAATCATAGAATCAGTCATAGAATCAATCATAGAATCATTGAATCCCACTCATAGAATCAATCATAGAATCAATCGTAGAATCAATCATAGAATCAGTCATAGAATCAATCATAGAATCATTGAATCCCACTCATAGAATCAATCATAGAATCAATCATAGAATCAGTCATAGAATCAATCATAGAATCAATCGTAGAATCAATCATAGAATCAGTCATAGAATCAATCATAGAATCATTGAATCCCACTCATAGAATCAATCATAGAATCATAGAATCAGTCATAGAATCAATCATAGAATCAATCACAGAATCAGTCATAGACTCATAGAGCTGAAAGGGACTTTGGAGGTCTTCTAGTCCAAAGCTGTGCTTCAGGCAGGAGACTTTATTATACCATCCCAGTTAAATGGTTGTCCGGTCTATTTTTGAAAACTCCAGTAATGGAGCAACCACAGCTCCAGGAAGCAAGCAGTTCTACTGATTAATTGTTCTCGCTGTCAGGGAATTTCTCCTCACTTTTAGGTTGGATTTCTTTTTAAAATGTTCTCACTCCTTCTCCCGCTCTCTGGTGCTCTGGAGAATAAGTCAACTTGTCTGTGAGAGCCCCTCAAGTGCTGGAAAACAGTTATCATGTCCCCCCCCACCCCAATCTTTCTCTTTGTTAAGCTGAACCCACCTAGCTCCCTTAACCATCATACCATGTAGCCCCAGGCCCTTTGTTCCTTTTCTCTGCACTCTTTCTAGGGTACGACATCTTTTTTTGTGTGTCATAGCAAATAGCTGCACTCTCAACAGGAACAACTTTTCCAATATTACCATTATAGCAGCTACACTTTCGCCAATGCTCCCTGCTATTTTGGAGGGTCAGGGGCCGAGAAGGGAGCAGGCAACCTCTTTTCTGAGCTGAGGACACACTGGAATAAAGAAGATGCTACTTGCTGGCCCTTGACAGCAGCTCAGCTTCCCATTTATTTTCCGCTCAATTTAGACAAAACAAAATTGAAAAGAAGACTCTAGTGGTATGTAGGGGTCATATCGCCTGGTTGTAGTACGGATAGTTAACACTTGATTGGCTAGCTGCTCTATCTTCAAGGAAAATAGGGCTGTGAAATAGGCAGCTGTATGAATTGATTTATTTTTTTTAAGAAAAAAATAAAATAAGTAAATATTTTCCTGCTAGTTTACTTGACCCAATGTCCATTGTAACTAGCAAGACTGTTAGTTGACCAATCTCATTCTATGAGAACTTTATTAGGGAGCCCCAATTTGCAGAAAGCAGAAAGCAGAGACATCACCCTGGCAACAAAAGTGTGTATAGTCAAGGCTATGGTTTTCCCAATTGCAATGGATGGCTGTGAAAAGTTGGACCATAAGAAAGGCCAAGCGCCAAAGAATGGAGGCCTTTGAACTATGGTGCTGGAGTAGACTCCTGTGAGTCCCTTGGACTGCAAGGTGATCCAACCGGTCAGTTCTAGAGGAGATCAACCTGGACTGCTCTTTAGAAGGCCAGATCCTGAAGATGAAACTCAAATACTTTGGCCACCTAATGAGAAGGAAGGACTCACTGGAGAAGAGCCTAATGCTGGGAAAGATTGAGGGCAAAAGAAGGAGGGGACAACAGAGAATGAGGTGGCTGGATGGAGTCACTGAAGCAGTCGGTGTGAGCTTAAATGGACTCCAGAAGATGGTAGAGGACAGGAAGGCCTGGAGGAACGTTGTCCATGGGGTCGCGATGGGTCGGACACGACTTCGCAACTAAGAACAATTTGCAGTGTGGTGAATACACACACACACACACACAAACACACATAGGCACAGGCACAGACACAGCTAGACAAACAGACAGACAGACAGACACACAAAGTCTGATGCCTAGATAACCATTAATTCTAATAAATACGGTTCTGGCATCATTGGGTTATAGCTAATCATATATTTAGTGGTGTCCTTTTCGAGTGTCATTGCCATTTCATTCCTTCCTATAGACTCGTGTCCTACATAGTTCTAATCCACTTCAAATCCACTTAATCCTAAAGGATCTAATTGAATGTGCTTTGTTTCCACTTTGGTGATTTCAAATTACACTCCTCACCTTGCAAATTCCCATTGCAAGCGTCCTTGTAAAATAAGAAACTTTTCTTTCAACGCAGGCCCCATCAGGGATGGGATTTTCTTGTGGCTTTTGTTCGACCGCAGCTTTCCTTTCAAAGCTATCTGTGGAAGTTTGACATTTTTCTCCCATATTTAGAGGGCAGCCTAATGTTATCACCTGTTTAGAGTTATTACTCTATTCTATTCAAAGCTGGAATAGGCAGTATGGTATTTTTTAACACGATCTTAACATGCCTTGACCTTAAAAATTGCCAATATATCTACAAGGTATAACACACTTGCCATCCAAATGGGCCCAAATAGAAGAACAATCATAAAAACTCTCCTTCCCCCCAAATTATAGATATTAAAATAAAAGCCTAATGATATAGTTGAACATCATGTAGGTTAAACCACCATCATAGTAAGGTAACCTCAGTTTGACCAAAGAAATTAGAACATTAGAATACAGAGTAACAAGTTTGGAAGAGATCTTGGAGATCTTCTAATCCAAGCCCCTGGTTTAGGAGGAGCCCCCTATACCATTCCTGACAAATGATTGTTCAAGCTCTTCTTGGAAACCTCCAGTGATGGAGCATCCACAAATTTTGGAGGCAAGACATTCCACCGATTAATTGTTCTCACGATCAGGAAATTTCTTCTTAGTTCAAGGTTGGATCCAGGGGTGAAATCCAGCAGGTTCTGATAGGTTCTGGAGAACCCGTTGCGGAAATTTTGGGTAGTTCAGAGAACCGGCAAATATCACCGCTGGCTGGCTCCAGAGTAGAGTGGGAATGGAGATTTTGCAATATCCTTTCCCCAGGAGTGGGGAGGGAATGGGGATTTTGCAGTATCCTTGCCCTGGAGTGGGGTGGGAATGGGGATTTTGCAGTATCCTTTCCCAGGAGTGGGGAGGGAATGGGGATTTTGCAGTATCCTTCCCCAGGAGTGGGGTGGGAATGGAGATTTTGCAACGCTCATCAAGCCATGCCCACAGAACCGGTAGTAAAAAAAATTGAATTTCACTACTGGTTGGATCTTTCTTTGATAAGCTTCCGCCTGTTACTCCTTGTCAGGTGCTTATAAGGTGCTTGACCCCCTCCTCTCTGTGGCAGCCCCTCGGGTACCGGAAATCAGTTATCGTGTCACTCCTAAATCTTTAATGCCTAAGCTTTTATTGGATTCACTAAATAAGGGCTCAGAATTCTTAGGTTCTGTTTTTGCCAATTCTTCATGTCATCCTGTGATTCATATTCAACTATTGTTAGTTCTGCATATTGGCTTAATGATGTTTTGAGTTGTATACATTTGGAATTTAAGATTTGTGGTGATAAAATTGTAAGGTAAATATATAGATTAATAGAATAGGTTGTTTTTGTGTTTAATGTTGTTGCTAAAAGGAGCAAGGAATAAAAAAATTAGATAAAGCGGTATTGAATTTTGATTTATAATTGAATTTATAATTGAATATAAAAATGAGCTCTGCCTTAGTAGGAGATTAGGATGTATGATGAGATAATAGAAAGATTTATTAAGATGTTGGAATGTATGTTAAAATTGTTTGTTCTCATTTGTTAAATTAATGTACCCATTTGTGACTGGACCAAGACTTTGTTTTTGAAAAAATTTTCTTTTTTATGTTTATGTTGGAAAAAATAAAGAAAATTTACAAAAAAAAAAAAAGAGTGTAAAGACAGGATTGCAATAAAGGAGGGCTGAAATCAAAAGAGGTGACTGAAACAGTCACCGTCTGCAATGTGCAGATGATACCAACCTATTAGGTGAAGATAATTGAGAAGAAACATTTAAAGAAAGTAAGAGTGGAGAGTGGAAAAACTTGAAATATTAAAAACCAAAGTGAGGTCAAATTGGCAGGCATGCTAATGAACTGACAGTTGACAGAGAGGGAGAGGGTGATGGATCATTTTGTTTTCTCAGATTCAAGAATAGAAAAAGACGTACAATGTGCTGGGGAAGAAAAGCTACACTTGAGGGAGAAAAACTTTGGAAAAGTAGAGACGATGAAGAAGGAGAAGGATATTTCAGGGACAACAGAGATCAAAATAGTTAAAGCAGGGACTCTTTCCGGTCTTAAAGCACAGCTCTTAAAACATGGATATTGCATAAGAGAGAGAGAGAGAGGGGGGGGGGGGGGAGGGAAAAAAAGAGAGAGCCCTTTGAATTTAAGATTTGGAGATTGCCACTAAGAATTCAGGGCCCTGAAAGGAGAAACCAACCCATCAATTCTAAATTGAATCAAGACGGATGGCTCTCTTGAAGTCAGGGGCATCTGCAGGGTATGGGCAAAATGTCAAATTGGTAGCTGCAACAGTGAGGTTTTGTCAGCCTTGCAAGATGGTCCAGAGAAAAAGAACACTCAGAAGGGCTAACTCTCTTCTTTAGGTTACATTTGCAGAATCTTGCAAGGCTGCAAGTCTATCCTTCCTCATTCACCTTAACAGTTCAAGACACTAGGGAGGTTTCCTTCTGAGATGTTGTGTACACTCCTGTTCCTTCTGCAGACTCAGTCGCCACTGAGCTAACTGTTGCCTACAGAGCTGCTCTACCTCCTGTCTCCCAAGGCCATTCCCTCATACCATTCCATGACTGAAGTCTTGTTTATCTTTATCTTTATTACTATGTATATCTGTATCTGTATCTAAATCTATCTATCTGTATCATCTGTCTATCTATCTATCTATCTATCTATCTATCTATCTATCTATCTATCTATCATCTATCTATCTGTTCTGACCTAGGCTTCCCCAGCAGCATGAAGCCGAATCCTTGTCCCGATAAACCGCTTTTATTTAATTTACAGTGAATTCCTCTCCAGCAAGTCTTTCCTCTCCTACAGTCTTTCAAGATAGTTCACAATTATCGACCTTTATCAGGCTTGGAGATGCCACAATACTTGGCAAGAATGCAGTAATGAACTAATTGTCTCCTGCAAACTCCACTCCCCTTTCGCTCCTCTTTTATTCCCTCTGGGAGGGGCCATTCACCAGCTACCTGTGGCCTTACTCCCAAGTCGGCCCTTGTTCTTTAGCTGTTCCTTGCATCTGGCAACTCTGTGCATGCACACACTGGGAACAGGCTCCAGCTGTTTGTCTGCCTCACTGGTGTCTGACTCCAAAGGCAGCTGATAACTGGCATACGGCTCTGGCTCCCTCTCTGCCTCTGACACAAACCCCTCATCAGAGCCTTCCCCAAACTCCAGGACTGGCCCATGTTCCTCCCCAACCTCCTCACTGTCCGAATCTGCTGCTAGATCTGCTGGCTGCTGGCAGGCCACAACTCTATCTATCTATCTATCTATCTATCTATCTATCTATCTATCTATCTATCTATCATCTATCTATCTATCTCTAGTTGTTGTTCAGCTGTGTTTGAGTCTTCACAACCCCATGAACCACAGCACTCCAAGCTGTGCCTCCACTGTCTGCCAAATTCATGTTCATTGTATCAATGACACCATCTAACTGTCTCATCCTCTGCCATCCCCTTCTTCTTTTGCCTTCCACCTTTCCCAATATAAGGGTCTTCTCTCTCTCTCTCCCTCCCCCCTCTCCTTTAAATAGCAAGAGAAGGACAGAAAAAATAGTGCAATTTTCTTGGGAAAGTTATGGCCTTTACTGGAAGCAAGCGGTTGCTTTACTGGACGCAGAGCTGGTGGGCATTTCTCTATGTGGTCATCAAGCATCAGACCTAACTTGATGGCATCTGCCTTAAGTAGGCTATACGTAGTGCTACCAATTGGGTAAGTGCATTATAGTTTTCAAGGGCTGAGATGATTTACAGCCTGGTGAAGATGTAGAGTGGATGATAAGATTATTCCTGAAGAAATATGCTTGACATGAGAATTGTTGTTAGCCAAATGATCAATTAGGCTATACTCTGAAAAATGAAATCCACCTCTTAGAAGCAAACTTCCTCCATAACATTTGAAAGTCTGCAGTTCCTTTTCTAGAAAGTTAGAAACACATGAAAATAATTGCTGCCATTTATTCCCATTACTCATCCCTTATCAGGCTTTTAAACGTAAAATCTCTTCTTAACACATTCTGACGTTTATTTCTAGAGGCCTAATATATTAATGCCTGCTTGCCATTTCTGGTTAATTTAAGTTTCGTGGAATCAATAATTTGCAATGGTTCACAGATGGGTATTTTTAATTGCCCAGTAGGAAGTTTATTTTGATACCAAGATGGTTCAGGCTAAACCGTTGTCTAATTAATTGTCTTCAGTAGTAGTCTTGGCAGACCACTCTTCAATCTGCTCAGAGGGGGGCGTGAAAGAATGAAATTTTCATTGCTTGAGTCAATGAATAATTTTGGTTTTGATGGAATTGACCTCTCCGGAAAGACCAGCCAATTATAGACACTTCATAATGGGGAAATGAAATAAAAAGCTGAGAAATAGATGGGAGTTATGCTCATTGTAGGAATTTGTCCTACAGGATATCTTACATCAGAAGACATTTTCTAAACCCCAACTTTCTAAGCACTCTTACATGTTGCGATCATTTCTCTATCATCTCTCTTTCTCTTTCTGCCTTCAGTTTATACATGTAGGAGAAGGACAGGCAGAACCTAGGGCAGAGTTAAGACAGGAATCAGGAGTGGGAGGAAAGGAAAAATGTTACTGTATAAATGTACATTTATGATGATATGTGTGAAATCAGTAAAATAGAAAAGAACTTGAAAAGAAAGTGTATATAAATAAAAAAATTGGGATTGCTCAGATACCACTTTGGAAAATATTGAATTGAGAATGAATACAACAATGGAGAGAGAATGGAAAGAGGAGTAGAGGGATAGATAGGAAGGGAGAAGAGAGGAAGGAGAGAGAGGAACAGAAGAAAGGGAAAAGGAGAGGAAGAAAGGGAGGGGAAATAAGAGTAGGAGAGAAGGTTAGAAAGGGAGGAAAAAGGGAGGGGGAAAGGAAGGGGAAGGAGAGAAGGGGAAGGAGAGGAGGAAAGAAGAAAGTAGAAGAGGATAGAAGAAGGGAGGGAAGGGAAAGAGAGGAGAAGGAGAAGAAGGATTGTTGTAAAATAAGGGAGATGGAATGGTAGAAGAGCAACCCCGAGTATATTCAAATTTTTTAGGATGAAGAATGAACTAATATGAAAGTTAAAAGAGAATATGTATGATTAATAATGGATAAGAGACTGTACATTTAAGACATGATTATGAGAAATAAAAATAAAAAAATAAAAAAAGAAGAAGACAGGAATCAACCTGGAATCCGTACGTTCCCATAAACTGTTTAAGTCCTCTTGAATTCCGCTGACAGCACTACTAATGCTGTGGACAGTCACTACTACTGACCACAACTAATGGTCAGCACAAAATTGCTGACCATTAGTTGACTAGATTCTTGTGTAAAGGCATAAGCAATAAGTTATCTGAATTGTGGTGCTGATTGTGGTGCTGATTGTCCATGCCTGACAATACATGAATTGGACTGTGGTGCTCATCCGCTACTCTGTGCTGCTTAACTTTTATCTTGTTGCTCTCTAGATGTGTAGATCTTTATCAGGAATTCTCAGCAAGCCGCCCCCCCCCCCATTTGAGGACCTGGGAGAATTGGAGTCCATATTTTGAGGACCTCTAAATATTCATAGTAGGGAAGTATCATAACAATTGACAAACAGGTAGCTCACCACCTATAATGAAAAAATAATCAAATGACCTTTCATTTCATGAGATAATTGTAGGAAATTGATACCTAGTTTAATGGAGTCTTCTGTCTCCAGCGGCAAGATTAGCCACTGATCAGTTTCATTTCTTTGTTGACTTTTGTATTGTTTGACACAAAGGATAACATAGCTCCTCCTTCCATTCTCCATGCTTGAGAGCCCAAGCTCACATCAGCCAACATCTTAATCAGATCTAATCCTTCTACTTTTAATTCCCTTTTAAATTTTCATCCTTTATTCTCAAATTTGTTTGCTTTTAAAGATTGAATACGCACACTTTGGAAGCACCAGTTTTGGGACCGTGTTAATAAAATAGATAAAGATGACTGGAATAAGTCGGGCGGACCATTGTGTTTTTCAAAGAATAGAATCATAGACAAATAGGGCTGGGAGAAACCACAGCCACTCGGTCTTGGATGGGTTGAGCCTGAGCCTGTTCCTCCCCATCCAGATCTGCATGGCCTCCAGACACCGGGACATCACTTCAAGGGCATCGTTGCCCGGGGTGAGTTTCAGCAGGTTCTGACCAGTTCTGGAGAACCGGTAGCGGAAATCTTGAGTAGTTTGGAGAACCGGTAGTAAAAATTCTGATTGGCCCCGCGCCTATCTATTCTCTGCCTCCCAAGTCCCAGCTGATAGGGAGGGAATGGGTATTTTGCAGTAACCTTCCCCTGGAGTGGGGAGAGAATGGAGATTTTACAGTATCCTTCCCCTGCCACGCCCACCAAGCCACACCCACCAAGCCATGCCATGCCCACCAAGCCACACCCACAGAACCGATACTAAAAATGTTTGAAACCCACCACTAGTCCGGGCGGGTGGGCGGAGCCTCCCACCGCCACTGCTACCGATTTGCCCGAACCAGGATGAACCGGTAACAACCCACCACTGATCCTGGTGTCATCACATGGCTTTTGGCAGACTCTTATGGACCTAAAAAGCGTCAAAGACTTTCTTAATCATTAAAGCAACGATAGAGGCACATCCTCCAGAAAAATGATGTTTATTGATCCTTTTTTTCTAAAGAAGTAAATCTAGATTATCCTCAGTGATGTCTTTTTAAAACTGCGGCCTCCTTAACTTTATTAATAGGTTTTCGTTGGAGAGCTAACAGAAGTCTAATTTACTGCGCTGTTTCCAGATGTACCCGTGCCAGTATTAACTGGGTGATAAATTAGGTTTTTATGCCTTTGCCAAATTTTATTATTGAACAATTTCCGTATGGGTCTGTTTTAAGCCTAATCTAGTTGGCCCATGACATTAGCCATTTCAGAGATGTAATTATTCCTCTCTCTGTGTGTGCGTTTTAATGATGATATAATGTCAGGGTTGCAATATGTCAGTTACTAACGCTTTTCAAAATGAGGCTGAAGTAAGATTTTGAGTGACTAAGGGCAACATCTACACGCCCACTCTTTTGTGCTCCTTCAGGACCAGTTGTGCACCGAATTTTGTGCGTGCAATTCTATCTTTTCCAGAGTTGGGTTATTTCTGACTCCACTCTGGTTTATTTCAAAGTATTAGAAGATGGATGCAAAAATGCTCCAGCTCCGTAGACATAGTGGAAGGCCTGTTTTCTCATTAGTGGAAATTTTGCACTCCACCTTCCCTCCCTGGATCTGGTCTCAAGCCAGCTGTTAATGCTTCCACCAATTCCAAGAGAGACTCAACATCCTGTTTCCAGTATCCATTGGTTAAAAAGGGGGGCACGATGGTTCAGCGGTTAAAGGCACTGAGTTTGTCAGCTGGAAAACTGGCAGTCCAGGTTCGAGACCCAAGCGCCACATGAATTCATCAAATTTGCAGATGACACCAAGCTAGCAAGAGTAGCCAACACTCCAGAAGATAGGCTGAAGATACAGCAGGATCTTGACAGATTTGAACATTGGGCGCTATCTAACAAAATGAAATTCAATGGTGAAAAATGTAAGGTTTACATTTAGGCAAGAAAAACAAAATGCACAGGTACAGTATATGTGGTAGCTTGCTCAATAGTAATAACTGTGAGAGGGATCTTGGAGTCCTAGTGGACCACCATTTAAATATGAACCAGCAATGTGCAGCAGCTGCCAAAAAAGCCAACACAGTTCTAGGCTGCATAAACAGAGTGATAGAATCAAGATCATGTGAAGTGTTAATACCACTTTATAATGCCTTGGTAAAGCCACACTTGGAATATGGCATCCAGTTTTGGTCGCCACGATGTAAAAAAGATGTGGAGACTCTAGAAAGAGTGCAGAGAAGAGCAACCAAGATGATTAGGGGACTGGAGGCTAAAACATATGAAGAACGGTTGCAGGAACTGGGCATGGCTAGTCTGATGAAAAGAAGGATTACGGATAATATAATAGCAATGTTCCAACATCTCAGGGGCTGCCCCAAAGAAGAGGGAGTCAAGCTATTCTCCAAAGCCCCTGAGGGCAGGACAAGAAGCAACGGATGGAAACTAATAAAAGAGAGAAGCAACCTAGAACTAAGGACAAATTTCCTGACAGTTAGAACAATTAATTAGTGGAGCAACTTGCTTCCAGAAGTTGTGAATGCTCCAACAGTAGGTGGGTGGGGCTACATTCGGTGTATAAGATGCACCAAAATTTTCACCCCCTTTTAGGGGGGGGGGAAAGGTGCGTTTTATACTCCGAAAAACATAGTAATTACTTCAGCTATTTACAATTTGTATTGGTTCCTTGCCCCTGACAAATTGGGGATGCATGGACAGCCATTACAAAGGCTGGATCTTTTTTTACTCAACCCTACAATAGGCTTTTACTCAACCATATAACCCTACACCCTTCACCTTTTGTCCTTTGTTTGACTTATATTTTAAGATTTTTGAGTAAGAAGCACATATTGAGGATTTATTGCTTAAATCTCCTTTTTTTTTTTGTCATGTGAGACTTAAGTCCCACCATGCAAAGCAAATACATAACATTCAAGAAATAAGTCAATAAAAGTATCTGTGAGACACAAATAAAAATATCAACAAGCGAAGTGTTTTAAGTTAGAATAGCCCATTTATACTGGTGATAGAAATAAGATGGAAAACAAAATAATACATACTTCTGTAAATTATCTGGAGTGCACACTTCTTCGTCATATAGTCCTTTCGGATCTAACAAAGTTCCTGAGAGAAAAAGGAATATATGCAGTAATCTGCTGTTATTCCAAAGCAAAGGGATCATAAAAGTTTGAATTAGATTTTTGTCTGTATTTTAAAGGGAATTATTTGGAATTCTTGAGCTTTTCCAATCCTGTGTCCCCAGATACATCCCACAATTGTTGGCTCAAACCTCTGGGAAATTATAGTCCAAGAGAACACCCTGGTGAGGAATAATGCTCCATTTTGGATGGATGGATGGATGGATGGATGGATGGATGGATGGATGGATGGATGGATGGATCAATATCATCCTGGAAAATAATTCTCCATTCTGGATGGATGGATGGATGGATGGATGGATGGATGGATGGATGGATGGATCAATATCATCCTGGAAAATAATTCTCCATTCTGGATGGATGGATGGATGGATGAATGGATGGATGGATGGATGGATGGATGGATGGATGGATCAATATCATCCTGGAAAATAATTCTCCATTCTGGATGGATGAATGGATGGATGGATGGATGGATGGATGGATGGATCAATATCATCTTGAGCAATAATTCTCCATTCTGGATGGATGGATGGATGGATGGATGTCAATTTGGGCAATAATTCTCCATTCCACATGGATGGATGGATGGATGGATGGATGGATGGATGGATGGATGGACAGAGTAATTTACTGTGGGAATGTAGTCATTGACTTAATACGTTGTGTGATGCACACTATCGTGCAAAATCATCTTATGGTTTATTGAGGGGAGCACACTGTACCTCGCAATTATGATTTGTTAATCCAGCTTTCAGGCTAAACATGTGCAAATCCTAGCCAAAGTATTGACCATATCTTTAATTTGGTATCTGTTGGGAAGGCAGGCTGCAATATCTTTAAAGACAGAGCTTGGTTTTCATGCCACTTTCTACCACAGGCTTTATGGTGCCCGTAACTGGTAACTTTTTAACTTCCCCTTCAGATCGCCTGATGACCAGGATGTGGCTGGTATCAGATGTTTATAGTTGGCAACTTACTTACCTTGGCTAAAACAAAAGCACAAGCTAGCAAAAATGGGAGAACTAGGCTCTTTAAGCAGGTTCCTCCTCCTAGCTAAGGGACATCTGTCCCACTTCTGGGCCACAGCTTTCCATCTTACCAATTGCCCACGATTTGTCCTCCCCTGGACCTTGGCGGCATGGGTCCTTGTAGCGGGTGAACAAGCAGTGCTGCTGCTCCAGCTTGTCATCTGCAACCAGAAGAAAGGCAATGAAGGGGATCCATAGCATGTCAGAGAAAGTCATGGGAGAGAGGTAGTGGAGCCAATATTTATGACAAAATTCCAGAAAAATATGGACTTTTAAGCAGTGGTGGGCTGCAACAGGTTTAACAACCGGTTCTGTGAGTGTGCGGTTTGCTTCCATGCAACGTTCAAAATACAGCAATTTGAAAAATAATTTTAAAAAAGCCTCTGATGATTGCGTGGCTCAGCTGGGCATGGGGGGGCACAGGGATTTTTGCTACCGGTTCTCTGAACCACCTGCCGCCATCGCTACCGGATCAGGTGATTTGGTCCAAACCGGAAGCGTTTCACCCCTGACTTGAACTTTCCTTTGGGTGGGGAAACCCTGGAAGTTTTCAGATTTGGGTTTCCCCAGATGTGCCAATATCTCTAATAGAATGGAACTTTGAGGAAACTCAAGCCTTGGAGATTTCTTTCGTTGGGGGTCTTACTTGGAACCCTGACAATTTCTTTCTTGGATTGCTATGAGCCATCCAGAGTTGTTAAGAGTTTGGGCAGCCTACAAGTTTAATAAATTATTACAATTATTATTAGTCCCCAGGACTGAGTGTGTCTAATTATCTTGCCAAGACAGAATTTATCACAGAAGTGTGGGGTGAGAAAACCCTTTGAGCAATCGGTCAATATTTTAATGTATTGTTTTGCAGGCTATAGAAGGGGATTGATTCCCATTTAACTTTGCCAAGCATTGTTTAGCACCATAAAACATTTAAGTCTCATCTATCTAACCCTGTGCAAATGCAGGTATCTAACAGCACCTCTTGATAATTTTTCTTTTGCGCAGATTGGCAAAAAAGTTTGCTGTGTTTCCCTGGCTTCTCTCAAGGGAAGCCCAGAAGTAGCTCTTCCAGAAGCGCTAATGATGTCATTTATCATTGTCTACTCTCAAGGCAATACAATTCATAAATGGGAGGCTTTAGGAAGGGAGGAAGGGAAAGAGAGGGGGGGGGATAGCCAACTTCGTCTGAAGCTAAAAATATACCCGTGCATTGAAGGCAATGCCAACTGGATTGTCCATAAAGGACTTGCATTTTGGACATATTCTTTGATGGGGTGGAAATCTAATTGTCTGCAGGTTATCAATGAATAGGGCAGGAAAATGCAACCTCACAAAATGACATGTCCCCTGTGTTATAAATGACAGAGTTAGTGGTCTTGATCATAGGAAAGAGGGAAATCTCCTTTATCCTGGGATGGGGGTAAAACAAGAGTACCTTGAGGGCAGGAGAAGAAGTAATGGAGGACTTATTAGAAGGACTTCACAAGAAATGAACTACATACCAGAAGAACATTGCATTCAATGGAGTTCAATTGTTACATCTTACGGCATCTAGTTCTTCAAAGAACTAGATTTAGTTCTTAAAGAGGGCAGGCCGGAGTTATAGGTGGAAGATTATCAAGGAAAAATCCAAACTAGAACTAAGGAGGAATTGTATGATGGTGAGAACTGTTAACCAGTGGAAGGACTCACCTCTGGAAGTTGTGGGTGCTCCATCACTGGAGCACCCACAGAAGTGGTGGATAGGTGGATAAGAAGAGACTGGATAGTCATTTGTCCAGAGTAGCACAAGGTCTCCTGCCTTGGGCAGGGAATTGGACTAGAAGATCTGGAAGGTCCATTTCAGGCCTATTAATCTATGTTCTAAGAATGCCCCATGGTTGACAAGTAGGAAACCATATTTGGCTTTTTGAGTTTCCTGGAATGAATGGACCATTTTAGTTTCCATTTAACCAGGGGTGAAATCCAGCAGGTTCTGACAGGTTCTGGAGAATCAGTAGCGGAAATTTTGAGTAGTTCAGAGAACCGGCAAATACCACCACTGGCTGGCCCCAGAGTGGGGTGGGAATGACCGGTCGCAGTCTGTGTTGACAGGGGGGCAGAGGTCGACCCCGAGGCCCCTTGTATGTGGGGTGCCACAAGGGTCGGTCCTCTCGCCCCTTCTGTTCAACATTTATGTGAAGCCGCTGGGTGAGATCATCCATGGTTTCGGGGTGAAGTACCACCAGTACGCTGATGATACTCAGCTGTACATCTCCACCCCGGACCACCCCAATGATGCCCTTGAAGTGATGTCCCGGTGCCTGGAGGCCGTGCGGATCTGGATGGGGAGAAACAGACTCAGGCTCAACCCATCCAAGACCGAGTGGCTGTGGTTTCCGACATCCCGATATAGTCAGTTGGTGCCATCACTGACTATTGGGGGCGAGTCACTGGCCCCTGCGGAGAGGGTTCGCAACTTGGGTGTCCTCCTGGACTCACGGCTGTCTTTAGAAGAGCACATGATGGCCGTGGCCAGGGGGACTTTTTATCAGGTCCGCCTGATTTGCCAGTTGCGTCCCTTTCTGGATCGGGACTCGTTAAATACGGTCACTCATGCTCTCGTTACTTCCCGCTTGGACTACTGCAATGCTCTCTACATGGGGCTCCCCTTGAGGAGCACCCGGAGGCTCCAGCTGGTCCAGAATGTGGCCGCGCGGGTGGTTATGGGAGCGACGTGGCGCTCCCATGTGACCCCCCTCCTGCGCGAGCTGCACTGGCTCCCGGTGGTCTTCCGGGTGCGCTTCAAGGTTTTGGTTACCACCTTTAGAGCGCTCCATGGCATCGGACCGGGATATCTACGAGACCGCCTTCTGCTACCAATAGCCTCTCACCGACCAGTACGCTCCCATAGAGAGGGGCTCCTCAGGGTGCCGTCGGCCAAACAGTGTCGACTGGCGGCCCCCAGGGGGAGAGCCTTCTCTGTTGGGGCACCTACCATCTGGAACGAGCTCCCCCCAGAGATACGGAAGATCCCGGACCTGCGCACGTTTCGCCGTGCTCTCAAAACTTTTCTATTTCAGCAAGCTGGCCTGGCCTAACTCCCATCTTTTAAATTTTTTAATTTTTTAATTCGTGATTTTACAAATTGGGTGTTTTAATCTGTGTTTCGGCCGAAATATTTAATAATTTTAAGGGATTTTTTTTAATATTTGTATTATCTGTATTTTATCTTGGCTGTTCACCACCCTGAGTCCTTCGGGAGTAGGGCGGTATAGAAATTTGATTAATAAATAAATAAATAAATAATAAATAATTAATAAATGGAAATTTTGCAATGTCCTTCCCCCAGGAGTGGGGAGGGAATGGGGATTTTGCAGTATCCTTCCCCTGGGGTGGGGTGGGAATGGAGATTTTGCAATGTCCTTCCCCCAGGAATGGGGATTTTGCAGTATCCTTCCCCTGGAGTGGGGTGGGAATGGGGATTTTGCAGTATCCTTCCCCTGCCACGCCCACCAAGCCACACTATGCCCACCAAACCACGCCCACAGAACCGGTAGTAAAAAAAATTGGATTTCACCGCTGCATTTAACCCACCAAATGAGATTCTGAGGAAAATGCCAACATGTCTTTAAAACATTTTCCCATCTGTTATATTAAAAAGCACAACTTGATGGAAACTTCTAAAGGGGGTTACATCCAATGCTCCCTGGGGTTTTGGGTGCGTCCGCTGTTTTTGAGTCTCTAGATTTAAAAGCCTCACCTGACGAGCAATTGTCAAAATTCAGGTCACCGCAGACCACATCAAATGCCACCAGCTCCTCTGGATTGGCTGTACTGGAAGAGGAGGTAGATTTTCTGAAATCAGCCAGCCAATCCTGAAGCAGATCCAGTTGTTCACATCGAACAGTGGTGTCCTCTGTAGAAAAGGACAAAGCAGGCCATTCAGATTTAAAATCATTCCTTTTTAAGATTATCTATTTATTAAATGTCTGGGCTACCCATCCTGTACAAAATGGCGGCCCATCGGCTGGATGCGTCACACATGCAGGCCACACCCACCCCAGCTTCACAAACGCAAAAAACATCACGATACGTCCAGAGGTGGGCTTCACATACTGTAGCAACCGGTTCGGTCAGCACCGGAAATGTGAGAGTGCGCGTGCACACGCTCACTTTGATTGTCATGCACGCTATCGGCGCATGGGTGCGGCATCACAAAACACGACAATTCGCTTGTGCATGCCATCCATGCATGCATGCGGCGTCAAAAACACAGCAACATAACCCCACAAGATTAACATGAATAAATAAGGGAAAATCCTCGATATGCTAGAAGTGTGGAGAGACCATTGGGAATTACTATCACATGTGGTGGGAATGCCCAAAGGTGCAAAATTTTTGAAATTTACTAAAGAACTGGCTGGAAGAAATTTTGCTAACAGATATAGAGGTCAAACTGGAATTTTTCTTATTGGAAATTATAGAAAGAAAATATAAGAAAGATACAAATTATTTATTACTGCATATAGTCACAGTGGCACGAATAGCCTTCACTCAAAAATGGAAAGAGAAAATGAAGAGGAACTGAAGAGGAACTATTACTGAAGAGGAAATATTACTGAAAATCTTTAACTGCGCAGAAATGGACAGACTCAATTTGGAATTTAAGGATAAAAGCGAAACTAAGTACTACAAAATCTGGGAACAATTTTATGATTGGATAGATAACAAGAGGGTAGCCAAGACAAATGTATATTGTTAGAACAAAAATATAGATGTTATTATAGATAAATGTACATTTAAGAGATAAATAAATATACAGAAATAAGGGGAAAAGTATTAATATCATATCATATTATGCTTAAATAGTGAACAAAGCTTAAGAACTATATGAGTACTAATATTATTGTAAAGTGACGGAAGATGTTTGGAACCAGTGATGTCATAACTATGTCCAATGTTTTTTAAATTTTGTATTATTAATAAAAAACTTTTTATAAAAAAACCCCATAGCGATATAAGACGGGACCACCGGTTCGCTGAACCAATCCAAACCAGCTGAATACCACCTCTGGATAGTCACATGACACGATCAAGTTTGACACCCATGCTCTACAAGATGCGTTTGGTTACCATTTCAGCAGCAGGTTAAATGTTAAATGGTTAACCAAATTCCAGAATCTAAACACAAGGAGTCTTCGACTTACAACCAGTTCATTCAGTGACCGTTCAAAGTTACAACATCGCTGAAAAAAAGTGACTTACGACCGTTTCTCACACTTATGACCGTTTCAGCCTCCCCAGGGTCACACGATCAAAATTCCAATGCTTGGCAACTGACTCGTATTTATGATGGCTGCAATGTCCGGGGGGGGGGGGGGGTGTGTGTCACATGATCCCCTTTTGCGATCTTCTGACAAAGAAAGTCTCAATGGGGAAGCCAGATTCACTTAACAACCCTGTTACTGTAGTGATTCACAATTGCAGCCATTCACTTAACAACTGTGGCAAGAAAGGTTGTAAAATGGGGAAGAATTCACTTAACAAATGTTTCACTTAACAACAGAAATTTTGGGCTCAGTTGTGGTTGTAAGTCGAGGATTACCTGTATTGCATATGATAAGGTTTTAGTAATAGATAGATGATCAGCTTCCTGTAGATACCTGATCCAAACTAATGGATGATCTCAAGCATCCCAGGTTTTTCCTCCCTATGCACAACTTCGTTACCAATTGGTTAAGAATTATATAAATCAACTTCATTTAATGACCCCATAATCCCTTGCAGGGTGGAGTCTGGGCCACTGAATGGAGCTGAATGTTTACTGGCCGGATGCCTTTCCTGTTGCTAATCCAGAGTTATATTCAGCAGATACATTCTCATTGTGCCCAGAGAGAGAAATATCTGCCTCTACCTAGGATCGAACTCACAGCCTCCTGATTGCGAGGTGAGAGTTCCACTTCTAGACCACCGCACCACTCATTAAGAATGACGTAAATGATCCTCTTAAAAAACATGTTTCTTTTTTTTCCGGACAAAATATTAATACGTATAATTCACAACCATATTTGAATAATGGCTGTTTTAAAAGCAGGCCGAGGATAATGGATGACATTTTTACTATTCCGAAACGACCAGCCGCAGTTCTATACCGAAACAACTTTCCGATCCCAATTCCACCATTTAAACCAAGACACCGGAGAATATTCCCACACGCCCACCCTTCACCACCCCCTACCACAAATTAAATGGCTCGGATCGCAGCAGATATTAATTAGCTCTAGGTTTTGATTTTCCACTGCGGATAAGCGGTTGCCATTCAGTGCGATGAAACAAAGAGTTGCAAATGCGGCACTCGTTGTATGGGAGAAAATTCCTGCTGGAAATTGGAAAAGCTGGTTTTCCTTGCCTACGGGTATTTCAAGTGAATTCAGAGGCAGAAGCAGTAATTTTTAAAAAGTACCTCTTCCCCCCCAAAAAAATAAAAATAAACTGGCATCTACCAAAAGAGAGAGAGAGAGAGAGAGACTATCCCTAGCTGACCTTTGATCAGAAAGCAAATGAGTATAAATTTTAGATGGGCACCTGGAGAAATCTAAGTATGAATAAGTGGGACTGGAACAAGAACCAGAGAGCCAATTACGGAGAAAAATCAAAGACTAAAGGTGATTAAATATTCATCGGAGAGCTGTGCATTGCTTCAAAAGGAAGATTTGCATATAAGAGGCCCCAGCTGCAATTGCTAGTATCTCCAGGAAAAAAAGGTCTTCTAAAAAGCTTGTATCTGAAATAATGCTCAGCAGGGATTTCGCGGCACTTTGAGTTGTTTCCAAGCAGGGGAAAAAAAAAAAAAAAGGAGTAACCAATTTTAAGCAGAGAGACTGGGTGATAAGGAGATGCTGTGCTAATTCCCTCCCCCCTGTCCTCCAAATTCAGGAATGGGAGGTCACTACTCTAGGATAAGACCCAGTGGTGAAATCCCAATTTTTTTACTACCGGTTCTGTGGGCGTGGCTTGGTGGGTATGGTGTGGCTTCATGGGCGTGGCTTGATGGGTGTGGCAGGGGAAGGATGTTGCAAAATCTCCATTCCCTCCCCACTCTGGGGCCAGCCAGAGGTGGTATTTGCCGGTTCTCTGAACTACTTAAAATTTCCGCTACCGGTTCTCCAGAACCTGCTGGATTTCACCCCTGATAAGACCTTACATGCATTCTTGATGCAATTGGGACTGTTAGTCTTGATATTATAGAACTATGACAAGGGTGTCGAACTCAAGGCCTGCGGTACTTAGATCTGGCCCAAGGGGCAGCCCTGGAAACAGCGAAGGACCAGCCCATGGTGCCTCTGCCTGCAAAAATGCACCTCCCTAGCTCTGTTTTCGCTGGCAGATGGTTGTAGGAAGCCATCCCAGCCTGGAGCTCGCAAGGATTGTGCACGGCCCTCCCGCGCTCCATTTTCACTGGCAGAGAGTTGCAGGGGGCTGTCCCAGCCAAAAATGGAACTTGGGAGTCCGTTTTCATTGGTAGAGAGCTCAGGATACCATATACCATAGGCGCCCCCCCCCGACACGAGTGACATCAAGCTGGCCACACCCATCCTGGCCACTCCCACTTTGGCCCCCAGAAGTCAGACACAACCCTGATATGGTCCTCAATGAAATCGAATTTGACACCCCTGATCCAGGAGGACATATTCTACTCAACCTTTCTGACTTTATGGACCGGCAGGTTGATGGAAGAAGGGACGATTCCATACAAGCAGCAGGCACACACACTTGCACAGGCAGGTCCATTTATGTGTGTACCTGCCACTGGCACAAATGAAGCTTCCCACGCAAACATGAGTGCCCGCCACTCATGAAAATGGAGCTTCCCATGCTCGCCCATGCCTTGCACGGCCCTGTTCCAAAAGGGCCATGGCAGAGGTGGGTTTCAGCAGGTTCTGACCAGTTCTGGAGAACCAATAGCGGAAATTTTGAGTAGTTCAGAGAACTGGTAGTAAAAATTCTGAGTGGCCCCGCCCCCATCTATTCTCAGCCTCCCAAGTCCCAGTTGATCGGGAGGAAATGGGGATTTTGCAGTTACCTTCCCCTGCAGTGGGGAGGGAATGGAAATTTTAACAGTATCCTTCCCCTGCCACGCCCACCAAACCATGCCCACCAAGCCATGCCATGCCCACCAAACCACACCCACAGAACTGGTAGAAAATTTTGAAACCCACCACTGGGCCACGACCTGGTACTGGGCCATATCCCTGGAGCTGGGGACCCCTGTTTTATGGAGTCAACCTTCCCAGGACCAAGAGCAAAATCTCTGACCATATAGTTTTTTTCTCTAGTCCAGGGGTGTCAAACTCAAGGCCCGGATTCGGCCCACGGGGGTACTTAGATCTGGCCCACAGGGTCGCCCTGGAAAAAGCAAAGGACTGGTCTGCAGTGCCTCTGCCAGTGAAAACGGAGCTCACGAGAGCTGCAGGCAGCCTTCCTGAGCTCCGTTTTTGCTAGCAGAGTGTTGCAGGAGACTGTAACAGCTGAAAACGGAGCTCGGGAGCCCGTTTTTGCTGGCAGAGCTCTTGGTCCACCAGAGGCGCCCTGACACAAGTGACTTTGAGTTGGCGGTCAACCTGATGCGGCCCTCAGTGAAATCAAGTTTGACACCGTTGCTCTAGTGTATTCTCCAGATAGAACTTATATGCTGTTTTTATAATATGGTTGAAATATATTGAATAAACAATAGCTGCTGGCTTCAAGGAACACTTGATTCAATCCAAATCAAAATAACCTGGAAGCAAATTGGATTTGCCTCTCCTGTACTCTACTCTTAATGTTGGCTCTGGCACTTTTTAATACTATTGCCAAGAGCACATGGCTGATCTCCAGAAATTGCTTGTGCCTCTGTCTACACACAGTGACAAGTGGCCAGAAAAATATCTAAGAAGTGAGGCATATTGTAGTTTGGCTCAAAGCTGCTCCAATCCTCATCTTCAAAATTTCCCAGGTGTTCTTCCCCCTCAGACTAGGTAGAAGCTCCACAGAAATGTTGGGTGCTTATTTTACCCCATTCAGACATCTCCCGGAGTAGGGCAAGCTGTTCCACTGGTTAATCGTTCTCACTGTTAGGAAGTTTCTCCTTAATTCCACGTTGCTTCTCTCTTTGATTAGTTTCTATCCATTGCTTCTTGTCCTGCCTTCAGATGCTTTGGAAAATAGCTTCACCCCCCCTTCTTTGTGGCAGCCCCTCAAATACTGGAATACTGCTATTTCATTTCATTTCATTTCCATTTTATTAAATTTGTATACCGCCCTACTCCCGAAGGACTCAGGGCGGTGAACAGCCATAAAATAAAACATATAAATACAAAATTTAAAATAGAGATAAAACAAATTAAATAAATTTGGCTGACCCATTTTAAAACCTCAATAATTTAAAACCAAATTTAAAATTCCCATTTAAAAGAGGAGAAGTTTAGGTCAGGCCGGCTTGCTGGAATAGGAACATCTTAAGCGTCCGACGGAAGGTACGCAGATCCGGAATCCTCCGTATCTCAGGGGGGAGCTCGTTCCAGATAGTAGGTGCCCCCACAGAGAAGGCTCTCCCCCTGGGGGCCGCCAGTCAACATTGTTTGGCCGACAGCACCCGGAGGAGCCCCTCTCTATGGGAGCGTACTGGTCAGTGGGAGGCTATTGGTGGTAGCAGGCGGTCCCATAGATAACCATATCATGGTTATCATGTCACCCCTAGTCCTCCTTTTCTGCAATGGGAGTGGGGTGTCAATGGTGGGAAGCCAGATTGCCTTAAGGACCATATGAGTCAGTTAACTGCAGTGAATTACATAATAACTGTGGCCAAAAAGGTCAAAACCTGAGGTAAAATTTCCTTAACAATTGCTTTCTTTGCAATAGAAACGTTGGGCTCAACATTTCTAGGGCCGCCCGTATTAGAATCAACGCTATTATGTCTGCAAAAGAGATGATGAAGGAAAGGACTGGTGAGCTGCTTCAGGCAAAAGGCTCTTCTGTGCAATCTAACCAGGTGGTAGAGAAGAAGGGGAAAAAAAAACCCAAAACCTTTTGGTGCAGAATGCAAACTGAACATGGGCTCTTGACACCCGTGGCTTTCCAGGTGACAGATGCAGTGCAACTGTGTATTTGTCTAGTCAGGCAAAGTGTGACCGACTATTCAAGGTCTCCACGCACAAGCAGGTTTGCATCATTATGGCGCTCGTCCTTACTTTGTAGAGTTTGATTTATTGCCGGCCAACCAGTCAGAGGCACTTGCTGTAAATGTCCTTGCCTGACTCCTTTGACTCATCCATCATCCCAAGATAATGCGCTGTGGGTTGGAAGGCTTCCTTTGAAATTGCCAATAACAGCATACAAGCGCGCTACTCGCGCGGTGTATTTTCATTAGCTGATTGCTGAACTTTTTCTTGTGGAGTGCTGCTCAAAATCCATCAAACGTTTTGAGATGAGGAAAATTGAGATCGGGGTGTCCAACCTTGCCCACTTGAAGACCTGTGGATTTCAACACTTGAGCAAGGGAGTTGGACTAGAAGGCGAGCAAGGTCCCTTCCAAATCTTTTATTATTATGTTACTGCGGGAGTCTAGTATTTGCATGGTTTATCAATAAGCTATGACACAACACTGAATAGGAACCCACTGATTAAATTTTCACATTCATAACTTGAAGAGAAGAGAATGGCCAGCAGCAAGGTGAATGGACCAAATGATAAGTCCATCTTTGGAATTGCTGAAGGAATTGATGTCCAGAATGGTATAGGCTTGAGCAGAAGGTTGGACTAGGATCTCCAAGGCAGAGGTGGTATTCAGCAGGTTCTGACCAGTTCTGGAGAACTGGTAGCGGAAATTTTGAGTAGTTTAGAGAACTGGTAAATATCACCTCTGATTGGCCCTGCCCCCATGTATTATCTGCCTCCCGAGTCCCAGTTGATTGGGAGGAAATGGGGATTTTGCAGTATCCTTCCCCTAGAGGGGGTGGGAATGGAGATTTTAGAGCATCCTTCCCCTGCCACGCCCATCAAGCCATGCCCATCAAGAACCGGTAGTAAAAAAATTTGAATCCCACCAAGGTCCCTTCCAAGTCTGTTATTTTGTTATTCTGTTATTCTGAAGGACCAGGCTGGGGGCAAATCATCCAAGGGAATATACATATGGTTGCTAAGAGTTGAAAATAACTTGATGGCACATAATCAATTAAATCCATCACTCAGTCAATCAATCCAATGATTTTCCAATTTTATAGGTCAAATGGGATAGCCCTAATTTTCTTTATCACTACTTTATGCTAACTTTTCTTTCCTTCTTTAAAAACAATTCTTTTTTCGTTGTTATCTCCAGTCCTACATGTAGCAATTTATTCAGAACAGGACATACTCTTAAACCTTTGGCAACTGTTTATGTTGAATGTTGAAAAGCCAAGCATCTGGATGTATCTACTAAAAAGGCACTTGTTCTATCAAGTGATTTTCCCTCACATATCATTAATTTGGATGTTTTCATTTTTAAAAGAAACGTTGAATGTAGAACTTAATCCCAAAGCATTACCAGATGACACGCTGTTTATTTTGAGATAAGATTCATATAATATTTAGATTATCTTGCATTACTGTGGGTAAAAAAAGACAACTATTTATTGAACTAGGACTGGTTAAGCACGAAAGGCATCCGAAGCTCTTTCTGAGTAATTTTATGCAACCAAGAAATAATTATTTTTCACCCGATGAGACTCACAAATTGGTTTTCAACGGGTATCGTTTTCTGAAGATTCATGTGATAGTTAGAAAAGATTTATATGTGCCAGAAAGAGAAGCCGATAATGGTTTATTACATGATGTTTAGGAAATACAGCATGACTGAAAGATGGAACTTGCTTTAGATAAAGTTCCATTTGTTAGGATCAGCCATGCTAGACATGGAAGAGTAATTTGCAAAGCTACTGAAGAAATCCAAAGCAATATTATAAATTTATGAAGCTCCCTGGATTTCTTTATTCATATCTCATTCCATTTGTGCATATGCCCCATCCATCGGTTATTTCTCAAAAATACCAAAAGGCAAAATGAGAAACAATTGATGGAAACTAACCAAGGAGAGAAGCAATCTAGAACCAAAGAGAAATTTCCTAACAGTGAGAACAATAAAACGGTGGAACAGCTTGCCTTCAGAAATTGTGGGTGCTCCATCACTGGAGGCTTCCAAGAAGAGACTGGACAGCCATTTGTCTGAAATGGGATAGGGTTGTGATGGCGAACCTATGGCACGCATGCACACGGAGCCATATCTGTGGGCACGCAAGTGTTGCCCTAGCTCAGCTCCAGCACGCATGAGCACGCCGGCCAACTAATTTTCAGGCCTTCCGGGCCCACCGGAAGTCAGGAAACAGGCCGTTTCTGGCCTCCAGAGGGCCTCTGGGGGGTTGGGGAAGGCCGTTTTCGCCCTCCCCAGGCTCCAAGAAGGCTTCTGGAGCCTGGGAAGGGTGAAAAACAGGCCTCCTGGGCCCACCATGCCATTGCGTGCCAAAAGTGGGGGTCGCATTGGGGCTCGCGCGTGCATGTGTGTGTGGGGGGTGCTCATTGAATTATGGGTGTGGGCACCCACGCGCACGACCCCCCTGCGTTCCCCCTGCTTTTGGCACGCGACGGCAAAAAGGTTAGCCATCACTGGTATAAGGTCTTCTGCTTGAGCAAAGGGCTGGACTAGAAAACTTCCTCTTTTTTTTTTTTACAAAAAGTTTTTCATTTTTATTTCTTATACACATAATACAAAAGTACATTCTCTTATATATAATTGGTCATACATATACATATGTTTCTTAAAGAAAGTATAATATTAAGGCATTTTAATTACATTCGGGGTTGCTCTTCTACCCTTTCTTTTCCCTTGTTTCACAACAAACCTTCTCCTTCTTCTTTCCCTTCCCTCCTTCCTCTCCTCTCCTACTTTCTCCCTCCTCCTCTCCTTCCTCTTCCTACATCCCCTTCCTTTTCCCCACTCCTCCCCTCTTTCCCCCCTTTCTCACCTTCTCTCCTACTCCTGTCCCCTGCCTTTTCTTCCTCTCCTTTCCCCTGTCAAGTTTCGAGGTCGTCTCAAATAAATTGCATTTCAAACGAAGTCTTTGATGAAAAAAACTCCCATTTATTCAGCACGACATTCTAACCCGACTCCATCGTAGCCAACACTGACTTCCAAACCCAAAACCCTCCCTTTCCGTTCCCCACTCCCCTGCACTCATTGGCCATCTTCCAAGTCACTCTACCCCTAATCTACTGCTCCAGCTCAAAGGAATTTCCCCCCTCCCATCCCATCTCCTAGGGGATATTATCTCCGGGGAAAATAAGTAGGTGAAAAGTCAAACGTCCCTTTCCAGATGCCTCCGCTTCTCCTTCTTATGTCAGCACTAGAGTAAATGCAGCTTGAAGTGCTGACATCCCCTTTCTTCCATTCCTCCCTCTCCCTCTCCTCTTCTTACCCTCTACTCCTCTCTCCTTTCTTTCTCCTTTGTTGTGCAATATTTTCCTTGTTTGGTATCCGAGCAATTCCAGCATTCTAATAATATATACTTTCTTTTCTAGAAAACTAGAAAACTTCCAAGGTCCCTTCCAATTCTGGACTAGAACTGGACTCCAATTGATATTCTACGTTCTATGTTCTTTCATGTCATTTTTATATCGCTCTACATTGTTAAAGCACACTGAATATACTGTATATTAATGGCATGCAGAAAAATTATCCTGCAATACTTCTATCTGTCTTCCTCAGCTTCATGAAACAGAATTTGATTTTGAAAAGTGAGAGAGACTAGGCAAGGTTGACTGGCTGCTACTGCCTAGCTTGGTGTCTTTGTTCCACAGACTATTGAACCTTGGTCTAATCCTGCATGCAACATTTTTATTTTTAAAATGTGTGGCATTGGTAGGAGATCATCCAAGAAGAAACGATCCAACCTGTTTTCCGCAAATGAAGTCAAAACTATAGAAAGTTTCCCATACAGCATAAGGATGATTTGAAAGAACAGATCCATACTTACCTGCCAGAGCTTGCAAGTGGGTGCAGGAAATGTATCCTACAATTCTTTGGTCCTGAGGTGTACTTCCCACTTGCACCTGGAAGTGGGCGGGGGGAGAGAGAGAGAGAGAGAGAGAGAGAGAGAGAGAGAGAGAGAGAGAGAGAGAGGGCGGGAGAGATAAATAGAGAGAGGTGGGGAGAAAGAGAGAGAGAATAGTTAGTGGACATTTGGTCTCCATGTAACCTCAAAACCCAATGATAAAACACAAGAGATGTTTTCTTCGGAAAGGTTTTATATGAGCTGATCCATTCTCTCTCTTTTTTTATTTTAACTTAAACATTCCATCTTCCATTAAACAGTGTGTCTTCTGGGTACAAATATCTCTGTGCAATAACAATCAAAATTTACAACAGTATTCATTACACTGATATTGATTCCCTAATCTTACAATAATAACAATAATGAGCATAATACATGTATTCATTTCTCCCTCTTAACGTATCTTCTAATAAGAATATAATAATAATATTAAATATAATAATCTTAATAGTCATATTAGTAAGAATCATCATATTGTTTGCTTCTCTATCTTAACTTGTTTTCTATATTTCACTGATCTCCAACTTCTATTTTTATTTTCCAACCATTCATAAAATAACTCCCATGTCATATAATATTCAGTTTGTTCTTTCTCCTTTATAGCAAGCTTTAATCTATTCATTTCTGCACATTCTAATATTTTCCTAATCACATTCTCATCAGTAGGGAACTCTCTGCTTTCCCAGTCTTGTGCAAATATAATTCTAGCTGCGGTTAATACGTGTATAATTAAATACACAGTCCCTTTATTATAAGTTTTATGTAAAATCCCCAACAAAAATATTTCTGGTTTTAAGTCAATGTGTTGCTTTATCATCTTTTCCAGCCATATTTGTATTTTTATCCAATATTTTTTTTTTTGCTTCTACACATGTCCATCACATATGATAATATGACCCAGGTATCTGATGGCATTTTCAACATTTAGCTGACTTATCTTTAAACATCTTTGCCAACCGAACAGATCCATTCTCAAGGTAGAACCACACAGAGAAATAACATTATTCTGGATTGCTTTACATCACCAAATATATATCTCTATATCTCTCTATCTCTATCTCTATCTCTATCTCTATCTCTATCTCTATCTCTATCTCTATCTCTATCTCTATCTCTATCATCTCTATCTCTATCTCTATCTCTATCTCTATCTCTATCTCTATCTCTATCTCTATCTCTATACCTATACCTATACCTATACCTATACCTATACCTATACCTCCATCTATCTTTCTATCTATCTATCTATCTATCTATCTATCTATCTATCTATCTATCTATCTATCTATCTATCTATCTATCTATCTATCTATCTATCTATCTATCTCTATACCTATACCTCTAATCTATCTATCTATCTATCTATCTATCTATCTATCTATCTATCTATCTATCTATCCAGTGATGGGATTCAAGTAATTTAACAACCAGTTCTCTGCCCTAATAATTTCTCCCAACAACCAGTTTGCCAAACTGCTCAGAAAGTTAACGACTGGTTCTCCCAAAGTGGTGCGAACTGGCTGAATCCCACTACTGTATCTATCTCTATCTCTATCTCTATCTCTATCTCTATCTCTATCTCTATCTCTATCTCTATCTCTATCTCTATCTCTATCTCTATCTCTATCTCTATCCCTATCCCTATCCCTATCCCTATCCCTATCCCTATCCCTATCCCTATCCCTATCCCTATCCCTATACCTATACCTATACCTATACCTCTGTCTGTCTGTCTGTCTGTCTGTCTGTCTGTCTGTCTGTCTGTCTGTCTGTCTGTCTGTCTGTCTGTCTGTCTATCTATCTATCTATCTATCTATCTATCTATCTATCTATCTATCTATCTATAGAGAGAGCGAGGCTGGGTTATCTAAATGAGGAAAACATGAGTGAGGGAATAGATGTGTCTGAAGTTAATGGTATTAAAATACGTGTGAACATTTGTCTGCTTTAAAAACTAGCATCTTCTTTTCTCAATATTTTCCTACAACTTCACCTTGTGTGCAAAAAGGACTTGGTTTTGCTTTTAAAAGAAGGACCATGTTTACAAGTTAAGTAGAGAGTTAGCCACTTACAAACAACTGCCAATTTTTCCAGAAAAGGATCACAAAGCAGAACTTCAACATTGGATCACTTTCAACAGGGTGCCAAGAGGGAATAATCAGAAAAAGATTATGGTGAAAAGTGATCCTGTCAGAAGGCATATCTTGTTTCTAGATGTGCACATGAGAGACATTTGGCCTTTGCTTCAGTTTAATTTTACTTTGGGGGAGGATTGAGCCCATAAGTAATAAATGGTCTTGACATCAGATATGTTTTTTTTACAACTAGCTTCTGCATTTATGCCCTCTGGCGTCTGCAAAGACTTTAGTAAGGCCCTCTGGCTCTTGCTCTGAATTTTCCAGAACATATTTTTTTTAGAATTTCAAACTCAATCCATGCCATGATATCGCTTTCCAGAATGCTCTGGATTTTTCTCCACCAGGAGATGGTGGGAGATTTAAAATGGCAACTTGTAGCTGCCTACTTTGGTTACCATGATATGAAAAAAGATGTGGAGTCTCTAGAAAGAGGGCAGACAACAGCAACAAAGACAACAAATTAGTGACCTGGAAGCTAAATGGTTGTAGGAATTGGGTGTGTTAATGAAAAGAAGGACTAGGGGAGACATGATAGCAGTGTTCCAATATCTCAGGGGCTGCCACAAAGAAGAGGGGTCAACCTATTCTCCAAAGCACCTGAAGGCAGGACAAGAAGCAATTAACCAAGGAGAAAACCGATTTAGAACTAAGGAGAAATTTACTGACAGTGAGAACAATCTATCAGTGGAATGGCTCACCTCCACTGGAGGCTTTTAAGAAGAGATTGGACAATCATTGGACTGAAATGGTATAGCATTTCCTGCTTGAGCAGAGGGTTGGATTCCAAGACCTCTTCCAATTCTATTATTCTGATTAATCTCCCCTTTCAGCTCAAAGCTACTCCAGGAAGGCATGACAAAGGGCTGTTGAAGCTGGAATTAGTCTTATCTTGTCTTCATATAGCAACAAACGTGTTGGGACTTCAATTCCCTTCTGCCGTCAGGTGTAAAGAATCAGGACTATTCATGTTGATTGAAGCATAAATGATTTATTGAAGACTTGTGAATACACAAGAATCTGGGGACTAATGCTCAGCATTGAATTGGCACTAGATGAGGGACAACAGAATTCAAGGGGTGGTGGTGGACTTGGAGCAATGCAAGGACTCTAAACTGATGATGCCTTTAACTCCAACTCCCAGCTGTGCCTGCTCTTCTTCTACATCTACTCTCTTGGGTGAGAATGATAGGATATGTCAGTGATGGTGAACCTATGGCACGCATGCCAGAGGTGGCATGCAGTGCCTTCTCTGATGGCATGTGAGCCATCGCCCCAGTTCAGCTCCACATACCTCCCGCCGGCCAGCTGGTCTTTGGGTCTCTGCCACGTATGCACGGGAGGGCGGGGCATGTGTGGGGGTGCATGCATGCATGGGGGGAGAGTGCATGCAGGGGGTGCGTGCACATGTGTGGGGGGCAGGACACATGCATGGAGGGCAGGGGGCATGCGCAGGGGGCAGGGCGCATGTGCAGGGGGACTGCATACATGCAGGGAGTGCAGGGTACATGCACGGTGGTACACTCACATTGCATTTGGGGGGTTTAGGCACTCGGTCCAGAAAAGTTTAGCCATCACATCACTGGGATATGTAGTCTTAATATATCCAGGGGGCCAGTGATGAGGAGAATCTGACAGCATAGAAGCCAAGAATTGCCCATATTGAATTTTACCCCCGGGTACCCTGTTTCCTGAAAAAGAAAGCAGCTCCTGATAATAAGCCCAATTGGGCTTTTGAGCGCATGTGCTCCCCCCGAAAATAAGCCCTCCCCGAAACTATTTAAACGCAGAGCTGGAAATCAGGTAAGACAGCCAGAGGAGCCCCATCTTGCTCCACGCGCCCCAAAATCATAAGACCTCCCCAAAAATAAAGCCAAGCGCTTATTTCGGGGTTCAAAAAAATATAAGACAGGGTCTTATTTTCGGGGAAGCACTTAGCCTCAGAAAAACCAACTTAATGAGTTCAATCCAATAATATTTCTCCACTTGAGTTTTTTTTCTGTATGTAAATTTTCCCTGCATAGTCTGGATTTAATTCTGCAATCAGTTTCTCTGAGAATTGGCCACTATTGTTGTACATCTTTCATCTGGTTTCCCCTCCCTATCCCCACTTAAAAATCAACACAACACGACACAATAACAGATTGACTTTGGAACGATAATATGAGATGACAATTTTCTTTTTAGGCATAAGGGAAAAATGCTCTGGCATAGGAGAAAAATTGTGTTATGGTCTGTTCTGAATTTTTTTCACAATATTTGTAAAGTCTTTTGGCCTTGGTCAATAGGGACAACCTTGTACTGGGAAATTCATGCAAGTTTGAGGGGTCAATTCCTGATGAGATTTTTAGATTAATGCAATGTTTTGTATGATTCTTAGCAGTGGTGGGATTCAAGTAATTTAACAACCAGTTCTCTGCCCTAATGATTTCTTCCAACAACCAGTTTGCCAAACTGCTCCGAAAGTTAACAACCGGTTCTCCCGAAGTGGTGTGAGCTGGCTGAATCCCACCACTGATTCTTAGAGATCAGAATCATCCGAGACATGGTATTTCCTGTGATACTCCATGGAGATGAAAGTTGGACTTCAAATTAGCAGAACAGGAAGTGAATTGATGCTGTTGAAATTTGGTATTGGAGGAGATTCCTGAGAATACTGTGGATCTCCAGAAAACAAACTGATAGATCATTGAACAAATAAATCCAGAGTTTTCACTTGAGGTATCAATGACCATGCTCAACTTATCCTACTTCAGAGACATTACATGAAGATCGAGTTCTCTGGAGAAGGCCCTGAAGCTTGGAAAGGTGGTAGGGAAGAGAAGAAGAGGACAACCAGCAGTGAGGGAGATGAACTGAGTTAGGGAGATGATCAATACACTATTGGAAGACCTGAAGGACCAGGTGAGGAGATATTGTCATGGAGGAAATTTGTCTAGAGGTTACTGGAGTCAAAAATGACTTGATGGTACATAATCATCATCTTAGCCCTTCTTCAACCTTTTCTTCTAAAAAGAGGTATCTGCAAGTGTCACTCAAATTATGAATACAATTAAAACAACGTAGGGGCAGAGTTTTATGGAAAACTGGATTGGGACTTGATTGACTCATCCCTCCGGTGGTTCAGTGAAATTCTCTCATCTCCAACCAAGATTGTCTCCCTCTATGCTTGTTTAACAGATAACAGAGTTGGAAGGGACCTTGTAGGTCATCTAGTCCAACCCCTGCCCAAGCAAGAGATCCTACACCATTTCTGAAAGATGGCAGTCCAGTCTCTTCTCGAAAGCTTCCAGTGATGAATCTCCCACAACTTCTGAAGGCAACTTCTGTTCCACTGATTAATTGTTCTCACTGTCAGGAAATTTCTCCTTAGTTCTAAGTTGCTTCTCTCCTTGATTAGTTTCCACCCATTGCTTCTTGTCCTGTCCTCAGGTGCTTTGGAGAATAGTTTGACTCCCTCTTCTTTGGGGCAGCCCCTGAGATATTGGAAGACTGCTATCATGTGTCCCCTAGTTCTTCTTTTCATTAAACTAGACCTACCCAGTTCCTGCAACCGTTCTTCATATGTTTTAGCCTCCAGCCCCCTAATCATCTTGGTTGCTCTTCTCTGCACTCTTTCTAGAGTCTCTTATTTATCCACCACTAATGTACTGTAATTGGCCTCTTGATTCTATCCCTCTGTTTATGCAGCCCAGAACTGTGTTGGCTTTTTTGGCAGCTGCTGCACACTGCTGGCTCATATTTAAATGGTTGTCCACTAAGACTCCAAGATCCCTCTCACAGTTACTACTATTGAGCAAGGTAATTTAATGTATAGAAGCTTGGTTTTTGCGTACATTTTCTTCCTCGAGATTGTTCTCGTATTCCAGGGATTGTAACTTTTAAAAAGGAGACAGTTTCCAGGATGCGTATTTCTTGAGCAAAGCTGCACAGTGGGAGCTGAGTGAGGCAAGTATAGCCTTTCGGGAGAGTTGTGTGGCAAAGCCATTATGGCACCAACTAAAATACAAAAAGCCATTTCCAACCTAAAGCTTTTGAAAGGTTTTCTTTTGCCTTCGCTGCTTCTACGCTGAGTGCCCACCACATTATTGGCTTCAAACTGGGTCTAAACAAGATTTGCAGAAATCCTTTTTTTTTTTTTATGAATTTGGCACGCTTGCTTGCAGAGACCTCTGGTGCTTTATAAAGCCGCTGTGTTAGTTATGCTAAGTTGATGTATTATTTAAACATGTTAAAACAGAATGAAATGTAAGTATGAAATGTTAATGGGAAGAGCTGACATCGTTGGCCAGTTGCTTTCTTTCCCATCCGGTTGGAATACTTGGTAAAAAAAAAAACCCTTTGGTGGAATTTGGGGTCATGAGATGGGTGGAAAATGATTCTCTGTTGGGGGGGGGTGTCTAAAGAAACATAAGATGAAACGCGGCAAAGAGAAGGAAGAGGGAAAATGGAAGCTCTTCAAAACGCTGAAGCATGCAGTTTAGCTGTCAAATATAAGTTCAGAAGAGGACACTCAACAAAGGTTCTGAAGATGAGATTTCAGCAGATTTGGCACGACCAAATCTGATGTCCTACGTGTGGATGGACTGCAGCTTCCAAAATTCCCTGGCCAGCATGAACAGGGGCAAGAATTTCCAGCCCAAGACATGTCCAGGATCTTTTCTTTACAAGAACAATAAGTAAAACAATTGCCTTTCTCCTACGGTTTCTGCTTCTCTTGGTAAGGTTGCTGCACGGTTGGCATCCTTGGAGTTCCTTGGGTCAAATAATGCCATTGTTTTGACCTAGGTTTATTGAGTCATTACAAAACACAATTAGTCCCAAACAAACATATTTTATTGTAACAGCTGAGAATTACGTTAATACCCAGCTGAGTCCCACTTAGTTGCAAAATAAGTCCTTTGGAAGAAGTCCTTCGGGATAATCACCAACCTTTATCTTCTTTGACACGCTGCCAAAGGCCTTACTTGGCAAAGCCCCATGAAGTTCAGAAACAAACAAGAGATGGCGACTGGAAACAGTTAGCAACGTTGCTTTCCTGCAAAAAGGCCCAACTGCCTCTGTTTCTCTTTTAAGACTTATGGGAGGAGCCAATAATCTCCTGGCCTTACTCCTGAGTCGTCCCTTTTGCTTTAGCTGCTCTTGCCTTCTGGCAGCTCTGCGCATGCGTGCACTAGAAACAGGATCCTCCTGTTCCTCTGCCTCTCTGCTGTCTGACTCTGGAGGCTCCGG
This sequence comes from Pituophis catenifer annectens, assembly GCF_029215685.1. Classification (NCBI taxonomy): domain Eukaryota; kingdom Metazoa; phylum Chordata; class Lepidosauria; order Squamata; family Colubridae; genus Pituophis; species Pituophis catenifer. The sequence continues at coordinate 7,261,236 of NW_027256893.1, forward strand.
AGTCCACACATCACTCCCAGATGGCCCTGGCCCCCTCTCTGCCTCTGACGCAGAGCCCTTGTCTGAGCCTTCCCCAGACTCCAGGACTGGCCCATGTTCCTCCCCAGCCTCCTCACTGTCCAACTCCGCTGCCAACTCCACAGGCTGCTGGCGGACCACAACAGCCATCTAGCATAGTGTTTCTTAACTTTGGCAACATTAAGACGTACGGGTTTCGACTTTCAGAATTCCCCATAAAGCCATGCTGGCTAAGGAATTCTGGGAGTTGAAGTTCACACATTGTAAAGTTACCAAGGTTGAGAAACACTGAAAAGGACCCAAGAAGCGTGTCTTCCCTGTTGTAATGGCATGATATCCCCGCCGCAGAGATCTGTGTGTCTCCCACTTGGATTATGTTCTGTAAATATTTACAAAGTATGGCTGTTCTCCCAGGCTATCAGCATAGGATGCTTAAGGACCCCCATGATAATTGTATTTTGGAGCAAATGCATTCCTAAAATGGCTAATCATTTCAAGGGCAAACCGGCAAGAACAGAAATCTGGATCCAGAATCTAACCTTCTGCCCAGCAGGCCTGTCTCCCCAAGTGTGTTTATTAATTTTCTCCCTGCCACAATCAAAAGACTTTCAGAAGTTATAATCTCATCAGATTATGCTAAATATCCCCAGTGCAAAACCATCATCATATAAAATAATAGAACATAGAATAATAGGTGTGGAAGCAGTGGTGAAATCCACTTTTTTTAATCTACCGGTTCTGTGGGTGCGGCTTGCTGGACGTGATGAGACTTGTTGGGTGTGGCTTGTTGGGCATGGCAGGGGAAGGATAGTGCAAAATCTCCATTCCCATCCCACTCCAGGGGAAGAATATTGCAAAATCCCCATTCCCACCCCACTCTGGGGCCAGCCAGAGGTGGTATTTGCCTGTTCTCTGAACTGCTCAAAATTTCCGCTACCGGTTATCCAGAACCTGTCAGAACCTGCTGGATTTCAGCCCTGTGTGGAAGGGAGCTGGCAGGTTTTATAGTCCAATTCCCCTGCTCAGGTAGGAGACCTTATACCAGACAAATGGCTGTCCAATCTCCTCTTAAAAATCTCCAGTGAGTTTTTTGTGGTGTTGTGAAACACCCAGAACTTCTCGATGTCAGGAAACGTCTCCTTAGTTCTAGTTTGGATTTCTCTTTAATGATCTTCCACCCATTACTTCTTGTCCTACCCTCAGATGCTTTGGAGCATAGGTTGATCCCCTCTTCTCTGTGACAGCCCCTCTAGTCCTTTTCTTCATTAGAATAGACATATCAAGTTCCCTCAATCCTTCATCATATGGTTCAGCCCCCAGATCATCTTCGTTGCTCTTCTCTGCACTCCCTCTAGGGTCTCAACATTACTTTCATATTGTGGTGACCAGAATAATTAAAACTACCTGTACAAACAGGGCCCAAATAGGTAGTAATAAGGTGACCTCAGTTGCTCTGTTTTCAATTATTTCTAAAAAGCTAATAAGTTGGATGCTGATGAGATATTCCCGAGGAGACCTGCTGCAGCAGAGAAATAGTCACCGGAAGCTTCTATCTCCCTTGCCTCACTAAGTGAGGAAGTATTAGAAGGTTCTCCTGGGACTTCCAATTGGATAGCTTAATAATGGGTGGAAGAGACAATGTTAGAATTCCATTTTATTGCCACCAAGCCATAAGGCGTTTGTAATTGTGGCTGGCGAGTCTGTAGAATTGATTCTGAATAGGGTCTTCAGACTATTAGTGTCAGACCTGGAAGCCATCTTTTGAATTGGGCCTTCAGGCCTGCCACATTTACTGCTGTGGGAAATTGGGAGGGGGATTGTATGGAGTGTGGGTGATATATAGTCATAATAACATTCCTTTCTCAGAGAGTCAAGGACGTCTTGCCCTGCACCTGGACGGTTGGAACTGGGAGGCATCTCCAGTTGGGACGGTGCTTTGATTGGACCACGTGATGGACATGTAGGTGCTGGGCAAGGATTTGAACTTTCCTTCGGGTGGGGAAAACCTGGAAACTTTCAGATTCGGGTTTTCCGAGATGTGCCAATATGGTATCTCTAATAAAATGGAACTTTGAGGAAATGCAAGTCTCGGAGTTTTCTTTCATTGGGGGTGTTACTTGGAACCCTGACATTAACCCAAATCTGAAAGCTTCCAGGTTTTCCCCACCCAAAAAAAGTTCAAGTCCCTGCCCAACATCCACAAGTCCATCACATGGTCCAATCAAAGCACCATCCCAACTGGAGATACCTCCCAGGTCCAACCTCCCAGGTGCAGGGCAAGTTGGTCTTGACTCTCTGAGAAAGGAATGTTATTATGATTATATTTTTTATTGATTGATTGATTGATTGATTGATTGGTTCGATTTATATGCCGCCCTTTTCCGGAGACTCATGCTCCATACAATCCCCTCTCCCAATTTCCCACAGCAGTAAATGTGGCAGGCCTGAAGGCCCAATTCAAAAGATGGCTTCCAGGTCTGACAATTAGCTTGTGAGCTGGCCATGATGGCTGCCTGCAAAGGTATTTATTGCCATCACTTCTCAACAGCTAGGTTTGGAAGACAAGCTTGATCTACTTATGAACTCACCCTTTTCAGGGTGAACTAACCCCAAAGGCTGATTTCACACCATGCACTAAGCCACTCAGGAAAAACACACTAATCAAGATGAAAATAAACCAAGCTTAGCATACATATGGTGTAAATACAGCTTGTTGGTCTTTGGCTGACCAGATTAAGCATCTGTGGTGCATCCCAGACAGTATGGTCCTGCGGAGAACATCAGGGTGAATTGAAGCACTGAGGCCAAAGGTGAAGAGATATACTGGCATAAGCATCTTAGAAAGCCAAAGAGAGAAATGGACAATCCATCTTCCACCTCAGAAGGTGAATCCCTTGGAGGCTTCCTGCTCATAGCATTAGAAAAAAGCCACATGGCCACAGATTCAGGATATACACTCCACACAGCACTCTATTAAATGCTGGGATTCTACATGTTCAAATGATCCCCTGCACAGTATTAGAAGCGGATTAGCTGAATTCATGAAGAATAAGACTTTTAATAACATTAAACATCCCTCGCACATGTGTGCTAATCGTTTCTGGCTCTAGGGGGCGGTGCTCATCTCTGTTTCAAAGCCGAAGAGCCAGCACTGTCAGAAGACGTCTCCGTGGTCATGTGGCCAGCATGACTAAATGCCAAAAGCGCATGGAACGCTGTTACCTTCCCACTAAAGGTAGTTCCCATTTTTCTACTTGCATTTTTTACCTGCTTTCAAGCTGCTAGATTGGCAGAAGCTGAGACAAGTAATGGGAGCTCACTCCGTTACGTGGCGCTAGGGATTCGAACCGCTGAACTACTGATCTTCTGATCGACAAGCTCAGCGTCTTAGACACTGAGCCACCGCATCCCTTTAATAACATTAGGAGGGCTGTAACATTTTCTTCCATCCTAAATGAAAAATACCTTCTCATTTTACAATTACTGGAATTACTGGAAACATGACTAAATGTGCAGAACATGCTAGAACAACTCAAAATGAAGAGTTCGCAGTTGCTGGAATTTCAACTGTTAATTTGAGTGTGATGCAATCTATCTCTCCAAGGCATTATATGGATTATTTCTTTGGGCACTGAGTGATCTCTAATTGCAAGAATCATTCTTCCTAAGTCCAAACCTAAGATTTAGTATGTTTTATCAGTTCAACCCAGAAATGAGAAAAATGAGAAGTCTTGTCTTTTCACTACATTGGTTATTGAGAAGAACAGAGGAAAAGGAAAAGCAATGAAAAAGATGATGATTATTAAACGTAGAAATAAATTGGAAGGGACCTTGGAGAGCTTCTAGTCCAGGGGTGTCATATTCAATTTCATTGAGGGCTGCATCAGTGCGTCGCCATCGTGGGTGTGACCAGCTCGACATCACTCGTGTCGGGGGCACCTGTGGTGGCCCAAGCACTCTGCCAGTGAAAATGAGCTCACGAGCTCCGTTTTGGCTGCGATGGCCTCCTGCAACCCTCTGCCAGTGAAAACGGAGCTTGGGAGTGCCGCCCACAGCCCTCGCAAGCTCTGTTTTCTGCTGCAACAGCCTCCGGCAATCCTCTGCCAGTGAAAATGAAGCTTGGGAGGACAACACACAGCCCTCCCGAGCTCCGTTTTCTCTGGCAGAGACACTGCGGGCTGGTCCTTCGCTGTTTCCAGGGCGGCCCTACGGGCCGAATCCGGCCCCCGGGCCTTGAATTTGACACCCCTGTTCTAGTCCAACTCTCAAGTAGGAGACTCTATACCATTTCAGACAAATGGCTGTCCAATCTCTTTTTACAAACCTCTAGTGATGAAGCATCCACAACTTCTGGAGGCAAGTTGTTCCACTGATTAATTATTCTCACTGTTAGGAAATTTCTCCTTAGTTCTAAGTTGCTTCTCTCCTCGATTTGTTTCCACCCGTTGCTTCTTGTCCTGCCTTCAGGTGCTTTGGGGAATAGCTTGACTCCCTCTTCTTTGTGGCAGCCCCTCAAAAATTGGAACACTGCTATCATGTCACCCCCTAGTCCTTCTTTTCATCAGACTAGACATACCCAATTTACCCAACAAAGAGAATTATTATTAAAGCAATTTGTCTTGCTCTGCTTGCTTAATAACAGAAAGCCAGAAATGCTGCTTCCTAATTTTCCCTTTCCCTCCTAGTTGGAGATGATTGGAGATGTAGACAATTTGAAACCTGCTGAGCTGAAGAAGATCTTTGACTGCAGCCAGGAAGGGTGGATTCCAGCCAAGGCTTGCATTAGCAGAAGCAGCATGTGTATTATAAAATATTTAGATTACTGCCTAGGCCTAATGCAGAACGCTTGTTTTTAAAAGCTGACAAGTCCACCAAAGATGGGCCCAAGGTAGCTGCAAAGTTCTGAAACGTTGGTGGGTCAGTTTGTCGCTGTTTTTGTATAAGCAAGCCAACAGTTTGATCTCTAAATGAGATCGATCCCCTCACTTGTGGAGTTTCAGACTGTTTTCCTCTTTGAAAAGCTTGCCCTGTTGACACACGACATGTCAGAGTATATTCATCAACTGGAACAGGACATAGTAACAAAGTCAGCCAATTGGGAGCTGAGACAGACTGGAGCCAGGGCGTGTCTTAGTCTGCAGCTTTTGAGTCTGTGCAGAGAAAAAGTGAAACTCGTCTCTCCACTGTACCCTCTGCGTGTGAACATGTTGGCTGATCTGAGCTGAAGAATCAACTATTGGTATTGTAAATACTTTATGTGTTATTATGAATATAAAGAAGTTAATGAATCCAGCTGATTCAGTTTTTTTTTTAATTTGATTTATATGCCGCCCTTCTCCGAAGACTCAGGGCGGCTTACAATGTGCTCAGCAATAGCCTTCATCCTTTTGTATATTTATACAAAGTCAGTTTATTGCCCCCACAAACTGGGTCCTCATTTCACCTACCTTAGAAAGGATGGAAGGCTGAGTCAACCTTGAGCCTTGGCGAGATTCGAACCCTGCAGTAATTGCAGGCAGCTGGTCTTAATAACCAGCTTAATAACAGGGTGCCTTAAACCCCTGTACTACCAAGGCTCTGTTATCTGTGTGTGCTTCTGGATTTGATTTTTGCAAGAAAATCTGACACGACAGCCTGCTTTGATGTTACTTTTGATATTCACATTGCATTTTCTCAATTGAAACTCCAAGCTAGAGTCTCAGATTGGAGGAAAACATTTAGATCTTGATCAATAATACTACAGCAGTGGTCTGCATCAAGCCTCTACACTTGGAAAGTTTTAGAAATACAGGGGCTCCAACTCCTGGAATTCCTCAAGCGCATGCGGGGTGTGTGTGTGTGTGCATGAGGTGGGCAGGGCATTGCAGGGGTGCACATCAGTGGTGAAATCTAAAATTTATTAGTACCGGTTCTGTGGGCATGGCTTGGTGTGGAGGGTAATGTGACTGGGTGGGCGTGGCCAATTTTTTTTTTTTACTTTTAAAACCATTTTTTCTACAACCTCTTGGCGAAGAGGTTGTAAAAAAATGCTTTCAAAAGGCTCTGATGATCCCAGCTGAGTTGCCTTTTTTTCTTTTAAAAGCCTCTGCCGATCAGGCAACTCAGCTGGGATCGTCAGAGGCTTTTAAAAGCATTTTTTTTTACAACCTCTTCAGCCGAAGAGGTTGTAGAAAAAATGTTTTTAAAAGAAAAAAAGCCTTTGCCGATCAGGCAACTCAGCTGGGATCGTCAGAGGCTTTTAAAAGCATTTTTTCTAAAACCTCTGAAGCGGTTGTAGAAAAAATGCTTTTAAAAGCCTTTGACAATCCCAGCTGAGTGACACGATCATCAGAGCTTTTTTTTTTTACTTTTAAAAGCATTTTTTCGGCCGAAGAGGTTGTAGAAAAAAATGCTTTTAAAAATTAAAAAAAAAAAAGCCTCTGATGGTTGCGCAGCTCAGCTGGGCATGGGGGGAGGGGCAGGGATTTTTGCTACCGGTTCTCTGAACCACCCACCTCCATCGCTACCGGATCGGGCGATCCAATCCGAACCGGGAGCATTTCACCCCTGATACACATGCATGGGCTGGGGCACATGCAGGGGTGCGTGCATACGCGGGAGCAGGGTGCATGCTTGGGGGGCACACATGCATTGCATTTTGGAGGTTCGGGAGCACTTTGGGCACTCAGTCCGGAAAAGGTTAGCCATCACTGGTATAGGTAGAAGATTTAGTCTAGTCTTTTTTCAAATTTGGCAATGTTAAGATATGTGGACTTCAACTCCCTGAATATCCTTGCAGGAATTCCCAGCATTGAAGTCCAAACACCTTTAAAGTTGCCAAGTTTGAAAAACACTGGTTTAGAATCTGGAAATAGCCTTGAATAAAATACTTAAGTGCTATATGGCATTGTCTACATGCATCTACTGAAAGAGGGCCAGAGATCTGAGTACTAACCACAGTCTAGAGATGGCAGACCAGATTAAAATAAAAGCTTTCTACCAGCTTCTCTTGAAGCCTGATAAATCCCTGTTTTAGTTATTAGCTAGGCCAATAATGAATTCTCCTTGGTGCCCACCTTCCCAACTGATTCTATCATTGATATTTTTTGTTACTATCTGAAATTCTTTCTACTGGGATTAGGATGAAATCTATCCGATTGATGAGTTCCTATCTTTTTTTTAAAATCACCCACTTGAATTAAAAATAAAATAACATCTTTACATTCTTGCTAAGGGAGTGAGATGGTCTTGTTTAAGGGGGTAAAAATTGTACCTTCTGTTCAGGGGTGAAATCCAGCAGGTTCTGACAGATTCTGAAGAACCGGTAGCGGAAATTTTGAGCAGTTCGGAGAACCGGTAGCGGAAATTTTGAGTAGTTTGGAGAACCAGCAAATACCACCTCTGGTTGTTCCAGAGTGGGGAGGGAATGGAGATTTTGCAATATCCTTCCCCCAGGAGTGGGGTGGGAATGGAGATTTTGCAGTATCCTTCCCCTGCCACGCCCACCACATCACACCACACCCACAGAACTGATAGTAAAAAAATTTGGATTTCACCACTGCTTCTGTTAATGTCTGTCTTTTTGAAACTTTTCTCAGATTCTTCCATTTGGACAGTTTCACTGGCTGAGTCATAACGTCACAAGGGACCAACCCCCAATCATTCAGTAAACTGAAGCAGATGCTTCAAACAGCAGCTCTGAGATTGTCAGGCAAGGATGACAGAATTAATTCACTTTATTTTTTTACAGCCAGGGACAGAAGGTTTTAATATTACATATCTGCCCCAAGATAAACCTGTTGGCTAATTCCTCAAGTTATTTACCTGAGGAATTGACCAATAGGTGAATTCCTCAAGTAAATTTCCTCAGGGAGTTTGTGGGAACTCATCTAGTAAAATAACTTGTAATGAATCACCCGTTGGTATCTCACAATTAACCAGTTGAAGGGGAATATATCTAATAATCCTTAAGATGACGTAGGATGCTGTGTCTCTAAATACTACTTAGTCATGAGTCGGGGTACCTGCTGGTGTTTCTATGCTTCTCATTGTCTCCTCAATGTTGGCTGTCCTTTCAGTCCTTTGCTTTGATCTCCACCTCCCCAAAGAGTTTGCATATGGACAGAAAAAGGTAAAGGTTCCCCTTGCACATATGTGCTAGTCATTTCTAACTCTAGGGGGTGGTGCTCCTCTCCATTTCAAAGCCGAAGAGCCAGCGCTGTCCGAAGATGTCTCTGTGGTCATGTGGCCGGCATGACTCAACGCCAAAGGCGCACGGAACACTGTTACCTTCCCACCAAAGGTGGTCCCTATTTTTCTACTTGCATTTTTTTTTACGTGCTTTTGAACTGCTAGGTTGGCAGAAGCTGGGACAAGTCACGGGAGCTCACCCCGTTATGCGGCACTAGGGATTCGAACCGCTGAACTGCCGACCTTTCAATCAACAAGCTCAGAGTCTTAGCCACTGAGCCACCACGTCCCCTGCATATGGACATAGAGAACTTCAAAGCTATAAAATCTCAGAGGTTTCCAGGTGAGCAGGTGGGCGGCAAGGTAAGAAGTGGTTGGGAGGGGTGGGGCAAGGCGGGGCAAGGCGGGGTGAGGTACGCTATTCAGCCGGCTCACTGAACTGCACAAAAAGTTAGCTACCGGTTCTACCGAACTTGTGTGAACTGGCTGAATCCCACCACTGGTCATGTTTTGTATGTTTTTGGCACACAACCCAACAGCTCTTGGCAACACGGGCAATGTCACAGCTTGTTATTTGATGTGATGTCACCCAAAAGATCTGGGGAGTTTTCAGGTTCCTCCTGCTATTCTAAGACATTTCCACAGAATCCCATCATCGCCTTTTCTCTGTCCTTCCTTCTTTCCCACACTCTGTTCAACATTTTAACGGTTATCTTCTTTTCTCCCCCCTCCCTTCCTCCCTCCCTCCCCTGCCTTCCTTTGTTGCTCGAAACTGTGAGCCAGCAATTCATGCTAAGGCTGCATCCTTCCTATCCTCCTGAAATACATCACTCCAGAAGACTGATGCATTTAAAAAGGAATTAATTATCCTCCTTGTTTGCTTTCTGCCCAGGATGTCTCCTCCTTCTCCTCCTCCCCAACATTTCAATTGCTAGCTTGGTCCCTTGCTGAGTGTTTATTTCTCTCAAATATCATCTGCCACTCACAGGTTTTTTTTCTCCCTCAAAGCATACTTGCAAAAGTTTGATGGTGAAGAACTAAAAGAGAGAGTCAACCTATTCTCCAAAGCACCCGAAGGCAAGACAAGAAACAACGGATGGACATTAACTCAAGGAAAGATCCAACCTAGAAGTAAGGACAAATATCCTGACAGTGACAGCTAATGGAATGGCTTGCCTTCAGAAGTTGTGAGTGCTCCATCACTGGAGATGTCAACTCGCAAAGCATTTCTAGTCTGCTCTCGAGTTGCCATGGACAGAAAGGGGGGAGACGTGATGGAGCAGTTCGAGAGCCACATACAAAAGCACATTCCATGCATACCTTCCTCCAAGGTTGGATCTCAGATTACCAGAGCCATCTTTTGAGGCATGTTTTCTACAGCCCGTGAAAGTGCCTCGTTGGAGAATGTGATTTATGACACAGCCTGAGAGGAGGGGAGGGGAAACAGGGCCAGAGTTGAGCTGTGAATTACGTGTGGCAGAGTTGACTACACTCGGGAAGTTGCTGACATGTTGCTGCTAATAAATAACTGGATTTCTTTTGAAACTTGGCTCGAGGCTCATAGGCATCTGACGGGAGGCTTTTAAGGAAGAGACTGGACAGCCATTTATGTGAAATGTTATAGGGTTTCTTGCTTGAGCAAGGGGTTGGACTAGAAGGAAGAGCCTCCAAGGAAGAGCCTGGATAGCTCAACAGACAGAAGCACTGTAATTTAACACCAGCTGTCTGCAATTAAAGTAAGATTGAATCTCGCCAGGCTCAAGGTTGACTCAGCCTTCCATCCTTTCTAAGGTAGGTAAATTGAGGACCCAGTGTGTGAGGGCAATAAGCTGACTTTGTATAAATATACAAAAGTATGAAGGCTATTGCTTAACACACTGTAAGCCGCCCTGAGTCTCCGGAGAAGGGCGGCATATAAATCAAATTTTAAAAAAATAAATAAAATAAAAATAAAGGTCCCTTCTAACTCTGATATGCTATGATCTAAACAGAACCAGTGCCTTGTTTAAAGTACCTTTCTTCATTCTATTTTAAGGCTTTCTTAAAAGAGAAATTTGATGTTCTGCTTCTTGGCTGAAGTGTTCTGGCATATCAGATCCTCTTTGATGTAGCCTTGAAATGAAAGCAAGATGGAAAATTTTCATTCTTCTTACTTTCTTTGCACCAGAAGGTAAAAAAAAAAATTAGTTTTGCCGAGAATTTTCCCTGCTGCCTCTTCCTAACTGATTCTATCATGTTAGGTTCGAGGTTTTCCCAGTGTCAGGAAGAATCAGGGAAGGGAAAACAGCGATCTGGAATATTCTCCCTTCAGAGTTCAAAATAGCGATGTTGAGGAAAGAGTACACAGAATAGCAACAAGGGTGATTACAGGGTGGAGGCTAAAACATGAAGAACAGTTGCAGGAATTGCAGGGATGGGCTGCTGGGGGTTCGCAGGGGTTCGGAAGAATCTCTAGCTAAGATTCTGTGCAGTTCGGAGAACCCCCAAATCTCATTCCTGGCTGGCCCCGCCTACCCAGCCCTGCCCCGCCCCTCCCAGGAGTCCCCACACGGCCCATTTTGGATGCAGGTAAGTGCAGGGTGCACACGGAGGCTCAGGGAGGGTGAAAAATAGGCCTACCGGAAGTTTGGGAAGGCTGGAAACGGGTCTGTTTCTGGCCTCCAGAGGGCCTTTGGAGCCTGGGGAGGCCATTTTCGCCCTCCTGGAGGCTTTCCTCGAGCCTCTGGGGCCCAGGGAGGGCAAAAAGCCCCTGTCACCATGGTGCAGGAGACTGACTAGGCCACGCCCACCATGGCCACACCCACCCAGCAACCGGGCAGAGAACCTCTTGTTAAAACTTTTGAAGCCCACCCCTGAGAAATTGGTTATACCCAGCCTAGTGAAAAGAAGGACTAGGGATGATGTGATCGCATGTTCCAATGAGGGGATGCCACAAAGAAGAAGGAGTCAACCTATTTTCCAAAGCACCAGAAGGCAGGACAAGAAGCAACAGATGGAAACTAATCAAGGAGAGAAGCAATCTGAAATTAAGGAGAAACTTCCTAACAGTGTGAACAATCAGCCAGTGTAATCGCTTGCTTCAGAAGTTGTGAATGCTCCATCATTGGAGGCTTTTAAAAAGAGAATGGGCAGCCATTTGTCTGAAATGGTACAGGGTCTTCTGCTCAAGCAAGGGGTTGGACTAGATGACCTCCAAGGTCCCTTCCTACTCTGTTATTCTATTAAATTGCTGTTAGCTTTTCTAAAGCTGTAAAATCATTTCTAAAGATCTAAGTTCCAGAGCCCACTGTAACAACATTGCCAAAAAGCCATTAAGAGTTGTTAACCTAATCTTGCATAGCTTCTTCTAATAAGAGCATACAAAACATTTGCTAGACCAATTCTCGAATACAGCTCATCTGTCTGAAACCCGCACTGCATATCGGACATAAATACAATCGAGAGAGTCCAGAGATATTTTACGAGAAGAGTCCTCCATTCCTCTAACCGCAATAAAATACCTTATGCCACCAGACTCCAAATTTTGGGCTTAGACAACTTAGAACTATGCCGACTTCAGTCTGACCTAAGCATAGTACATCAAATTATCTGCCACAATGTCCTTCCTGTCAATGACTACTTCAGCTTCAACCACAACAATACACAAGCAAATAATAGATACAAACTCAAGGTAAACCGTTCCAAACTCGATTGCGGAAAATACGACTTCAGCAACAGAGTAGTCAACGCCTGGAATGCACCACCAGACTCTGTGGTTTCATCCCCAAACCCCCAAAACTTTAACTTTAAACTGTCTACTGTTGACCTCACCCCATTCCTAAGAGGTCTGTAAGGGGCGTGCATAAGTGCACCAGCGTGCCTACCGTCCCTGTCCTAATATTCCTTTTTATTTACTCTTTTCATGTATTCAAATTATGTTTATACTTTTACCTGTTATCTTATATATGCTTGACAAATAAACTTATGATTATGATTATGAAAAACATTCCATGGCCCCGGGGCACGGAATGTGTGAAAGGCCCCATAACTTGGCTTCACTATTAACAGATTCATCATCACGGTTGCTGTTTATATGTATTTATTTTGTGGATGTTTTTATTTTTTTTAATGTCTTTTTAATTGTTTAAAAAGTTTGGACTTGTAAGCTGCCCAGAGTCACTTGGCTGATTTTGGGCTGATTCGCAGAAAATGAATAAATAAATAATTCTAAACATCCCCATATCTCTGTAGGATTATACTCTAAATGAATCAGCTTGTGGCAATTAAAACAAAGAGACGCATGGGCATGCTCAAACCCACACAGAGCACAGGGCCGGGGATCAATTCTTAATCATCCACAAACTGTTTTTGGATGACAAGTCCCTATTTCAATGTCCTATTTTCCATTTGTAGCATAGGGGAAACCATGAGCGAAGGGAAACTGAATGAGCCAGGATCTATTCTGTAGACTTAAATGACCAACTGCACAACTAAGCAGAAGCAGAAAGTCAAACTAAAACCATTATTGTAGGTCATTAACTTGGTCACACATTGAAGAAGTTAAGATTAATTGTCCAAGTGGGTATGAGCTCTGGGAGGACAAAGGACGATAAGCCTGTTGGAGTGCACCATGAAAGAAGCTAAATATTGCATTAACTCTTCATATAAGACAGGGGTCTGCAACCTTAAACACTCAAAGAGCCATTTGGACCCATTTCCCACAGAAAAGAAAACACCGGGAGCCACAAAACCCTTCCTGTGCCTGACTATTTCTTGAGCGGCCACAAAACTAGCCTATGTAGTTGAATTAAACCTTCTGTTTTCTTCTGAAACTTTACTTTTCTTGGATTTATCCATGGTTCGCCTACTGGGGGTTGAAAAGCTCAATAAATCGCATGCTGACAGGTGTCGCACACTGGCGGTTGTGACACATATTTTGAATGACAGGGAGCTGCAGCAGAGGGGTGAAAGAGCTACATGCAGCTCCAGAGCCGCAGGTTGCTGACCCCTAATATAAGAGCTTTTGTACATGGAGTGGTGCAGTGGCCTAGAGGTGGAGCTCTCGCCTCACAATCAGGAGGCTGTGAGTTCAGTCCTAGGTAGAGCCAGATATTTCTCTCTCTGGGCACAATGAGAATATATCTGCTGAACAAATTTCCACATTGGTGACAGGAAAGGAATCTGGCCAGTAAACACTCTGCTAGCTCCATTCAGTTGCCCAGACTCCACCCCGCAAGGAATTATGGGGTCTTTAAATGATGATAATGATGATAAGAGCTTTTGTCCATCTTGGGTTTATGCTCTGTGCTTAAGAAGGCTAAAGATATAGTTGATTCCTAGCTACATCCAGGATTCCTATTGTGTTCCTGAAAATTAGAAACTCACGCATAGCTGAGAAATCATAGAAATTATGGAAGAATCTAAATATGAGTTCTCAAGTAAAAGGAGAGATATATCAAAAAGGTAGAAAAGCAGGGTAATCTGTCAGATTCTGTTGGAGTCACACAACTTGCTGTTAATCCTAAAACTGGATTAACATAGCACAGTCCCTGTGTTCATATAACATGCCATGTCCACCCAATAAATCATACTGTGTCTTAATTTGAGGACCTGGATCATATAACATGCTAAGACAAATAGCTGGATTTCCACAACATGCTGTTCTTCAATAAGCAACATCTGCATTTTAACCTCCTCTAACACGTTGCGTGAATCCAGTCTCTCAAGGTTCTGAATTCCAGAGAGCTTCCATGCTTGAGGGCAAGCAGGGGTGAAATCCAGCAGGTTCTGACAGGTTCTGGAGAACCGGTAGTGGACATTTTGAGCAGTTTGGAAAACCGGCAAATACCACCTATGGTTGGCCCCAGGAGTGGGGAGGGAATGGGGATTTTGCAGTATCCTTCCCACAGGAGTGGGGAGGGAATGGAGATTTTGCAGTATCCTTCCCCTGGAATGGGGTGGGAATGGGGATTTTGCAATATCCTTCCCTCAGGAGTGGGGAGGGAATGGGGATTTTACAGTATCCTTCCCCTGGAGTTAGGAGGGAATGGAGATTTTACAGTATCCTTCCCCTGGAGTGGGAAGGGAATGGAGATTTTGCAGTATCCTTCCCCTGGAGTGGGGTGGGAATGGGGATTTTGCAGTATCCTTCCCCTGGAGTGGGGTAGGAATGGAGATTTTACAGTATCCTTCCCCTGGAGTGGGGACGGAATTGGGATTTTGCAATATCCTTCCCCTGCCATGCCCACCAAGCCACATCCACCAAGCCACACCCACAGAACTGGCAGTAAAAAAAATTGAATTTCACCACTGAGGGCAAAATATTCCCTTCCAAATTTCCACCCTGAAAATTCTGCATTTGCAAACTCTGTTCATCCCTTGCTGACATACACAGGGTAGTATTCTCTATAAGGAGGCTCTTACCTTGAGAAACAGGGCACCCTTTGAAGACAAGGCATCTGTTCCTTTCCCGTTGGGGTAACAGTGATAGGCAGCATCCATAACTGGGTAGCGACTGGCAAAAAGCAGGCCACTGTTCACAAATTTGAAGGTACAGCAGCCATGGCAGCTGTAGACTCCAACGTCATACAGAATGTACTCAAAATAGCGGTGCAGCTGATTTTTCAACTTCTCCGCCGCCCTTTTGTCAAACACTTCCTGCAAGCACAGGAAGTCCAAGTTGGCAGGAAAGAAAGCAGAGATCTCGTGGTCGAAGGGCTCATCCATATTCTTCTTTTTCTTCACCGAAGTCTTCTTCATAAGCGAGGCTTTGTAGAGGAGTTTACTGTTCACGGTGCTTTGGTCAACTGGACCATCTCCAGAGCGCATCTTCACCAGGGACTCCCGCGAGGCAGTACAGCTATCCAAGCTTCCGGAATCCCCTTCCTTTTGCTTATGGTTGGGTGTTTGACCTTTCGGGATCTCAGCTTCTGATTCAGGAGAACAGTTGACTGCTCCCTTGCTGTTATTCATGTGGCTTCCCATCCCATCGGCTTCTAGGTCTGAAATGTGGCCATTATCCTCACCGCCTATGCGCACGATGCAAGTGTTGCCATCTTCTCCATCACCAGCATCTCCTCCACCTTTGGGATCCCTGCCATCTTCATGGTTAGAACCGGCATTGTCCCCTTTATACTCCATGGACGTGGTCCTCTTAATGCCCGTGTTGACTGCCCGGTTATTGCCATCTCCACCTTGGGGCGAAACGAGGCTGCTGAAGCTTGCGGCGCTGATCGATGTGTTGGTGGGAGAATCTATGTAGATTTTGATTTGGGGCCTGCTGGCTCCATTCCGGATCCTTCGCCCAATTTCCTTTGCTCGGGCTTGTGTGTTGAAAACATTGTTTAATCTCGCCAAGGAATCTGGCAGCAAGCAGACGTTGGCACTGCTAAAACAAAAGCTTTTCCCATTGCTGGCCGCCTTCCACTCCGTGAGTAAGGTGGATCCGTTGATCTGGCTTTTGTCCTGTAGTCTGGAATAAATGTATGGACGTCTCACGGACTGGAGAGGGGACCATAACAGGAAGCCAATCAGGGCAAAAGGAAGGGAGACCACCAGCAATGCTAAGTAGATGGGAGTGGTGATGATGATGCAGAGAGCATGGAAGTAGCACGGGTCATCTCCCCTTTGCCGTTTCTCGTAGGTGGTAGGCACAAAAGAGGCCAGGAGCCGGTCCCCGAGCCAATAGCATGGGAAGATTAAGCCCCAGGAGAAGGAATGCAGTGCATAAAGAAAGCCGTTAGGAAATGGGGAAGTGTATAAAACCATTGCAACTCAGTTAGGACACCCCTTCAGCACCTTCTACATGGTGTCACCACCGTCCACCGTCCATCAGAATCTGGGTTTGCAGGCCAAGAGGGGGAACGGACATGCTCCTGGCAGTTGACGTCCTCTGGATTGCAATGAGCATTTATCCTCTGAAGGACACTCACTCAACTTCATTTAGGAGGAGAAGAAGGTGGGCCAAGGATTCCTGTGAGCTTCAAAGGTCTAGAGGCCTCAGGTTGTATCATTTCTCACTGCAGGCAGCATGTAGGTTATCGGGACATGAGAAATGGAAGTGCCTGAAAAGGTACAAGAGAAAAGGAGAGAGAAAGAGAAGGAGGTTGAGAATAGCTGTCCATTATCAGATACATGCTGGAGGACAAGGAAATTACAATCACAAGGGGCCTTCACACATTACACAAAGCTTATAATGTGCTTAACCATGCTTGGAATAAACCAATAGAAGAGTTCACCAATATTCTAAGCCATAGTTTGTGAGTTGGGTTCACTCAATGGGTTAGCAGCGGAAAAAGGACACTGCGCTTGGAGGAGACTCTATAGTGAGGGAATCGGACTTCCAGTTGGCTGCAGAATTGAATGGGTTAGGACCTTTGTGGCTCTTTGTGTTTAAGGTTGCTGACCCCTGGTCAAAAGGAAGGGGGAAACAATGAATTTGCATGGAAGAGGAGTGGCTGAATAAACCAGGAAGAACTTCTCAGGATCATTCTGGTTGTAGCTGTACTGTAGAGCATGATAGAGGGTCTCCAATGTGATAATTATGAACTTTTAAAAGAGGACCAGGTGTCATATTTTTAATCATCCAAGCTCAATTTTTTTTGCATCCAAGAAAGAAATTTGTTTCGCTTAGTTTGCATTTTAATGTGTCCTTATCTATTTTTGCATGTTCAACGTGAGATGTAGATCTGTTCTCTAGAAGTCATCATTTTCTACATTTTGCAGTGTTATCTCGCCAATTAAAATATAAAATGATCCCCGAGACCAACATGATACATTTTTTGAAAGCACTGTAGAAATGCTGTTCCATCAGGGATGCTAATTTGCCTGCCAAAACCACCAACGTGGGTACACATCGGTAGAACTGCAAATAGAAAAGTGTACATTTGGAAAAGCAAGCACACACACATACACACACACAAAAAAGGCATATACATTTTAAGGCAGATCTAAAAGAAGATTCTTGTGCAAAAAGCCACAAAAACGAAAAACGGAGACTAAACAAAACCAACACATACACAAATTGTATTATTATTCTACACCAGTGTTTCTCGCTGGCTGGGGAATTCTGGGAGTTGAAATCCATACATCTTAAAGTTGCCAAGGTTGAGAAACACTAACTTCCACCCATTACTTCTTGTCCTGCCCTCAGATGCTACGGAGAATAAATTTACCCACCCACCCATTTCTCTGGGACAGTCTTCAAGTATTGGAGAACTGCCATCATCATGTCTCTCCTCAGTCTTCTGTTTGCTTGGTAAACATGCAGGTTTTCAAAGTGGAAGCGGTAATCTTAAAAGGTTAAATCATGGCAACGGATGCAAAGTTTATTAAAACTGAGATGTTTCGTTACTCATCCAAGTCACATCTTCAGTCAAAATGAAGATTTTGATGAGCCATGGTGGCTCAATGGTTAGAGTGCAGTACTGCAGGCCATTTCTGTTGCCTGCCGGCTGCCTCCAATTCGGCAGTTCGAATCTCATCAGGCTCAAGGTTGACTCAGCCTTCCATCCTTCCGAGGTGGGTAAAATGAAGACCCAGATTGTTTGGGGCAAGAGGCTGACTCTGTAAACCGCTTAGAGAGGGCTGTAAAGCACTGTGAAGCGGTATGTAAGTTTAAGTGCTATTGCTATTTCCCTCCCTCCCTCCCATCCATCCATCCATCCAGTATTGCAAGCTGACTCTGCCCACTGCCAGGAGTTTGATCCTGACCGGCTCAAGGTTGACTCAGCCTTTCATCCGAGGTGGGTAAAATGAGGACCCAGATTGTTGGAGGCAAGAGGCTGACTCTGTAAACCGCTTAGAGAGAGCTGTGTAAAGCACTGTAAAGCAGTATATAAATCTAAGTGCTGTTGCTATTGCTATTTTTTTGTTGGCAGAGAGTCAAATAGTCATTGGAAAGAACCAACTTTTGCCATACAGACTGCAGGGTTTTTTTCCTCAAAATAAAATTTACATGGGAGAGGTAATCACGATGGTTATAATGAGACTATTCCATATTCAGCAGGCTTCCTAGATATGATGTGTGCATTTGCACAATATAAAAGCAGGAAGGTTATAGTTCACCCTCCCGGAAGGCTCAGATTAAAACCTTCATTCATTCCTGATGCTTGCTGTTTCCTCAGCCCTGCCCTGCAGGGTCAACATGAAGTTAAAATTGTGATGATGATTGTTACTGATGTTAAAAGTTCATAGGTGATCTAGTAGGAGAAAACGCTTACAAAGCATGGCTTACATAGTTACACAAATGGAACAAAGCCTTACAAAACAACAACAACACTGAAATCTAAGTACTAAATTAAATAAGTGGGGTCTTTGGTGCTCTCTGCCCTTGGTGGTTTTCTTGCAGACATTTCAATACCAAACTAGATGACTGCAAGAAAACTACCAAGCTCAGAGAGGATCAAGGACCCCATATATTTCAACCAGGGGTGAAATCCAGCAGGTTCTGACGAACTGGTAGCGGAAATTTTGAGCAGTTCGAAGAACCAGGAAATACCACCTCTGCCTGGCCCCAGAGTGGGGAGGGAATGGGGATTTTGCAATATCCTTCCCCCAGGAGTGGGGAGGGAATGGAGATTTTGCAGTATCCTTCCCTTGCCACGCCCACCAGGCCACACCCACCAAGCCACGCCCACAGAACCGGTAGTAAAAAAATATTGGATTTCACCACTGATTTCAACCCCGGAGCTAGAAATATTCCCTTCTATCAGTAAATTTAAATATTGCAGTATGCCCTACTGGGAAGTCCCTAAAGGAAGTGTAGGATAAAGTGATTAAAGTTAACACAATCAATTTGAGGGGCTGCCACAGAGAGGAGGGGGTCAAGCTACTTTTCAAGGCACCTGAAGGGCAGACAAGGAATAATGGATGGAAACTGAACAAGGAGAGATTCAACCTGGAAATAAGGAGAAATTTTCTGACAATGAGAGCAATCAACCCACGGAACAAAAGTTGCCTTCAGAAGTTGTGAGAGCTTCATCATTGGAGGCTTTCAAGAAGAGATTGGACTACCATTTGTCAGAAATGGTGTAGGGTCTCCTGCTTGGGTGGGGGGTTAGACTAGATGACCTAGAAGGTCCCTTCCAACTCTGTTAATCTGTTAAACCACGAGACTGGCCAAAGAAATTTTGCCAGTACAAAAGGACCAGCACAAACTTCCCTTAATTTTCCAAAACAAGCAGCGGGATTAAAGAAGATTATTTGGTGCAGCATTAACTGCTCAAAAGTAACCCACATCTTTCATCCTACAATTAACTTCTCCACCTGAAACAGGGCTCCCAAATCCGTTGGGTATTTATAATATACTGCTAAACTCCTAGCTAATTGTGCAATTGCTCAACGGAGCACAATTCTCTAATCTGCAGCTATTATCTAGGGAAAATAACAAGACATTCTTTAGGGTATAAAAATGCCATGTGGCCAAAAGACTTAGTCTAATTCCTTTTCTTTTCTTTTAAAGATGCATATCCAATAGAAATGAATGGTTGTTGTACAAGGAGGTGTTCATTTTATAATTGGGTTCCTCTTTCCGATTCTTCAAGGAATAAATCTCAATGCTACTTAAATTAAGCATATTTAAGACGCAACGCAAAATCCAATAAAGCAATATAGAATTCTCTCCCTATTCACGCCGTGTATTTTTCTCTCTTTCTCTCCCTCCTTTACTGGTGAGATGTGTGTGCCCACGATCGCACTATGTTGTTAGGACAGATATCAAGTTATGTAGTGCGGCGGCAGCCAAAAAAGCCAATGCAATCCTAAACTGCATTAACAGAGGGATACAATCAGTGGTGGGATTCAAGTAATTTAACAACCGGTTCTCTGCCCTAATAATTTCTTCCAACAACCAGTTTGCCAAACTGCTCAGAAAGTTTAACAACCGGTTTTCCCGAAGTGGTGCGAACTGGCTGAATCCCACCACTGGATACAATCAAGATCAAGGGAGGTACTAATACCACAGAACTGGGAGCAACCTACCACTAGTCTATGTAACCTAGTAGTTCTTAGCTCATTGGTGTACAAGACCAGTGACTCACTGTAACTTGGTAGCTTTGAAATTTCATGAAATAATTATTTGGCGATTGTGGGTGCTTTGTGGGTGAAATTTCCACCACAGCTCTCTCATCTATTCTTTCATCAAACTGCTTAGGGGGAAAGAAAAAAGTTGAAAAAGTTCAGAAGAAATGTTCTTGCTGACCCCATTAATGAATGTGCAGTGATTCAGCCTTTTAAAAGCTACGTGCATCTGCTTAGATGAGCACATGGGTGGTTCTCCACATTAAGGAGAAGAGGCGGAGAAGGTTAGAAGGAGGGAAAAAGAGAGGAGCGGGGGGAAGGGAAGGGGAAGTAGGAAAGAGAAGGAGAGGAAGAATGAAGAAAGTAGGAGGAGATAGAAGAAGGAAGAGAAGGGGAGGAGAAGAAGAAAAAAAGGTAGTGGCCAAATAAAGAAGGGTAAATGGTAAAAGAGCAGCCCCGGACAAGTAAAAATCAAAAATGAAAGTTAAAAGATAAGATGAATGAAAAATGGTGGATAAATGACTGTACGTGTAAATATGTTTATGGGAAATAAAAATAAAAACTTTTTTGGAAAAAAAAAAGGAAAAGAGGCGAACAGCTATGCAAGGGTCTGTTGCGAAGGTTATCTACTGCAAGAGCTATTTGACCTGCCCAGTTTTTCATTCCTGTTTTTTTTTTTTTTTTTTAATTTGATTTATATGCCGCCCTTCTCCGGAGACTCAGGGCGGCTTACAGTGCGTTAAGCAATAGCCTTCATACTTTTGTATATTTATACAAAGTCAGCTTATTGCCCCCACAAACTGGGTCCTCATTTAACCTACCTTAGAAAGGATGGAAGGCTGAGTCAACCTTGAGCCTTGGAGAGACTCGAACCAGCAGTAAATTGCAGGCAGCTGTGTTAATAACAGGGTGCTTTAAACCACTGTAGTACCAAGGCTCTTGTGCATTCCTGTGGTTGGACAAAGGCCAGAGTTCAGTTAATGGCTGGAAAAGTCTTGCTTAGCTGGATGGATGACCTGAAGAGAGAGAGAGCACGGATGCAGAGAATATAAATGTACATCAGTCATCCCTGGGGCACGGGGGAGGATTTCAGAGACATAGGTCTCCTCTTCTGCAGGGAGACAGGAATGGAGAATGAACGGAGTAAAAAAATTCTGTGCTGCCATTCCTACGCACTCAATAACTCTACGCATTCAAGTCTGACTGCTGTTTCTGGGGTACAATAAAGTCTGAATTTCTAATAATTTGTTCTTGTCTCGCTGTGAGTCAGACAGCAAGGATGGGAATGCTGTGGCCTTCGAGTTGCATACAGCCGTCAGCCTCTTTGTTATAACCTCAGAGATACTCCATGGAGCCAGCCTGTTGAAATGGAGCAGCAAACAGCCAAATAACAGCAGAACGGTTTTCGGTGGGATTGGCATCCTTCTGGTAGCTCTACTGCTCAAATTTTACAGGAGGGGCCAAAATTGGTGGAAACCTTTTGGGAAAAGTGTCTTTTTGAGGTTTAATGGCTAATAACACCACTTTTTTTTTTGGAGTTTCAAGATAATCCTATTCCACTGCTGGGATGGCCTGGGAAGAGCCCAGACCTTAACCCAATTGAAAATCTATGGAGCCGACTAAAGAAACTTGTTAGTCAGAAGTGACCCAGCAATAAAACCCAGTTAATAGAAGCCGTCATTCAATCTTGCTTTCACATTAGAACAGCTGCAGAACTCAAAGACTTGGTTCACTCCATGGGAAGACGTTGTAAGGCCGTCATTCATGCTAAAGGTTACCCAGCTAAATATTCACTGACCGGGTGATCATTTTTGTATATCTCGTTTTTTCTATGGTGATAATTTTTGTGTATCTCATTTTTTCTATGGTGATCATTTTTGTATATTTTGTTTTTTCTACGGTGATCATGTTTGCATATCTCGTTTTTTTTCTACCTGTTTCACTTTTCTTCTTTATACTGTAACTGCTATTCTAATAGCCAACCGTTCATAAAAGTTATTGCGTTACATTCTTGATTAAATTATCTTTCCATTGATATATAATTTTATGGTACTACTCCCTCCCCCCAAAAAAGTGGTGCTATTAGCTAGTTTTAGAAAATATACTTTTCCCAAAAGGTTTCCACAATTTTGGCCACTACTGTACTTCTCTTTCCCAAAACCTTCCAATGGAAGGAAGAGTTGAGAAAGTGTCCCCAAGGTGTTACACGGCACCAGTGAGCCTATACTTGGAATATCATGTCTAGTTCTGGTTACCATGATACAAAAAAGAGACCAAGAGCCTAGAAAGCTGAGAGCAGAGAAGAACAATGAAGTTGATAAAGATTCTGGAGGCTAAACTGTAAAGTGAATGACTGAGGGAGTGAAATATTTATTTATTTATTTTATTTATTATTGCATTTCTATACCGCCCTTCTCCCTGAGGACTCAGGGCGGTGTACAGCCAAAATTAAAAAACATGCAGGACAAATATTAAAAAAACAATTAAAAGATATATAAATTTGGCCCAATTAAAACTCATTACCAATTAAAATGTTTAAAACATTTAAAAACAGTTAAAAATTTCATCTTATGTTAGCCTATCAAAGAAAAGGACTGTCAAAGCAAAACAGCCGCCAGCTTGGTCTGTAGTGTGGATGTTTGGGTGGTTTAGGGGTGGGGAATTGTGGTGGGTGGGTGTTTGGGGGATTGTTATGTGTGTTGGACCTGGTCTTTGGGTGTTAAGTGAATTTCGTTGTATGGGTATACTGTGTACAATGACAATAAAGTTATTTATAAAAAAAAAATTGGGCAAAGATACACAGGTGACTAGAAAAGATGATAGGGAAACATGTAAATTTTAAACCTGAACTGTTTTTATTAGGTATACCCTGTTTCCCCTGAAAATAAGACATCCCCTGATAATAAGTCCAATCGGGCTTTTGAGCGAATGAGCTAAAATAAGCCTCCCCCTGAAAATAAGCCCTCCCTGAAAATATTTAAAAACAGAGCTGGAAATCAGGTAAGATGGCAAGAGGAGCTCTATCTTCCTCCACATGCCCCAAAATAATAAGTCCTCCCCCAAAATAAGGCCAAGCACTTATTTTGGGGTTCAGAAAAATATAAGAGAGGGTCTTATTTTTGGGGAAACACAGTAATATCAGAAAAAAGTTGATAAGAGAAATATGTATTTAATACCCTGTTTTCCCAAAAATAAGACATCTCCTGATAATAAGTCCAATCAGGCTTGTGAGCGCATGCGCGAAAATAAGCCATCTCTGAAAATAAGCCCTCTCTGAAAATATTTAAACACATGTGCAGCCTGTCCCCGCCATTTCCTCTGGTTAGGGTTAGGGAGACAGAGCTGGAAATCAGGTAAGATGGCAAGAGGAGCCCCGTCTTGCTCCACGTGCCCCAAAATAATAAGACCTCCCCGAAAATAAGGCCAAGCGCTTATTTCGGGGTTCAAAAAAAATATAAGACAGGGTCTTATTTTCGGGGAAACACGGTATTAAATGTATTGTAATACAGCAGTATTACACAATACTGGAAAAATGAAGATATATCGCGAGGTGACGAGATAGTCAGGAAGATGCTAGATTGTGCAGAAATGGATAGATTGATGATTTTAAAATTAAACAGAAAGAAAAAATATTATCAAACGTGGAATTTCTTTTACCAATGGTTGGAAAAAAGGGGTGGGGATTAAGAATGCAAATTTGTACTGTTAAGCAAATTAAATACCTAGGCAACACAATGTTCATTAAGCACTAAGAAATGTATTTAATAGAAAATCAATTTTAATTTTTTCTAAAAGAAAAAAAGAGAGAGAAGGATTAGGACCAGCGGTGGGTTCCACATATTCTTACTACTGGTTCTAGTAGTAAGAATATGTGTTGAGACTCTTTCTAGAGTCTCAACACCTTTTTTACATCGTGGCGACCAAAACTGGATGCAGGATTCCAAGTGTGGCCTTACCAAGGCATTATAAAGTGGTCTTAACACTTCACGTGTTAAGAGGGATTCTATCCCTCTGTTGATGCAGCCTAGAACTGTGTTGGCTTTTTTGGCAGTTGCTGCCCACTGCTGGCTCATATTTAAATTCTTGTCCACTAGGACTCTAAGACAACTCTCACAGTTACTACTGTTGTCTCTTGACAGAAGACTATTATCCTCCACTCAATTATTCAAAGGGTTGACAATTATCCCACTTGATCCAAGGTAAAAATTAACCATAGTAAGCCTGCCTTGATTGTACCTGTAAACATGACAATGTCCACTGATAAACATAGCAGCGTAGAAGGACAGGAGATCTCAAGTCTTAGATCGCTTGTAAATTTTGTCCTTTTCCTTCACTCCTTAAAAGTTAAATCCAACAGTTTGCAGCTCTCTCCCAGATATGCCACTGGGACAGTCCATAAAGTACCGGAGGCTGCTCTAAACAAGCTGTCAACTTAATTGTGTTTCACTATAAAATTTTATTTCTAACTTGTGCTTGTAAATGACTTGAGTTGCTGAGTCCCCAACCGGAGCCATCAAGTTCAACTCAGTAGGAAAATCCCCAAATAGCCAAATCCTTCTTTATTTAGCCAAGCAGAGCCAGGAAGGCTGTGACACATGTTCAATATTAAATGAAACTCAGAGCACCTTACACCCCCCGCCCCAATCTATTTATATGCGCAGAAGGCACTCGGAGATGTTTCAAGAGCAAACATCGGGCGCTTAAGCAGCATGAAGATGAACAGAGAGATACACAAAGGTCCCTGATTGAGTTCATTAGATATTCTTTTTTAGCTGCTAAAATCAAAGCCCGTTTTGGCTTCAGGTGGGCTTGAGATGCCTTCAAGAAATGAGTCTTTCTTTCTCTCTCTTTTTCATAGTTCATTCAAGTCCATAGATTTTCTACAGTGATGTTCCAATCAAATCCATGGTGGGACCTGAAGTTGAGACATGGTTGAGAGATTTCTCACCAAGCCTGTGCCCAAAGGATGAATGGAATGGAATGGAATGGAATGGAATGGAATGGAATAGAATAGAATAGAATAGAATAGAATAGAATAGAATAGAATAGAATAGAATAGAATAGAATAGAATAGAATAGAATAGAATAGGGTAGGCTAGGGTAGGGTAGGCTAGGGTAGATGATAGATAGATGATAGATAGATGATAAATAGTTAGAAAGATAGATAAATGATAGATAGATGGATGGATGATATAGATGATAGATAGGTGGATGGTAGAAAGATAGATAAAAGATAGATAGATAGATAGATAGATAGATAGATAGATAGATAGATAGATAGATAGATAAATAAATGATAGATAGAGATAGATAGATAGATAGATAGATAGATAGATAGATAGATAGATAGAAAGATAGATAGGTAAATGATAGATAGATATAGATAGATAGATGATAGAAAGATAGATAAATGATAGATAAATGATAGATGATAGGTAGGTAGGTAGGTAGGTAAGTAGGTAGGGTAGTAAGTAGATATAGAGTTGAAGTAATGCAGATTAAATCTAATGGGTGTAAATGACATAAGTTTACATTTGGGAGCAATTGAAACTTGTATGACTGCCAGGAAGAAAAATTCTTCCAAATTGTCTACCACAGTTTTCTTAACATCTTAGCAGCTTGAAGATGTGTGGACTTCAACTCCCAGAATTCCCCCGCCACCCTTCCGGGAGCTGAAATCCACACATCTTCAAGTTGCCAAGGTTGAGAACTCCTGGTCTATCAGTCCCCATTCAACCTGATGAAAGAGAATTTGCTTTTGAATAGGAATTGTCCTACCTTTTGGGACCAAAACCTCTCTGGAATGATTGACAGTTTCTCCAGCTTCCATGTTTCCATTCAACCCCAAGGGAAGACATCAGGAGGGACCTCTTGACTACAGGATGTCCACATGAGAAGTGTTGGAGAACTTGTTCTTCCCATTAAATAAAATAGACCGGGGTAGTATAAAAGTCTCCTGCTTTGAGTAAGGTGTTGGTCTACTCTAGAAGAGCTTCCGAGTTCCCTTCCAGACCTATGATTCTATGGAGACAGATGAACAAATTGTCCACCCAATTTCACCTCCAAAAATTGGGTGGAGAATTTCAAAAAGCCTCATGGAGAAGGCTTCTTCTTAGATAGAGCAGTTTGACCACAGGCTCACATATCTAACCAGGGGTAGGATCCTTTGTTCTCTCTCCTTGAAGAACTTTCATCAGAAGCTCAACAATCAACTGTCTGGGAGAGTTCTAGTTCTGGATATTGAGGATGGAATGCGAAGGCAGAAATGTTCTAAAGTCTCTTTTACAAGAGTCAGATTCTGACTTGGTGGAATATTTGCTCGGACAAAAAGGAACGTTTATTTAGTGTAAAGGAGAGCTGTTTACATTCCTTCTTCCTTGCGTGCTCCAACTGTCCAACTGGAAAGGGAATAATTTCATCTTTTAAAAACACACGGAGGAGACCAAGTGGTTCCTGAGGCTGAGAAGGATGTAAAAAAAAAAACAAAAGACCCCACCCCAATTTCCATTGGGACATCTCATGTCTGGAGACTCCATCGTTCCCAAGAAAAACCACAGTTCAGAAAAAACAGACTTCTTCTTTCACACAATTCCCCATCCTTTTTGCAACTTGGAGTAAGGGGTGATTCAAGGTATCTGTGTTAAATGAAACACCTCTGTGTTTATGAAGAGGGAAAGATAAGTTTCTAGTGGAGTTTTCTCAGTGGTGAAATCCAAACTTTCTTACTACTGGAGATTTTGCGGTATCCTTCTCCTGTTACACCCACCAAGCCACGCCCATCAAGCCATGCCACGCCCACCAACTGGAATAGTACATGGTAACAAGGTCAGTCAATGTATAGGCATAGCAACTAAGTAAGCCAATGAGGGCTGTTTGGGAGCTGAGACTTCCACTCCAGGGGAAGGATATTGCAAAATCTCCAATCCCTCCCTACTCCTGGGAAGGATATTGCAAAATCTCCATTCTCACCCCACTCTGGGGCCAGCCAGAGGTGGTATTTGCCGGTTCTCCGAACTACTCAAAATTTCTGCTACCAGTTCTCCGAACTACTCAAAATTTCTGCTACCGGTTCTCCAGAACCTGTCAGAACCTGCTGGATTTCACCCCTCAGTTTTCTACTTGATGGAGAGGACTTTCCTGGGATTTAGGAGAAGGAAGGTTTGGAACAAGAGATTGGATGTGCATAACATCCTTGTTCACCTGTGTCAGACTATATTCATCAACTGGAATAGGACATGGTAACAAGGTCAGCGAATGTATAGGCATAGCAACTAAGTCAGCCAGTGAGGGCTGTTTGGAAGCTGGGACAAACTGGAGCCAGGGCGTGTCTTAGTCTGCAGCTTCTGAGTCTGTGCAGAGAAAATGAAACTAACTGCTCTCTCCTGCCTTATGTTTTGCTTGTAACTGCTACGTTGGAAGAAATCTGCTGTTGGTATTGTAAATTTACTTCATGTCTTACTGTATATGTATATAAAGAGGTTAATGAATCCTGCTGAATCAGTCTGCCTGTGTGTGCTTTCTGGATTTAATTTCTGCAACAACCTGATCGGCTGAAGGCCCAACATTGAGTCTATACAACATCTGATATACATAAAAAAGGAAGGAAGGGGAAGGAAGCACTTAGTGCCCAAAGAGACCCCTCTAGCAACCTCTGCAGAAGAGGAAGATGCCACGAAGATGCTACTAGACCCATCATGCGAAACCTTCAGGCATTGCCAAAGCATTCCTCTTTCTTTTGTTTCCTTTTACCCTCAGTGCCAGGTAGTCCTCGACTTCTGGTCCCATAGTTGGGACCAGAATTTCCACTGCTAAGCAAGACGGTGGTTACATGAGTTGCACCCGATTTTATGATCTTTATTACCATGGTTGTTAA
The DNA here is from genome assembly GCF_029215685.1 of Pituophis catenifer annectens. Lineage (NCBI taxonomy): Eukaryota > Metazoa > Chordata > Lepidosauria > Squamata > Colubridae > Pituophis > Pituophis catenifer. The sequence continues at coordinate 7,289,293 of NW_027256893.1, forward strand.
ATGAATCACTGCAGTTGTTCAGTAAATCGTGGCTGTAAAGCAAATCCAACTTCCCCGTTGACTTTGTCTGTCGGATGATTGCAAAGGGCAATCACATGACTTTGGGACCTTGCAACCATCATCGTACATGCATGCCAGTTGCTTGAGCACCCAAATTGTGCTCACGTGACCCTGGGGATGCTGGGATGCTTTTTTTTTATACATCGAATGTAGCCCCGCCAACCCACCGGCCCCCATCCTTTGGCCTCTGCCTCCCAGCAATTTACCTCCTTGCAGCAAGCAGCTCCTTTCAGCTTCAGCACAGCCTGATTAGCACAAGCAGCTGATTGTCAGTTGGATAGGCCTCCCGACCCTCAGCTGTTTCAGGCTGCAGGGATTGTCATTGCCTATTGCTGCTTTGGGCCTCCACTGTTTGCTGCAAGGAGGCAAATTGCTGGGAGGCAGATTTCTTTTTCTTGTGCTAATCAGGCTGTGCTGAAAATGAAACTAAAGCAGGCTGCTTGCTGTTTGCTGCAAGGAGGCAAATTGCTGGGAGGCAGAGGCAGATTTTTTTTTCTTGTTTTCCTCCCCCCCAAAAATAGGTGTGCTTTATAATCTGGAGGGTCATATACTCTGAAAAATACGGTAATCGTCGGTGACTCAAATGCTGTAGAAGTGGGATCAATGTCCCAGATTAGCCTCAAAGTGAGCAAGATCAAGGAATGATTATATGGCTGGTAGAGTTTGGCATGAAGAGTTGGCTCATTTATCAGATGTACTAGCAAGTGTGATGTAGGAGAAAAACACTCAGAGACTGGGGTAGGAGTCAAGAGAGTAATCAGCCTAGAGTCATTACGTTCCCACAAACAGTCTGACTCTAAACCTTCTTGAATTAGGTTAACTCTTATCTAGCATCAATGTAGTGCTGTTGACTAGATTACTCTGTATAGGCATGAGCAATAAAACAATTTAGCTGGAGTTTAACCTGTGGTCCTGATTCTTCACACCTGACATGTATCCCATTATCACAGATCCTGACAATGTTAACCTTTGTTTCATTTGAAACTGCCCCAGAAACACCCACAACTAGGAGATAGCACACGGGGGGGAGGGGGGGATATGTACCCAACAAGTGACCTCACACAATATTTTAAAAATAGAGAAGTCAATTCTTCAGATCCTTATTTGGTGTGGAGGAATAGCAGCAGATCTGAGATCTGGAGCTCTGTTTATACAGGAGACACGAACAAGCGAAGCCGTATTTGCGAAATACCTTGACCTCCCCTTTCACTCTGGCTGCTGTAATTCAGACGATCACTAAATAAATCTCATCTTTTGGGACAGCTTGTTTAACAGATCCCTGGGAAGGTAGCAAGTTGGTCCTTGCATTCTCAGACAGCGGAAAGCAAAAGGAACAGAGGAAGGGACATTTTCATGCACCATAGTTTTGTCTGCTCTAGGAAAATTGCAACCCGCAAGATTCTCAGGTGTAAAGAATCGTTAGGTTGCCGTTCAGAAGATTTATTGCTCAAGTGAGCCTCTACATCTAGTCAACGAAAGTTCAGTCGTGAATTGGTGATTCAAGAGGGATTGGGCTTAGACCATTTGTGGGAATATAACAACTCGGTGGCTCAGTGGCTAAGATGCTGAGCTTGTCGATCGAAAGGTCAGCAGTTCGGCGGTTCGAATCCCTAGTGTCACATAACGGGGTGAGCTCCCATTACTTGTCCCAGCTTCTGCCAACCTAGCAGTTCGAAAGCACGTAAAAAAGGCAAGTAGAAAAATAGGGACCACCTTTGGTGGGAAGGTAACAGCATTCCATGCACCTTTGGTGTTTAGTCGTGCTGGCCACATGACCACAGAGACATCTTCGGACAGCGCTGGTTCTTCAGCTTTGAAACGGAGATGAACACCGCCCCCTAGAGTTAGGAATGACTAGCACATATGTGCAAAGGGAATAACTCTAGACTGATGATTCATTTAACTCTAATGGGGCTATCTCTTTAAAAAGTGACATTATTGCAATCTATCTTGCATACCAGTATGGTATGGTGGGGAAAGTATTGTATTAGAATAGAGATGGGCAATTAACAGAGACCCACCCAATCCAAGTCCATCCTCAGAGATGGAAGCACAATGGCTCACTGTGAGCTATGCCCACTATCTCAGCCCAACCTATTTTATGGGGCTGTTCAGAGGTGATATTCAGTCGGTTCAGACCGGTTCACCCAAACCAGTAGTGGAAATTGTGGGGGGGGGGCCGCCCCGGCTCTATGCCATCCTATTTAGGCACGTTTTTGAGGCCAGGCGTATGCACGGATGGTGAATGCGTGAGAAAAATGCATGTGAAGAATGCCAGACGTATGTGTGGAAGGCAGGCGTGTGCGCGAACCGGATGCGTGCGCAGCAAACCAGTAGCAACATAATGTAAAACCCACCGCTGGGGCTGTTGCTAGGCAGATAAAAGCAAGGAGGAATCCAATGTTAATTTCTTTGACCTCCCAGGGGGAGAAGAAAAAAAAATAGAGCCATAAATCAAAATGGCCGTGTTTATGCCTGGAAATTCTGAGAGATGTAATCATGGTTCGACTGGAAGCCAACTTGATTTCAAACAAAAGTAAAATATCAAGGAACGGTTGGTCAGAACTGCACGACGATTTCGGTTGACATATTCCAATGTTATTTTGCCTGAGCAACATACAGGACCCAGTCTATTATATACACTGCTCTTTCTCCAAGGACTTCAAGATGGCATAAACAACTTTGTGAGGCGGGTGAGGGAGAAAGACACAAATAGCCCAATGTGCTTTCTGAGTTTGAACCTCTCCATTTCTAGTCCAACGTACCAGGCGTGGTATTCACTTACCATCGCTACCGGTTCGCAAATGTGAGCGCATCTCCGCGCATAAGCAGAGCATCAAAAACGGGATGTGATGATGTCCGGGTGGGTGGGCGGAGCCTACCACAGCCACCGCTACTGATTCGCCCAAACCAGATAGAACCGGCTAAATACCACCACTGCAATGTACTAGCCATACCTCAGTGATCCTATATGGGGATTATGGGGGCGACACGGCGCACTCATGTAACACCTCTCCTGTGCGAGCTCCACTGGCTCCCGGTGGTCTTCCGGGTGCGATTCAAGGTGTTGGTTACCACCTTTAAAGCGCTCCATAGCTTAAGACTGGGGTATATACGAGATCGCCTTCTGCCACCGATAGCCTCCCACCGGCCAATACGCTCCCACCGAGAGGGGCTCCTCAGGGTGCCATCGGCCAAACAATGTCGACTGGCGACCCCCAGGGGGAAAGCCTTCTTTGTGGGGGCACCTGCCCTCTGGAATGAGCTGTCCCTAGAGGTTGGTATGATCCCCGACCTGCGTACCTTTCGCCGCGCCCTGAAGACTCTTTTATTCCAACAAGCCGGGCTGGCCTAATAGGAATTTTAAATTGGGTGTCTGTTAGCTTTTAATTTTGTGGGCCAAATTTTTCTATATTTGTTTTTAAATTGTTTTTAAATTTTGTAAGTGTATATGTGTTTTAAGATGGCTGTACACCCCCCTGAGTCCTTTGAGAGAAGGGCGGTATAGAAGTGTAATAAAATCTAAATCTAAATCTAAATATGGAAACAGTAATTTGATACGGTAGCACTAGCAATAAATAGGAAAAAAACACTAATATGGCTCTATTTCTTTATACTGCACTGGTAAGACTGTGCGTGGAATACTGCGTTCACGGGTGGTATCATGATAGAAAAAGGTGCTGAAACTCTAGAAAGAATGTAGAGAAAATGGTTAGGGGACTGGACCCATATGATGAATGACTGGAACAGAAGCCAAGTTCCATTTCATTTTGTTGATGCTTAAATTGAATTAAAATTAAATACAGTTAATATGATTACCTCCAGGCATAGATTTAATCATGTCCCTCCCCCCTTCTTTGACATTCAAAATTAAAATGTGGTGTTGATTACGGATGTGTCTGGGAGTTGTTTGCAAGGTTTTGTGAGACTGCAAGAAGCTCTTATCCATTGAGGCTTCTTAGACGTTATTTCCTCAGAATAATGGGTTCCATTGATTTTCGCTTTTCTTACTCTCTCCCGTGAACCTGTTGGAACTTGGGAGTAGAGAGCTAAATGTTGGCACAAGACCTATTGTAAGCCATTCAAAACGATTTCACAGAAGAGGGGTTATGTTTTGAGAGATAGCGTTTCGCTTTTTCACAAGGATCATGAAACTGATTCTGATTTAGGCTCAGGTGCGTGATTAATCAGTGAATTAGATAGAATTAGGAAAAAAAAAGTTATTTAATTCCTTCTTCAATTTTGACACCGCCCAATTCCAACCAACTCTGGACAGCTCACAAAATAAAGGCTAGGATAAATAAGGATGCAATAAAATGAATCGAAACAGAATGTAAAATTCGCAACCCAGCGTTGTAACATTTCCTTTTCAGCATCCCCACTGCTGTGAACTTTGTTGAATCCAGATTCAAAAACAGTCTCTCATGAATTTCAAAGGCCGAACGGAGGGGTTAGGCATGCTTGAACAAGATAAAAGATAATAAAGCGCATCGCAACGCAAATATAAAGTTATTGCAACCCAATACTGCAACCCTCATTTTCTGTATTGTCCTCTTCCCAAAATGACAAGAGATCTGATTCAGTGGTGGGTTTCAAAAATTTTTACTACCTGTTCTGTGGGTGTGGCTTAGTGGGCGTGGCATGGCTTGGTGGGCGTGGCTTGGTGGGCGTGGCAGGATACTGTATTAAAATCTCCATTCCCACCCCACTCCAGGGGAAAGTTACTGCAAAATCTCCATTTCCTCCTGATCAACTGGGACTCGGGAGGCAGAGAATAGATGGGGGCGAGGTCAGTCAGAATTTTTACTACTGGTTCTCCGAACTACTCAAAATTTCCGCTACCGGTTCTCCAGAATTGGTCAGAACCTGCTGAAACCCACCTCTGGGTTGCTTGCACTCAACACGCTAAACCTGGTTTGTGTCAATTAGATTTTTGTGGCATCATGGCTAAAGCCAGCTCATATATGAGTTTCTGGTTTGGTTGCAATGTGCAAGCCGAGAAAATGAGTTTCTTCAAATAATCAGGTTGGGTTTAAAATGGAGTGTGAATGAAATGGGCGAGGGCTTCAGTTGTGCATCATTTTCCCTGGTGATTTTTTTTTTAATGTTTAAATAAAAAGCAGCGAAGCCGGGGTGATGCTGAAGGGAAGATGAGCAAGAGCCTGATTTGATCTGAGCAGACAAATGGAAGAGGAAGGGCAGAGGTCAAGCAATCACTCCGTCCCCTCCCCCAAGTGTTTTTCTGCTCACACTGTGGCCTGAAGCTACTTTTCATTTCTTTTAAAAACAAGCTGTCTGGAGAAAGAGACACAGAACAAGAATGTCATGTCCAGCTTCGCTCATCACTTCGGAGCTGGAGGACAAGGTCTCAATTGATTTGATTTATCCACAGACCCCTACTAGCACAAATACTCCAGTAATAAATCTTTTCGTCATCGCAATCCTACAGAATCAATCCGGCTAAAACTCTGGCCTCTCCGCCACCTATGGCCACTCTCAAAGGGGGATGTCGTATGACAGGGGTCTCTAACTTTGGCAACTTGTGGACTTCAACTCCCACCTTTTCCCAGCCATCTTAGCATATGTTGGAATTTGAAGTCCACAAGTCTTAAAGTTGCCAAGTTTGGAGACCCCTGGTCAGGGGTAGGCTTCAAAAATTTTAATAAGAGGTTCTCTGCCCGGTTGCTGGATGGGTGTGGCCATGGTGGGCGTGGCCTAGTCAGCCTCCTGCACCATGGTGGGAGGGGAGATGTTTTCGCCGTCCGGGGCTCTGGAGGTTTTCCTCAGGCCTCCGGGAGGGCGAAAATGGCCTCCCCAGGCTCCAGAGGCCCTCTGGAGGCCGGAAACGGGCAGTAGGCTTTTTTTTTTGCCCTCCCAGAGCCTCTGTGCATGCACTGCACTTACCTGCATCCAAAACGGGCCATGTGGGGACTCCTGGGAGGGGCGGGGCAGGGTGGGAGGGGCCAGCTAAGATTTGGGGGTTCTCCAAACTGCACAGAAACGTAGCTAGAGGTTCTTCCGAACCCCTGCGAACCCCCAGCAGCCCACCCCTGCCCCTTGTTATAGGAAATGGAAATTGTCTGTTGAATCTTCAGAGGCTGCAGAGTTAAATAATAGCTAAGGAAGAATTTCCCCAACAGTGAGAACAATGAATCAATGGAACAGTTCGCCTCCTGGACCTATGGGTTCTCCATCACTGGAGGCTTTTAAGAAGAGTCTGGACAACCATTTGTCCAGGATGATATAGGACAGGGGTCGGCAACCTTATGTCAGCATTCTGATGCTGCCATAAAAAGGAGGAGACGAGGCTTGACTTTTCACCTACTTATTTTCTCTGTAGATAATATCCCCTAGGAGATGGGAGGGGAGGGGGGAACATTCCTGTGGGGTGAGGTCAGAAGCTGGGGAGACTGACTTGGAAGATGGCCAATGAGAAGATGAGAATTGGGGAACGGAAAGGGAATGGTTTGGGGGTCAGAGGGTTAGTATCGGCTATGACGAGGTCGGGGCCAGATCTGTCATACTCAATAAATGGAATGTTTCAGCAAAGATTAATTGTTTGGGAGTGCAATTTATTTGAGATGACATCGAAACCTGACACCTTAAACACTCAAACCCTCCCCCACCCCCCACCCCCCGTTCAATTCTGGATCCGACCGGAAGTCCGGGTCCCTCACCATAGAGTCTCCTCCTAGCACGGCGTCCTTTTTCCTCTACCTATCCTAACTGAAAGCCCTATCAATTGTGGAGCCGACTGGTGACAGGGAGCCGCAGCAGAGGGATGAAAGAGCCACAGGCGGCTCCAGAGCCACGGGTTGCTGACTCCTGATATCGGATCTCCTGCTCAAGCAGGGGATTGGATCAAAAGACCTCCCAGATCTCTTCCAGCCCTATGATTCTCTGATTCATCCCTTTGCTGGTGAGTTTTTTTCTGAGGCATTTTCCATGATCAGTGTTTGAGCTCTCCAACAAGATTACATTCTCTCTTGACATCCCAGGGCAGGCCTCCAAGCCTCCAGAAGCATCATTTATCTATGAACGTTCCTTACCAAATGACAGAAGTGGGCATTCACTGATCTGAGAAAACAGCTGCGTCTTGACTCAGAGCAGCTGGATCTCGAGAAAGCCTCCTCCTTGCTGGTCTGCTGCATTCAAAGGCCTGGTTTATTATTATTTTTTTTTTATTGCTCCTTCACAATATTCCACCCACTCTTGTTCTCAGCCCGCTGAGGTTTCATTCACCGACTTCCACCTTTGCAATTATGCTTGGCTGCATCCACTTCAGCTATTAAAAAAAATAATATATTGCAGAACCGAAGCATGAAGCATAACTTTTTTTCCCCCATTCAGGTTATTTTGCATCTGTATGACCTTCGTAATGGACTTGGGTCTTGAGAAAGAGTCACTCATTGTCCAGAGGGGTATCGAGATTCCCCTTCAGAGCAACTTCTGATGATGATAAAGGATGATGGGGGGGGGGGCTTTCAGGAGAGGAGACAGAGATCAACCCTTCTTGCAAAGACACAATGGCATCAAAGAAGCCCGTGAAAAATCCAGCCAACCTTCGTTTTGAATTTTATCTTAAATGCTCACACAGAGGCTTTGTGTTCACTAAGGGCTGTAGAATCGAAGGCCACAAAAGGAATTGGAATGAGAAAATGTGCACCATATTTAAGATTCGGCAGCAAAAACTGACACTCTCTCGCTCTCCCTCTCTCGCTCTCGCTCTCGCTCTCCCTCTCTTCTGTCTCTCTCCCGCTCCCTCTCCCTCTCTCTCCCCTCTCCTGTCTCCCTCTCCCCTTTCCCCCTTTCCCCCTTTCCCCCTCCCTCTTTCCCTCTCTCTCCCTCTCCCTCCCTCCCTCTCTCCCTCTCTCCCTCTCTTTCTCTCTCTCCCTCCCTCCCTCTCTCTCTTCAGTCTCCCTCTCTCTCTCTCCCCATCCCCTTTTCCCCCTCCCTCTTTCCCTCTCTCCCTCTCCCTCCCTCCCTCTCCCCTCTGTCTCCCTCTCTCCCTCTTTCCCTCTCTCCCTCTCCCTCCCTCCCTCTCCCCTCTCTCTGTCTCCCTCTCTCCCTCTTTCTCTCTCTCTCCCTCCCTCCCTCTCTTTTCTCTCTCTCCTCTCTCTCCCTCTCTGTCTCTTTCTCTCTCATTCCCTTTCTCCCTCCCTCCCCCTCTTTCTTTCTCTCTCTCCCTTTCCCTCTCTCTCTCTTCTCTCTCTCTAGTAGGAAGTCGGGACTCCTCCTTCTTCTCCAGGATATTTCAGCCTATCTAGACAACGTTTGACTGCATCTTTCTACGTAAAGGCCAAAGATAACCCTGATCAGAAAGGATGAGTAGGAGTATTTACTACTTTTCTCTTCCTCACTCAAAGAGCAATCAAGGAAGAAACAAACCAACCCCCAATCAAAGTGGGTGGGACTTCCCCGTTCACTGATGATGTTGCTAAGCTTGGTGATGAAACTTCTGCGAGAAGAAAGGCAATTTCAGAGAACACGATGGTTTTTCTCTATTTTAAGATATGGCTGAGATGGGTTTTCTACCTATTTCACATTTGGAGGATGTTCTGCTAATTTGCTCCTGACCAACTTCACAGAATGGATGTGCGTTTATCTTATATGCCACCAAGTTTGTTTGTTTGTTCAGTTTCTACAGCCACCCAACTCAAGCAAGTGACTCTGGGCAGTTTACAGTTCTAAAATTCTAAAACAATTTAAAAGACATTAAAACCATAAAAACATTCCCTAAATAAGTATAAACAGTTTAAATGAATTTGACAGTCTACTGTAGTGGCCACAATTGTGGAAATCTTTTGGGGAAAGTGTATTTTTGAGGTTTGATGGCTAATAACACCACTTTTTTTTTTTTTTGGTGTTTCAAGATAATCCTATTCCACTGCTGGAATGGCCTGGGAATAGCCCAGACCTTCACCCAATTGAAAATCTATGGAGCCGACTAAAGAAACTGGTTAGTCAGAAGCGACCCAGCAATAAAACCCAGTTAATAGAAGCCATCATTCAATCTTGGTTTCACATGATAACAGCTGCAGAACTAAAAGACTTGGTTCACTCCATGGGAAGACGTTGTAAGGCCGTCATTCATGCTAAAGGTTACCCAACTAAGGATTAACTGACATGGTGCTCATTTTTGTATATCTCGTTTCACTTTTCTTCTTTATACTGTAACTGCTATTCTAATAGCAAATCCTTCATAAAAGTTATTGCATTACATTCTTGATTAAATTATCTTTCCACTGATGTATAATTTTAGGGTACTACTCCCAAAAAAAAAAAAAACCCAGTGATGTCATTAGCTAGTTTTAGAAAATATATTTTTCCCAAAAGGTTTCCACAAATTTGGCCACTACTGTATATATTTGATTGACAGAGGAAGTAAGGAAGAAAGCTCTGAACGAGTGGTGAACATCAAGAGATGAAGGGGTGGGTTACCGTCTCATTTCATATTGTTGCTTGATTCAATATGATGCATGATGATCATTATCCTGAAGGTCCAGAGTGCATTTTTTAAAATTTGCCTGTAGATTTGAGGTCCAGTTCTTATTGGTCAATAAAAAATGTGCTGAAGCAGTGAGCATCAGATGGTTTCCTTGGCCTGCCTTTAAAAGTTAGCTGGTAAGGAAAGAGACAAAGCTACTAAGATTGTTGGACGAGCGGGTACAAAAACAGGCTGGGAAGTGATTGAAACCTGAGAAACAAGGCTCCTTGTCAGTCAACAGGAGTGCTGATTTACCCCCATCTTATCAAATACTTAGAAGGCAAGGGCTTGGCACGGAGGTGGGTTTCAGCAGGTTCTGACCAGTTCTGGAGAACCGGTAACAGAAATTTTGAGTAGTTCGGAGAATCGGTAGTAAAAATTCTGACTGGCCTCGCCCCCATCTATTCTCTGCCTCCTGAGTCCTAGCTGATTGGGAGGAAATGGGGATTTTGCAGTAACCTTCTCCTGGATTGGGGAGGGAATGGAGATTTTACAGTATCCTTCCCCTGCCACGCCCACCAAGTAACTCCCACCAAGCCATGTCACGCCCACTAATCCACACCCACAGAACCCATAGTAAAAGAAATTGAAACTCGCCACTGGCTTGGCAGCACAAAGAGACAACAGCCAATGACTTAATAGCTAGTCTTCAACACCCCAATCAACAATTAAAAAACTATATATAAAACAGCCACCATATAAATACCACACACAGAATAGCCCCAAGCACACACTCTGCTAGAGAGAAGTTCCCTGAGGATGGGTTCCAGCATGAATCCAAAAGATCAGAAGACTAAACCTCTGGTCCAGTGGTGAAATCCAAATTTTTTTTACTACCAGTTCTGCGCTACTAGTTCTCCGAACTGCTCAAAATTTCCAGTACCGGTTTTACAGAACCTGTTAGAACCTGCTGGATTTCACCCCTGCTCTGGTCCCGGTGACTGACCGAGACTGGATCCTGCAATATTATCCTGGGACATGTATATTCTCATTCATTCATTCATTCATTCATGAGACAAAGCTTAGAGCCAGCCTGGAAATCTCCAAGTGAAGGAAGTAAGCATGCCTTCGGTTACAAATTCATCTGCAAAATCACCATCTTCTCCCACCTTGACCCATATCTTCCTTTCTATGTTGGTGTGTTGGTGTGTGCATGCACATTGCCGGTTGGTGGAAATCCACCATAGGGATTTAATCATCCCTCTTCATCTGCCTGCAAAATAGCCTCAAGAGAAAGTTCAGCCACAGATTGGAAATTGCAGAGTTCTCCACCCCGCTGGAAAAACCAACAAGTTGTCCTATGTGTACAAATAGAACAGATTTATTGTGACACCCACTTTTCATGGACACAATAAATTTAACAGTATTTAATCTGCCATGGCAGTTTTACTTGGTTGGACGGTAGGAAAATAACACAGCTACCCTTCTGGAGATCATTATGAACTGTCATAAGATTTTATTATTCCTCCTGGCTCCCCACCTCTGCTTGGGCAATATCCTTATGACCTTAAATTGTAAGTCTATACCAGGGGTGAAATCCAGCAGGTTCTGACAGGTTCTGGCAAACCGGTAGCGGAAATTTTGAGCAGTTCGGAGAACCGGCAAATACCACCTCTGGCTGGCCCCAGAGTGGGGTGGGAATGTAGATTTTGCAATATCCTTCCTCCAGGAGTGGGGTGGGAATGGAGCTTTTGCAGCATCCTTCCCCTGGAGTGGGGTGAGAATGGATATTTTGCAGTATCCTTCCTCTGCCACGCCCACCAAGCCATACCACACCCACCACGCCACACCCACAGAACCGGTAGTAAAAAAAAATTGGATTTCACCACTGGTCTATACTGCAGTGGTGGGCAACAGGCAGCCACAGAGACCCCTGAACCCACCCCTCTCACCAGAGTTGGCAAAACTGGCAGGCTTTACATCAGAGGTGTCAAACTCAATTTCATTGAGGGCTGCATCAGGGTTGCATTTGCCCTTGGGTGTGTGTGTGTGTGTGTGTCACTCATGTCAGGGGCGCCTGTGGTAGCCTGAGTGCTCTCCAAGCAAAAACGGGTTCCTGGGCTCTGTTTTCGGCTGCGACGGCCACCACTGGCATAGGCATCACAGGCCAGTCCTTTGCTGTTTCCAGGACGGCCCTGTGGGCCAAATCTAACTACCTCATGGGCCGTATGCAGCCCCCGGGGTCTTCAGTTTGACATCCCTGCTTTACACTATATTTAGGGTGGAAGACACAAAACCTAAAAGTATCTTAAAATAGGTTTTAAAACAATGTTTTAAAAGGAAAGGACGGGATCTCCGAACAACGGACCTATATCTTTCAAACGTCCTGGAAACCAGGGAACTACCAGAGAACTGGAAAAGAGTTGAAGCGGTCTTCATCTTTTAAAAAAAATGGGGAAGTCTATTCTAATGAAGAGAAGGACTAGGAGCAGTGGCGGGTTGCTCCCGGTTCGCACCGGTTCGCAAGAACTGGTAGTAAAAATTTGTAGTAGTTCAGATAACCAATAATAACATTGACTGGCCATGCCCCTGAACTGGTCCCCGGCCCGGTCGTCACTCGCTTACCCCGCCCACCACATCAGAGTTTTTTTAAAAAAAAACTTTTAAAAGCATTTTTTCTATAACCTCTTCGGCCGAAAAAATGCTTTTAAAAGTTTTTTTAAAAAGCCTCTGATGATTGCGCAGCTCATCTGGGATCGTCAGAGGCTTTTAAAGGCATTTTTTCTACAACCTCTTCAGCCAAAGAGGTTGTAGAAAAAAAATGCCTTTAAAAGCCTCTGACGATCCCAGATGAGTTGCCTGATCGTCAGAGGCTTTTAAAAGCATTTTTTTCTGCAACCTCTTAAGGTTGTAGGAAAAATGCTTTCAAAAGTAAAAAAAAAAAAAATTGGCCACGCCCACCCAGTCACATTACCCCCTACCAAGCGACACCCACAAAATAAGCCACACCCACAGAACTGGTAATAAAAATTTTAGAACCCACCCCTGACTAGGAGTGACATAATAGAGGTGTTCCAATATTTGAGGGGTTGTCAGAAGGATTGTGCTAATCCTTCCCTCTCAGTCCTAAAAATAAAAATAGAATAATAGAATTGGAAGGGACCTTGGAGGTCATCTAGTCTAACTCCCCTTCTGTTCTGCCCCAACTCCAGATTCCTGAGGATATTGACACACACCAACAGTCCTTATTAAATTTATTAAGTAGCAAGAATAAACCAAAGTCCGGCAAAGGTTGGCAACCAGCCCAGAAAACAAGATATGATAAGACTTTTCCAAAAATGCTCTGATGATAATTACAAGTTGTTTCCAGCAAGAAACTTACTAACCGTGTGTGACTTAAATAGGCTAAAGGAGTGGCCAATTATCCTCAAGCCTTACTCTCGAGGAGATCTCCTCCTCCTGAGTAGCCACTCCTGCCTTTTGGCAGCCCTGCGTGCTCGAGCATTGAGGAGAGGCTCCTCCACTTCGCTCTCTCCACTGGAAGGAGCCTCTGGAGGTTCTGAAGGCCCTGGCTAAGTCTCTGCCTCTGGCACCACATCCTCTTCAGCCTCCTCGCTGTCCGACGTGAGCGCCGGCTGCGCAGGCTGCTGGCGCGACACCACACCAGCCTCCTCGTCGTTGGGATCAGCCATGATCCGCGCAGGCCGCTGGCGGGCCACAACACCTTCCTTCCTTCCTTCCTTCCTTCCTTCCTTCCTTCCTTCCTTCCTTCCTTCCTTCCATCCATCCATCCATCCATCCATCCATCCATCCAGTATTGCAGGCTGACTCTGCCCACTGCCAGCAGTTCGATCCTGACCGGCTCAAAGTTGACTCAGCCTTCCATCCTTCCAAGGTGGCTAATATGATGACCCAGATGGTTGGGGGCAATAGGCTGACTCTGTAAACCACTTAGAGAGGGCTGGAAAGCAATGTGAAGCAATATATAAGTCTAAGTGCTATTGCTATAATGCAGGCAGTTTCTCTGTAGGCTTGCCAGCATGTCCATGGTCACACGCTCCTCCAAGCAAAGGTGACAAAATGGCAGGAAGAGTATTGAAACAAAAGACTCTGTGGAATAACCGCCGTGCACAGATCATTTCTTTAAAAAGCCTACTCTGAACCATGAAAACAACATTCTCTGGGGAATTCTACTCTGGGAAAACAGCTGGAGAATTCATCCCTCCTGTGGAGACATTTGGTGGAATTGTCCCCGGAGGTTTTCTGCTCACAACATTCTGCACTCTGAAAATGTCAATGATGTGCAGCTTTTATTTATATTTCATTTTATTTTATTTTGTCAAAGGAAGTCATCTTCATGGGCCAAAAAAGAACTGGAGATGGATTCCAATAGGACCAGGGGTGTAATCCAGAAGGTTCTGACAGGTTCTTGAGAACCGGTAGCGGAAATTTTGAGTAGTTCGGAGAACCGGCAAATACCACCTCTGGCTGGCCCCAGAGTGAGGTGGGAATGGAGATTTTGCAATATCCTTCCCCCAGGAATGGGGAGGAAATGGAGATTTTGCAATATCCTTCCTCCAGGACTGGGGAGGGAATGGAGATTTTGCAGTATCCTTTCCCTGCCATGCCCACCAAGCCACACCACACCCATAGAACCGGTAGTAAAAAAAATTGGATTTCACCAATGAATAGGACAGTCGGACATTTTTATCTGTCTTGAACATTCTTCCTTCCATGAACAAACATCGTAACTGTGTAAATGAAAATAAAGAACTGATGAATCAGACCCCAGCAGGCAAAAGGACTTGAGTTTCCTAAATAATTGTGGGTTTGCCTAGATTAAGAAAGCTTTTCTCTCTCTCTCTCTCCCCGTCTTGATTTACTCATAATCAATTGTAATATCTTTGATGTCTTTATAATCCTCTTGTTTTTCAGGGGTTGAACAAGAGAGCAAAAATCCTCTTCTACTTTTTTTAACCCTCAACCTCCCCTTCACCCAAGCTTCGTTGATTTGTAACTGGTGGGGAGGAAGGGCAGGATATGAGCTTTTAAATCACAAAATTCACAATTAAATAAGATCACCCTACTGGCCTATTGGGACACACCAGGGAAAAAGATTGATAGGGGACTTCATGAGTAATGCTACGAGTTTGTCATGGTGGTGCCACCATGTCCTGGTTCTTGGCAAACGTGCCTCTTCTCTGTCAGGATGTGCAAATGACATTGTCCTGTTTTGATCTCTATCAATTTGAAGCCAATCGAGCAAAGAAGACAAGAGGGACCCATCAGGAATCCCAGAGAAGAAGTCTGGAAACTGAGGGCAAGAAGAACCTTGATCTGAATTGAGCAAAGCAGAGAGCAGGGTGGTTTCAAAACCACCTCAGATGTTGGGAAGATGAAGAAGATGGCCACCTGAGTGAAGCCCCACCTGCAGGGGTTAACCATTCTGAGCCTGAGGGAGAGGCCAAGCATGTCATCAGTCTCTTTATGCCCTCAAGAGATCTGAGTCCATCCCTCCTTGATTTCCGTTGACTCTTATCTACCACCAATTTGCCTTGACTATCAGTAGCTCGGATTCTTGAATGAGAGAATAACAGAATTGGAAAGGACCTTGGAGGTCTTCTAATCCAACAGCTTGCTCTGGCAGGAAATACCTATACCTATATATATACCATTTCAGACAAATGATTGTCCAATATCTTCTTAAAAACTTCTGGTGTTGGAGCATTCACAACTTCTGAAGGCAAGTTGTTCCACTGATTAATTGTTCTAACTGTCAGGAAATTTTTCCTTAGTTCTAGGTTGCTTCTCTCCTTGATTCGTTTCCACCCATTGCTTCTCGTTTTACCCTCAGGTGCTTTGGAGAATAGCTTGACTCCCTCTTCTTTGTGGCAGCCCCTGAGATATTGGAAGACTCTGCTATCATGTCACTGTCAGCATTCTGATGCTGCCATAAAAAGGAGGAGATGAGGCTTGACTTTTCACCTACTTATTTTCTCTGTAGATAATATCCCTTAGGAGATGGGATGGGAGGGGGACATTCCTGTGGGTTGAGGTCAGAAGCTGGGGAGACTGACTTGGAAGATGGCCAATGAGAAGATGAGAATTGGGGAATGGAAAGGGAAGTATTTGGGGGTCAGAGGGTTAGTATCAGTTACGACGAAGTCGGGGCCAGATCTGTCGTACTCAATAAATGGAATATTTCAGCAAAGATTAATTGTTTGGGAGTGCAATTTATTTATTATTATTATTTTTTTAATTTGATTTATATGCCGCCCTTCTCCGGAGATTCAGGGCGGCTTACAATGTGCTCAGCAATAGCCTTCATCCTTTTGTACATTTATACAAAGTCAGCTTATTGCCCCCACAACTGGGTCCTCAATTTTCGAAACCTGACAGTCACCCCTAGTCCTTCTTTTCATTAAACCAGACATACTCAATTCCAGCAGCCCTTCTTCATATGTTTTAGCCTTCAGTCCCCTAATCATCTTCGTTGCTCTTGTCTGCACATTTTCTAAAGTCTCAACATCTACAGGAAAGCTGCCTGGGTGACTAATCACCAGGAGATGGTGAATTCTAGTCCCAGCTTAGGCATTAAAACCATCCAGGTGACTTTGGACCCATCAACAGGAGACCTGAATAAGCTTGTACTCATTTGAATAGCCTTGGTTCCTGATTTCTTGCACCTGACATCAATAGTCGGTTTCACTTACCTTCGCTACCGGTTCGGAACTGTGAGCACGCATGGCCCTTCTGCATATGTGCAAAACCTTCTGCACATGCGCAGAGCATCTGTGATGATGTCCTGGTGGGTGGGCGGAGCCACCCACTGCCGCCGCTACCAGTTTGCCTGAACCAGGGCGAACCGGTGGAAACCCACCACTCCCTGACACCACTTCTTTTTATCTGAGTCCCATCACAGGCATGAAAAAGGGGATGGGGTTTATTCATTTTGGCACAATCATATATAAATAAACTCATCCTAGAATTAAAAGAAAAAGATGATTCGGAATACTATGAGGTTTGGGAAAAATGGTATAGGTGGATAGACAATAGAAATAAAAATAGGTAATATACACAAGGAAGTTGAGGATTTGACATTAAATATATAAATATGTATAGAATGTATATATTACATGAAGGGTTAATCCAATGGATACAAAAATGACACTGTCTGTTTGACTATATACTAGAGCAGTGATGGCTAACCTTTTTGCCATCGTGTGCCAAAAGCGGGGAGAGTGCGGTGGGGTCACACGCACACGTGCCCACATTCATAATTCTATGCACCCCACCCCCCCGTGCTCCTCCCGCTTTTGGCACGTGACAGTCCGGTGGGCCCGGTAGACCCATTTTTTGCTCTCCCCAGGCTCCAGAGCCTTTCTAGGAGCCTGGCCAGGACAAAAACGGCCTTCCTCACCCTCCCAGAGGCCCTCTAGAGGCCAGAAACAGTGTGTTTCCTGGCTTCTGGTGGGCCCAAAAGGCCTGAAAATCAGCTGGGTGGTGCACGCATGCGTGCCAGAGCTGACCTCGCGTGCCCACCGATATGGCTCCATGTGCCACCTGTGGCACCCGTGCCATAGGTTCGCCATCATGGTACTAGAGTGTGATGGCGAACCTATGGCACGTAGTCATATCAGTGGGCACGTGAGCTCAGCTCCGGCGTGCATGTGTGTGCTGGCCAGCTGATTTTCAGGCCAGAAGTAGGGAAACAGGCTGTTTCCAGCCTCCGGAGGATCTCCGGGGGGTGTGGGGAAGGCCGTTTTCATCCTCCCCAGACTCCTAGAAAGGCTCTGGAGGCTGGGGGGAGCAAAAAATGGGCCTTCTGTACCATCTCATTCCAGGAGTGGAGGGGGTGTGTGGGCGTGCATAGAATTATGGGTGTGGGCACACGCGCACGTGACCCCCCCACCTCCTGGCACACGATGGCAAAAAGGTTAGCCATCACTGTATTGGAGTTATGGAAAAGAAAAACTACAATAAAAATTAATTTCAAAAAAAGAAAAGAAAATGGGGATGGGATTCCACACAGTCAAAAGTGCCATCTTGACTTTTGATCCTCCCCTTTGGATGTTCCTGTAGAGGTGGCTTTGGAACACAGCTCCACCTATCAAAGATTGACCAAGAGCGCAACTAATAGCCCCCTTGGCCATGTCAGGGGTGGGGTGGGGAAGAGAGGGTTGTTGACAGGCCTGCACAACTCTCACTCTTTTATCTCACTGATTTCACAACCGCTTGGCGAATCACCAAAACTCTTATTCTATTAGATTGCAAAAACTGACAATAAAACCTCCCTGGGGGTCACTTTGCACATTCAATCTGTACAAAAAAAAGTCTCCTCTTGGCCAAGTGACTTGGAATGAAAATAGAAAGTGGCAGAATGCCAGTGGATTTTTTCTTTATTAAAAAATCGTGTGTGTGTGTGTGTGTGTGTGTATGTGTGTGTGTGTGTGTAAGGAACTAAAAGTTCCATAATCCAAGATATACAGTAAGAGAGATTTCTTGGAATATAGGTAGATCAGTTTCTACAGCCAGTTTGACGTAGTGCAGGGATGCGATTCAGCCGGTTCGGATGTAATGTTGCCAGGTGTCCACTATTTGAGCGGACAGTCCGCTTTTTTCACATTATGTTCACTACTTTTTTTCATAAAATAGTGGACATTTTTTTTATTCAAAAGTTTTATGATGAAATGGTACGTAATCTAAAGCTGTACCGTCTAAGAGAATAAGGATAGGAGAATCGCGTTTTGTCTTTTTTTTCATAAGTTAGAATGAGACAAAGATCGAATATCCATTGAACTCAATTCTCCGAAAAAGTTAATGATGAGATTAAAATAAAAATATATTATAAAATTATGTATAGTTCACATTTTTAAAATGTATTGTAGCTTGTGTCGCCTGACCTAAAATGGCGTCGAGTGATGAGAGTGACAGCAGCGAGATTTCAAATTCTTTAAAATGAAAGAGAGGAGTGTGCAAATACACCAAAGACTGGGAAGCTACTTTTGCAT
The DNA here is from genome assembly GCF_029215685.1 of Pituophis catenifer annectens. Classification (NCBI taxonomy): domain Eukaryota; kingdom Metazoa; phylum Chordata; class Lepidosauria; order Squamata; family Colubridae; genus Pituophis; species Pituophis catenifer. The sequence goes on from NW_027256893.1 coordinate 7,307,791, forward strand.
GGATTACCAACAACGAAACCAACAGAACAAATACGATGGCCTACTGTAAATTGTGTCAGAAATCGTTCACAATTGAATATAATGGTATAAAAGCTGTCACACAGCATGCAAGCACAAAAAATCATTTAGATAAGGAGAAAGTAGCTTCCAGCAACAAGCGAATCAATTCGTTTTTCATTGTTAAAGATTCCTCTTTCAGTGAGAAAGTGACTAACTGAAATGGCTGAAACGTACCATGGGATCAAACACCATATTTCTTTCCTGGCTCAAGATTAAGGTATTAAGTTAATGAAGCAAATTTTTGATGATTCAGAAATTGTAAAAAAGATGTCTTGTGGAAGAACCAAATCATCAGCTATTGTCAATGAGGTTTTGTATCCTTTTTCTATTGAGTTAGTTCTCAATGATCTTAAAAGTGGAATTCCATTTTCTCTCTCAACTGATGCATCAAACAAGGGAAATTGCAAAATGTATCCCGTTGTTGCACAATATTTTACTTGTGAAGAAGGACTGTGTGTGAAAATTTTTGACTTTTATGAGGATTCTTTCGAATCCTCATAATCCTTTCAATAAAAAATCAGCTGTGTCGAGTTCTTAGTGATAACAAATTGGAAATAAATAATGTTTCAGCTTACTCAGCAGATAATGCATCAGTCAATTATGGAGTGAACAAATCCGTTTACCAAAAATTATTGCTGGAAAATGACAATATTGTAGCTGCTCATTGCAATAATCACATTTTACACAACAGCGCAAAAAATGCATTAAAGCAGTTATCTTTTGATATCGAAAATGTAGTGCTGAAGGTTTTTGCTGAATTTTCGAATTCTGCAAAGAAATAAGAAGAGTTGAAATCATTTTTTGAGTTTTGCGAGTCAGAATTCCATGAAGTTTTGCGCCATGTTCCAACACGTTGGTTAAGTTTGTTTAAAACGGTCAAAACACTTCTTTTAAACTGGATACCTCTAAAATCGTATTTTATTTCTCTTGGGTCTGATGAGTGCCATAAGGTTATCTGGAACCTTATTTCGGATCAGGAAAATGAACTCGCAAAGGACGATGAACCAACAATTTCAGAATTGTATTTATATTTCACGCACTTCTTCATGTCAATAATGCAAGACACCCTACTGAAGCTGGAAAGCAAGAAAATTCTTGCATGTGATCTTCACATTATCATGTGTAAGCTGCGTGATTCTTTGCAAAAAAAATACGATGAGCAGTTTTTTGGAATGAAAGTTTTATTTGCCTTACGTAAAAAACATTTGCCTGAGAATGCCGTGCAAAAGTTCAAGAAAGAAGCCATCAACGTGTATCAAAGAGCCATTGCGTACCTAGAAAAGTGGTATAATTTCACCGATTCAGTATATGAGACACTAAGTTGTTTCAATCTAATTGATCGCAATAATCCTCCAACTTTAGAAGAAATGACGAACATCTGGTTATTATCACCATGGAGAGAAGAACTTCCACCCAACACTCTCTTCGATGAAATTTCTGCCTTAGAAGAAGTTTATGTTCATCTGCAGGGCGATTCATCCCTTGATAAGTGGACGTACTTTTTCAAGAGAGAGCCAGCTCCGAGTTTACTGAAACTTCCAGTATTGTGCATCAATTCCAGTATCAAATGCAAATGTTGAACGAATTTTCAGCGTCATGGGAAATTTGTGGACTGACGAATGTAACCGACTGCTTGTAACATCAGTTCAAAGTGAACTTTGTATATTTTTTAATATTTCTCAACGTTGTACTGAAATTAAAGAATTATTCCTTAAACACAAAGAATTGATCAAAGCTGCGCAGTCAAATAAAAAATACACACGACAGCAAAGTAAAATGTAATTTAATATTTTACATATTATTATAATATATTTGATGTTTTGAATTTTAAGTAAAGTTTTGAAGTGATTATTTTAATACCTGTTAAAATGTTTGTAAGAAAATATATAATTTAATTGTAATTTTTTTTTATTTTTTTACTACTTAACCCCCCCCCACCCCCCGCTTGTCCACTATTTTTTGAAAGCAGACCTGGCAACCCTACGGACCAGTTCGGATAGCTCTGATGATCAGCTGAGAGCAAACTGGTTCGCTCCAACAATCAGCTGGGCCCGCCCGCCTGCCCCTGTGCTATACTGAACTATATTTCCTTTGTTTGAATCCCAGTATTGTGACCCAGGCCCAAGTAGGCAGTATTAGACACAACAGTTCCAAAACAAACAGACTTTATTAGAACAGCTGAGAATTAACTCATTCTCAGCGTAGTCCAAACTAAATTAAAACGAATTCTTCATAACACAGATTCTTCAGTCTAATCACCAACCTTGGTGTAATTAGGCAAACTGCCAAAGGCTTCTCTTGGCAAAAGTTCAGAAACAGAAGACGCCGACCAGAGATAAGTGCAGCAAGACAAGAACAAGTCTATCAACGTTGTTTTCCGGCAAAGAGGCCAAGAGCCGTTGCTGGTCTTTTAAGCCTCATGGGAGGGGCCAATCACCTCTTGGCCTTACTCCCGAGTCGTCCTCTTTGCTTTAGCTGCTCTTGCCTTGTAAAAAGCTGAGAGAGATATGAGTGAACAAAGGAAAGAATCAACTTCTCATTTTTTTCCCTTCAAGATTTTAACATTCTGCTCCACAAAATGTACTCTTTATTTGTCCATCATAACAGATTTGGAACCAACAGGGAACTGGTAATTTTAAATTCTTGCAAAGACAAAACAAAGCAAAACAAAACAAAACAAAACAAAACAAAACAAAACAAAAACAAAACAAAACAAAACAAAACAAAACAAAACAAAACAAAACAAAACAAAACAAAACAAAACAAAACAAAACGTTCAATCCGGCTCAGGAGAACCGGTAGCGGCGGCTGCGGGAGGCTCCGCCCACCCGTGCGGACATCATGATGTTGCTTTTTTGCGACAATTTTAAGCCTCTGCGCATGTGCAGAAGGCTTTGTGCATGTGTAAATGATGGCGCGCACGCGTGAAGTGAGCTCGAGCGCGCTGCGCGCAAATTTGCAAAACCAATAGGGAAGGTAAGTGAATTTCACCCCTGATTCAATGTTAAGTTTTCCTTTTGTACTTAAGCAAAGTGGATCTATAATACAGTGATTAGTCTTAAGGGTTTAATTTTTTTTAGCACACTACCAGGTGTTTCTTACTGCTTTTTTTTTCTGGTTTTGTTCGTATTTTGATTTCTTTCTTTATCTTATCTTATTTTCCTGTCTGATTTAATTAGAAACGTTTATGCAATTTTACTCAATTGCTGTAGAGTCCGCTATCTTAACTGTATATTTCTACTGGTTGCTTACTATAAATACATATTGATCTGTTTTAAGTTGTTGCTTGTTTTTTGCAGTTTTTATAAACGCTCGCATTGTTTGTTTGAGTTAAATTACAGTCTGTTACCTGATCAGAAACATATTTTAATTGTCACTCTGTGTATCTGTGTGTTTACGCACAGTATTAGCATTGCTTAATTTAACTGATTTTGTGATTATGGTTTTTTTTCCCTCCCCCCAATTCCTATCAACAGATGCATCCATATTTCTGACCAGGCTTATTATTTTCACACAATATTAACAGATAAAAACATCAATGCTGCATTTGAACAGCAGGTGAGGTTTGGTGAATTCTAACGCAGTTTATTTTTCAGTGGTTGAATTCTTTTGAGCAAACCCAGTCTGGTTCCTTAAATATTAAATCTATTCCTTAAATTAAATTCCTTAAATCATATTCCTTCAAATTAAATATATGGTGAGCATTTGAGTTGCCAGAGCTGGCAAACCAAAAATAATAAATAAAGTGAGACAAACTAAATTTTATGATCATTTTTGCCACAGTTGTTAAGCAAATCATGTAGTCATTAAGTGAATCCGCCCCCCCTTGACTTTGCTCGTCAGAAACTGGATGGGAAGGCTACAAACATGATCATGAATACATGCCAGTTGCCAAGTGCCCAAATTTTGGGCAGGTAATCATGGGGATGCTGTAACCATCATAAGTGCAACCTCGGATCTCTTTTCAATGCCATTCTCACGGTAGCTAAATTAATGGTTGCATGTTAAGGACCATTTGTAGTCTGATTCAAGCACTGATGAGGGGACGATAGTATAATCTTCCTTTACCATAAAGTGATATGTTAATGCCACTTTGTAATGCCTTGGCAAGACCATACTTGAAATGTTGCATTCAGTTTTGGTTGCCATGATGTAAAAAAGATGTGGAGACTCTAGAAAGAGTGCAGAGAAGAGCAACAAAGATGATGAGGGGACTGGGGGCTAAAACATATGAAGAACGGCTGCAGGATCTGGATTTGTCTAGTTTGGTGAAAAGAAGGACTGGGGTGACATGATATGTGCCAATATTTGAGGTGTTGCAACAAAGAAGAGGGAGTCAAGGAATTTCCAAAGCCCCTGAGGGCAGGACAAGAAGCAACAGGTAGAAACGAATCAAAGAGAGAACCAACCTAGACATAAAGAGAAATTTCTTGACAGTTAGAACAATTAATCAGTGGAACAACTTGCCTCCAGAAGTTGTGAATGTTCCACCACTGGAGATTTTAAAGAAGAGATTGGACGTCCATTTGTCTGAAATAGTATAGGGTTTCCTGCCTGAGCAGGAGGTTGGACTAGAAGGCTTCCAAGTTCCCTTCCAATTGTTATTCTATTCTATATTTTGATCTGCTCAGACACTGAAACCGAGTCAATAACTTGCATGCCATTAAATTGCCCTTTACATCATGCCCATCATCTTCAGCTCACTCGACCTTTTGTTAGTAAATTCCTAGACCAACAAAATAAACAATTATAGCTCGCCTGCTGGGAGATCAAAATATGAGGTCATTGCGATTTCTAGGAGAAGCTGTTGGGTAGTCCAACCACGAATGTAGTAGAGACACTTGACCTTATCTTTTATAAAATCTGATCATTTCTACTTTTGAGCTTTTAAAATTATTTTTATTTGATTTTATTGAACGCTGTTCAGGTTGTTTGTCTCCAGAAGCCTTTGGACTGAACCTACTTCTTGGTTGAATTCACAGTGCCTTACTGTTATACATCATTTATGGCACGTGCTATATGTTATCTTGGTGCTGGAGAAGACTCTTAAAAGTCCCTTGGACTTCAAAGAGATCCAAACAGTCAATTCTAAAGGAAATCAACCCTGACTGACCTTTGGAAGGACAGATCCTGAAGTTGAAGCTCAAATACTTTGGCCACCAAATGAGAAGAGAGGACTTCTTGGAAAAGACCCTGATGTTGGGAAAGATGGAAGGCGAAAGGAGAAGGAGATGGCAGAAGATGAGATGGTTAGATGATGTCATCGATGCATGAATTTTGACAAAATTCTGGAAGACAGTGAAGGTGGGGGTGGGGGGGGTGGCGGTTATTGTAAAGGAAGGTCTTGATCCTAGGGAGGCCACTGTACCTCAGATAGCCGGTTGTGAGTCTCTCCTTGTGAAGTGGGGCCATGGGAGGCAGATGGGCCTGCTGGTTACGTACCTGGCTCCTTGCTGCGTGGCAGCGACCCTGCCCGAGCTCCTCAATGTTATAGCCGGGGTGGTGGTTGATACCCCCAGGCTTTTAGTCATGGGGGATTTCAACCTGCCGTCCATCGGTGAAGCATCTGAGGTGGCTCGGGAGTTCATGGCTTCCATGACGGCCATGGACCTGACCCAGTTAATTCAGGGCCCCACTCACATAGGAGGAAACACGCTGGACTTGGTTTTCGTCTCTGGTCAGTGGTTGAATGGCTTAGATACAGGGGATATAGTTATTGAACCCTTGTCATGGTCAGACCATTCTCTCCTTAGACTTGACTTCCTGACCGCTATGCCCCACCGCAGGGAGGCGGAACCAATTAGGTGGTTCCGCCCCAGGCGCCTGATGGATCCTGATAGGTTCCGAATGGAGCTTGGGCCATTTCCTGAGACTTGGGCACGCGACTCGACTGAGGACCTGGTGGCCGCCTGGGATAGGGCGGCCGCTGGTGCTTTAGATCGGGTCGTGCTTTGCGGCCTCTGACCCGGCGCCGAATCTGCCCAGCTCCTTGGTTCTCCGAGGAGCTGAGGGGGATGAAACGCCAGAAAAGACGCCTAGAGAGTAGTTGGAGGGCCAGTCGCTCTGAATCTGACCGTACACTAGTGAGGTCTTATATCAAGACCTACTTAGTGGCGATAAAGGCGGCGAAGTGTAATTACTTTTCCGCTCTTATCGCGTCGGCAGAAAATCGCCCAGCTGCCTTGTTTAGGGTGACTCGCTCCCTTCTCCATCTGGGAGCGCGGGAAGACCTCTTGCAAGGTCGTGCTGAGGATTTTGCGCATTATCTGCACGATAAAGTCGCTCAAATTCGGGAAGGCTTGGACTCCGACTGGGTAGGTACAGGCGGGTTGTCCGAGGTCTGTCTTGAGACGGTTATCTGGGATGAGTTTGACCCTGTGACTCCCGAGGACGTGGACAGGATGCTGGGGAGGTTGAACGCAACCACATGTTTATTGGACCCGTGTCCCTCCTGGTTGGTGCTGGCTACCCGGGAGGTTACACGAGGCTGGCTCCAGAGGATTATAAATGCTTCCTTGAGTGAGGGGTTCTTGCCTCCCGCCTTGAAAGAGGCGGTGGTGAGGCCCCTCCTCAAGAAGCCCTCTCTGGACCCAGCTGTTTTAGCAAACTATCGTCCAGTTTCCAACCTTCGCTTCCTGGCGAAGGTTGTTGAGAGTGTGGTTGCGCGACAGCTCCCGCAGTACCTGGAGGAAACCGTCTATCTAGATCCGTTCCAGTCCGGCTTCAGGCCCGGGTACAGCACGGAAACGGCATTGGTCGCGTTGGTTGATGATCTCTGGAGGGCTCGGGACAGAGGTTGCTCCTCTGTTCTGGTCCTATTAGACCTCTCAGCGGCTTTTGATACCATCGACCATGGTATCATGCTGCGCCGGTTGGAGGGGTTGGGAGTGGGAGGCACTGTTTTACGGTGGTTCTCCTCCTATCTCTCCGACAGGTCGCAGTCTGTGTTGGCTGGAGGGCAGAGGTCGACCTCAAGGCACTTGGTTTGTGGGGTGCCACAAGGGTCGGTCCTCTCGCCTCTCCTGTTCAACATTTATGTGAAGCCGCTGGGCGAGATCATCCGTGGTTTCGGGGTGCAGTGCCATCTGTACGCTGATGACACTCAGCTGTACATCTCCACCCCAGACCACCCCAACGATGCCCTTGAAGTGATGTCCCGGTGCCTGGAGGCGGTGCGGGTCTGGATGGGGAGGAACAGGCTCTGACTCAATCCCTCCAAGACTGAGTGGCTGTGGCTGCCGGCGTCCCGATATAGTCAGCTGGTGCCATCGCTGACTATTGGGGGCGAGACATTGGCCCCCACGGAGAGGGCGCGTAACTTGGGTGTCCTCCTGGATGCACGGCTGTCCTTAGAAGAGCATTTGACGGCCGTGGCCAGGGGGGCTTTCTATCAGGTTCGCCTGATACGCCAGTTGCGCCCCTTTCTGGATCGGGACTCCCTATGCACGGTCACTCATGCCCTCGTTACTTCCCGCCTTGACTACTGTAATGCTCTCTACATGGGGCTCCCCTTGAGGAGCACTCGGAGGCTCCAACTGGTGCAGAATGCGGCCGCGCGGGTACTTATGGGGGCGGCATGGCGCTCCCACGTGACACCTCTCCTGCGCGAGCTGCATTGGCTTCCAGTGGTCTTCCGAGTGCGCTTCAAGGTGTTGGTTCTCATCTTCAAAGTGCTCCATGGCTTAGGACCCAGTTATTTACGAGACCACCTTCTGCCTCCGATAACCTCCCACCGGCCAACACGCTCCCACAGAGAGGGTCTCCTCGGGGTGCCGTCTGTCAGGCAATGTCGGCTGGCGACCCCCCGGGGAAGAGCCTTCTCTGTGGGGGCACCCGCCCTCTGGAATGAGCTGCCCCCAGGGATACGACTAATCCCGGACCTCCGGACCTTCCGCCGGGCCCTGAAGACTTTTTTATTTCAGCAAGCCGGGCTGGGTTAAAAAAAAATTTTTAATTGGTGAATTTTATGGGTAACGGGGTTTTAAATTGGAGAAGCCTAAGATAATTTAATTTTGTTTTAATGTATTTTAATATTTGTATTGTGTGTTTTTAATTTTGGCTGTTCACCGCCCCGAGTCCTTCGGGAGAGGGGGCGGTATAAAAATTTAATAAATAAAAATAAATAAAAAAAATAAAAAAGGTCAGGGGGTCCTGGTGTACTGTAGTCAAGGGTGGGCTTCAGATCCTTTAGCAACGAGTTCGCTGCCCCATTGCTGGGTGGGCGTAGCCATGGTGGGCATGGCCTAGTCGGCCGCCTACACCATAACAGGAGGAGGGCATTTTTCATCCTCCCCAGGTGCTGGAGGTTCTCCTAGGGCCACCGGGAGGGTGAAAACAACTTCCCCCAGGCTCTGGAGGCCCTCTGAAGGCCGGAAACAGGCCCATTTCTGAACTTCCAGAACCTTCAGTAGGCCTATTTTTTGCCCTCCCAGACCCTCTACGCAGCCCCTGCACTTACCTGGAATGATGAATGGGCCATGTGGAGACTCCTGGGAAAGGCGGGGTGAGGTGAGCGTGGTTAGACAAGGGTGGCATTTGGGGGTTAAAGGATCGCCTGAACCCTGCCGAACCCCCAGGAGCCCACCCCTGGCTGTAGTCTGTGGGATTGTGAAGAATTCGACACAACCTAATGACTGAATAACAAGAAATATGCTATCTCTCTAGTCTTTGATAGTTGAGCAATCATGAAATAAAAATACTGTATTGATGTAGAAAACATATATGTAGTTCACTGTCCTTTTTGGAGCCGGTACCCTCCAAAACACAGAGTCGGACTAGAAGACCTCCAAGGTCCCTTCTAACTCTGTTATTCCAGGCTCAGTCCTCAAGAGCTTAAAGTTGTAACTTAGCTTCAAAATCCGTATTTTCCTTTTCCTTTTTCTTTTTTTTTTTTTATAGCTCTAAATCTTTGGATTGAAATGGGCAAGCTTTGAAAGAAAGGAGGCTTTGCAATGGATAAGCATCTCCAATAAAATAGGATACAAGGCCATCACTGCGGAGAGGAACAGTTCCAATTTTTATCTCTAATTACAGTCAGGTCCAGAAATATTGGGACATCGACACAATTCTAACATCTTTGGCTCTATACACCACCACAATGGAGTTGGAATGAAACAAACACAATGTGCGTTAACTGCAGATTGTCAGCTTTAATTTGAGGGTATGTACATCCAACTCAGGTGAACGGCGTAGGACTTACAGCAGTTTGCATATGTGCCTCCCACTTGTTAAGGGACCAAAAGTAATGGGACAGAATAATAATCATAAATCAAACTTTCCCTTCTTAATACTTGGTTGCAAATCCTTTGCTGTCAATCACAGCCTGAAGTCTGGAACACATAGACATCACCAGACGCTGGGTTTCATCCCTGGTGATGCTCTGTCAGGCCTCTACTGCAACTGTCTTCAGTTCCTGCTTGTTCTTGGGGCATTTTCCCTTCAGTTTTATCTTCAGCAAGTGAAATGCATGCTCAATGGGATTCAGGTCAGGTGATTGACTTGGCCATTGCATAACATTCCACTTCTGTCCCTTCAAAAACTCTTTGGTTGCTTTTGCAGTATGCTTTGGGTCATTGTCCATCTGCACTGTGAAGCGCCGTCCAATGAGTTCTGCAGCATTTGGCTGAATGTGAGCAGATAATATTGCCCGAAACACTTCAGAATTCATCCTGCTGCTTTTGTCAGCAGTCACATCATTAATAAATACAAGAGAACCAGTTCCATTGGCAGCCATACATGCCCACACCATGACATTACCACCACCATGCTTCACTGATGAGGTGGTATGCTTAGGATCATGAGCAATTCCTTTCCTTCTCCATACTCTTCTCTTCCCATCACTCTGGTACAAGTTGATCTTGGTCTCATCTGTCCATAGGATCTTGTTCCAGAACTGTGAAGGCTTTGTTAGATGTTGTTTGGCAAACTCTAATCTGGCCTTCCTGTTTTTGAGGCTCACCAATGGTTTACATCTTGTGGTGAACCCTCTGTATTCACTCTGGTGAAGTCTTCTCTTGATTGTTGACTTTGACACACATACACCTACCTCCTGGAGAGTGTTCTTGATCCGGCCAACTGTTGTGAAGGGTGTTTTCTTCACCAGGGAAAGAATTCATCCACCACACTTGTTTTCCGTGGTCTCCCAGGTCTTTTGGTGTTGCTGAGCTCACCGGTGCATTCCTTCTTTTTGAGAATGTTTCAAACAGTTGTTTTGGCTATGCCTAATGTTCTTGCTATCTCTCTGATGGGTTTGTTTTGTTTCTTCAGCCTAATGATGGCTTGCTTCACTGATAGTGACAGCTCTTTTGGATCTCATCTTGAGAGTTGACAGCAACAGATTCCAAATGCAAATAGCACACTTGAAATGAACTCTGGGCCTTTTATCTGCACATTGTAATTGGGGTAATGAGGGAATATCACACACCTGGCCATGGAACAGCCAAGAAGCCAATTGTCCCATTACTTTTGGTCCCTTAACAAGTGGGAGGCACAGATACAAACTGCTGTAAATCCTACACCGTTCACCTGAGTTGGATGTACATACCCTCAAATTAAAGCTGACAGTCTGCAGTTAACGCACATTGTGTTTGTTTCATTCCAACTCCATTGTGGTGGTGTATGGAGCCAAAGATGTTAGAATTGTGTCGATGTCCCAATATTTCTGGACCTGACTGTACAACTGCTCCATTAAGCGCCTCCCAGAAGGAGCACAGTTTTGGAAAAGAGTTGGTTGAAAGTAGGGGTGGGCTTCAAAAATTTTTAGCAATGGGTTCTTTGCCTGGTTGCTGGGTGGGTGTGGTCATAGTGGGTGTGGCCTAGTTGGCGTCCTGCATCACAGCAGGGGGGGGCATTTTTACCGTCCCCAGATTCTGGAGGCTTTCCTTGAGCCTCCTGGAGGGCGAAAATGGCCTCCTCAGGTTCTGGAGGCCTTTTGAAGGCTGGAAATGAGCCCGTTTCCAGCCTTCCTGAACTTCCGGCAGGCCCGTGTTTTGCCCTCCCCGAGCCTCCGCGTGCGCCCTGCACTTACCTGCATCCAAAATGGGCCGCTTGGGGACTCCTGAGAGGGGCGGGATGGGTGGGGCCAGCCAGGAGTGGGATTTGGGGGTTCTCTGAATGGCACAGAATCTTAGCTAGAGGTTCTCCTGAACTCCTGTGAACCCCCAGCAGCCCAACCCTTGGTTGAACGTCCTGACAGAGGACAGAGATGGAAGGAGAAAAGATGCATGAAAAGGGCCATGTGACACAAACAGCCACATCTTTTGTGATGTCGACTTTGTGGTGTAGGAGGTTAGCACCCACCCCTTTCCTGGAAGAGTGAAATATTTTAGGAAAAATGAAAAAGGCAGAATATTATATTTCCCTGGATGAGAAATGGATAAGCATGTTTTGAAGCAGCTCCCATCTTCCTGCCCCCACCCTTTGTCAATGGGCCATTAAGGCTTGGGCCAGTCTATTCTACATAACAAAGATCTGCCTCCTTCAGGCAGAGCCATAGTAGGAATTGCCAAAGATCCAACAAAGATAGGATTAGCCCTCTACACAATAGCAGCAGAAACTCACCACATGTGACCTGGGAAGCACATGTGATCATCAGCCAGCAAGGCTAGCTAAGACCTCCACCCCCTGGGAGTCTGACAACCAATCAGGATACTCTTTTGGGGCCCCAAGAAATGCAAAGCCAGAGAGAGCATAAAAACCCATGGACTCGCTGTATTCCACCCTTTTCTGTTCAGGAACTCAAGCCATGTGATCCTGTCCACCATTAAACCATCTTTCCAAGCAGTCTCCATGTCTCCAGTGTCTTTTTCCCCACTTGGAGCAGAACCTAGAAGGAGATTTCTTCCAACAGTGGCTTCTCTGCTGCCTTCCTTTTTCAGAAGTAAAGTGGAGAAGAAAAGTGAGGAACTTCACCCTCGTAAGTCATCATCCACCCTTAGCTTTCAAGTCAAGCTGTGCTCTAATTCTCCTGCTGAGTTTTAATTTATCATCCTTTTCTGGCCCGTTTCCCATCAAGATGAACTGAACATTACCCATATTTTCTCTCCCGCTTCAAAATTAAACAATCCTCATTTGCAAAAGACTTTGGAACCTAGTTGACAATGACATGGCTTATTATTTATCTCCCATCTTTCCTTTTAAAAGCTCAAGGCAGAAGGAGTGGGAAATCTCCCCTAACTGGTCTTTACAATAAAGACTTTGTGAGGTTGGCTGAACTAAAGGGACTGGAGTACACAACAGTACTATAATGCTGCATTGGAACAGCAGGTGAGGTTTGGTATATAGCTGGTCCTTGACTTACAACGATGTGCTTAGTGACCATTCAAATTAAGGTAAAGGTAAAGGTTCCCCTCACATATATGTGCTAGTCGTTCCTGACTCTAGGGGGCGGTGCTCATCTCCCTTTCAAAGCCGAAGAGCCAGCGCTGTCTGAAGATGTCTCCATGGTCATGTGGCCGGCATGACTCAACGCCAAAGGCGCATGGAACGCTGTTACCTTCACACCAAAGGTGGTCCCTCTTTTTTCTACTTGCATTTGTTACGTGCTTTCGAACTGCCTGATTGGGCAGAAGCTGGGACAAATAACGGGAGCTCACCCCGTTACGCGGCACTAGGGATTCGAACCGCTGAATTGCTGACCTTTTGATTGACAAGCTTGGCCACTGAGCCACTGCGTCGCTCCATTCAAATTACCACAGCACTAAAATAAATTGGCTTATGCCCAATTTTCACAGTTATGGCCGTTGCAGCAATCCGATGGTCATTGATCAAAATTCAGGTGCTTGACAACTGGCTGTCAGCATTCTGATGCTGCCATAAAAAGGAGGAGACGAGGCTTGACTTTTCACCTACTTATTTTCTCTGTAGATAATATCCCCTAGGAGATGGGATGGGAGGGGGAACATTCCTGTGGGTTGAGGTCAGAAGCTGGGGAGACTGACTTGGAAGATGGCCAATGAGAAGATGAGAATTGGGGAACGGAAAGGGAATGGTTTGGGGGCCAGAGGATTAGTATCGGCTATGACGAAGTCGGGGCCAGATCTGTCGTACTCAATAAATGGAATATTTCAGCAAAGATTAATTGTTTGGGAGTGCAGTTTATTTGAGATGACATCGAAACCTGACACTGGCATATATTCATGACAATTGAACTGTCCTGGGGTCATGTGGTCACCATTTGCAACTTTCCTAGCCAGATTCCAAAAAGCAAAGTCTATGGGGGAAGCCAAATTTGTTTAATAACCTCATGGGTTTTTTTAAACAACTGCATTGATTCACTTAACAACTGTGGAAAACGAGCACAAAAATGGGACAAAGCTCACTTAACAACTGCTTAACGATGGACATTTTGGACTCAGTTGCAGTTGTAGGTGGAGGATGACCTATGCTACAGTGTTTCAAAGCAAATTTAAGCTTTAAGGAAAGCAGGCAGGAAAATTCTGGGTATTTTAGGAAAACGCACCTTTCAACTTAGAGATTTATCGGTTGAGTTATACCAGAGTTGCTCAACTTTAACCTCAAACATTAAACCTGGGTGGACTTTGAAGTCTACCCCGAGCAGATATGTGGTATGAACTAGATATTGAAATTGTTCTAGACAATTGAAAACAAAGAACTAGAAAATCGTTCGAAGGATTTGAGGAAGCTCATCTTGGTTTGGTTTGTCTATGGAGATTCTCAGTCCTCCAGGTCATGGTTGTCCCAAAGGTGCTTTTTTCAAGAGGCAATTGGACTTTCTGGTTTTTCTTTGAAGATGTTTCACTTCTCATCCAAGAAGCTTCTTCATTCCCTACTCTTCTGACTGGATGGTGGGAAATGGAAGGATTTATACAGCTGGTGATTTGCATTCTTTTAGAGAGTTGTTGAGGCTACTTAGAGGTTTATCTGTGTCCTCAATGTCACCTGAGTAGTTCAAATGGGTTTGGAGCAGTGGTGAAATCTAAAATTTGTTAGTACCGGTTCTGTGGGCGTGGTTTGGTGTGTGTGGGGTAATGTGACTGGGTGGGCGTGGCCATTTTTTTTTAACTTTTAAAACCATTTCTTCTACAATCTTTACGGTGAAGAGGTTGTAAAAAAATGCTTTCAAAAGGCTCTGAGGATCCCAACTGAGTTGCCTGATCGGCAGAGTTTTTTTCTTTTAAATGCCTCTGACGATTAGGCAACTCAGCTTGGATCGTCAGAGGCATTTAAAAGAAAAAAAGGGTTGTTGTTTTTTTAAAAGCCTTTGAGGATCCCAGCTGAGCCATGCGATCATCACAGGCTTCTTCTTTTTTTTTTGTTACTTTTAAAAGCATTTTTCCAGCCGAAGAGGTTGTAGAAAAAATGCTTTTAAAAGTAAAAAAAAAGCTTCTGATGATTGTGCGGCTCAGCTGGGCATGGGGGGGGCAGGGATTTTTGCTACCGGTTCTCCGAATCACCCACCTCTATCGCTACCGGATCGAGTGATCCGGTCCGAATCGGGAGCATTTCACCCCTGGTTTGGAGCCTTCTTGGAACTGTAGAAAGGACTGTGTTGTAGTCTGAAGATAGATGATTTATTTATTTTTTATTATTATTTTTTATCATATTTATATGCCGCCCTTCTCCCGTAGGACTCGGGGCGGCTCACAAGATAAAAACAACACGACAATAAAATGATATTAAAATAATCCAATTTAAAATCCCCAGGTAATTAAAAATGATGTCGTATCCCTCCCCCTTTGTTGAGAGAGGGCTGTTCAGTTTTGACATAGATGGCCTCTTTGATCCCTCTTTCAAACTAGTGGGTCCTCTCCATCCAAAATGCTCTTCAAAAGTTTGGTTTAGTTTGGTTTTTTTGGACGTGACTTTGTGATCTTTGGAAACTAACAGGGTCACTTCTTGAAGTAGATAATTCATTTCCTATGGAGAAGGTTATGAACAATGAAGAATCTACACAGTTGGATATAAACTGAAATGCCACTTTATGCCAACTACTTTTGCAACTTATTTTCTATACAAAAGGCCCGTTCACACAACACACTTAAGCTGATCAGTTAATCAGCTCTCTTCTGGGTTTGCACAATGCACTCAATCTTAACTTAACTAAGCAGGGAAGGTTCTACACGCTAAGCCGCAAATGAACTGATAAAAAAAAAAAAGTTAAGGAAGGTTATGAATTCATCCACGAGGTCTTTAGCCAAACTGCATAAGCATGCTATTTGATTCCCAAATGATTTATCCGTCTTCCTCTCTTGTCCTTTTAGAAAGAATTTTAAACTACGAAGTCAGCTCGCTTCCTTCAAAACCTAGGAAAGAAATGGATGGATGGATAGATGGATGGATAGAAGGAAGGAAGGAAGGAAAGAAGGAAGGAAGGAAGAAAGGAAGGAAGGAAGGAAGGAAGGAAGGAAGGAAGGAAGGAAGGAAGGAAGGAAAGCAAACAAGCAACTGTCACTTTGGCATCTATCAGAAATGTTTGATTTCTTTTCAAGACATTTTTACATACCTATGTCTAAGTATAGGGATGTGGTGGCTCAGTGGCTAAGATGCTGAGCTTGTCGATCGAAAGGTCGGCAGTTCAGCGGTTCGAATCCCTAGTGCGGTGTAATGGGGTGAGCTCCTGTTACTTGTGTGGTCTGTTGTGTGGATGTTTGGGGGGTTTAGGGGTGGGGAATTGTGATGGGTGGGAATGTGTTTGGGGATTGTTATGTGTGTTGGACCTGGTTTTTGGATGTTAAGTGAATTTCGTTGTATGGGTATACTGTGTCTACATGTACAATGACAATAAAGTTATTCTTATTATTGTTCCAGCTTATGCTAACCTAGCAGTTCGAAAGCATGTAAGAAATGCAAGTAGAAAAATAGGGACCACATTTGGTGGGAAGGTAAGAGTGTTTTGTGCGCCTTTGGTGTTGAGTCATGCCAGCCACATGACCACGGAGACGTCTTCGGACAGCGCTGGCTCTTCGGCTTAGAAACGGAGATGAGCACCACCCCCTAGAGTTGGGAACAACTAGCACATTTGTGCAAGAGAAACCTTCACATTTACCTATGTCTAAGTATACTGAATGGATTCCTTCCTTCCTTCCTTCCTTCCTTCCTTCCTTCCTTCCTTCCTTCCTTCCTCCCTTCCTCCCTTCCTCCCTCCCTCCCTCCCTTCTTCACTTTATAAAAGTATATTTATTTTACATTTATGTCACATGATGCATGTCAAGTCAATCTTTACTTTAGTCTGCCCAACAAAGAAGCAACGGCCCCAAAGAGCTCCCATAGTAGGCTCTAACCACTACACCACCATTTTTGGTGAACTGATTCCAGTTCAATGGGACAAACGGAATATAAGCATTTTAATCAGCTTACTTGACCACTGATCTGAGAGGTTCACACAAAGACGTAATGTAAAATAGGTCAAGGTAGGCAGAAAGAGAAAGACAAACTGATTGTTGACCACTGGCTGTTTTTCTGAAACCCACTTTTGTTCTAATTGGCTAAAAGCCGGTTTCTTATTTTTGCAATGAAACAGGACTCAGTTTATTCCCAATCCTAGACATTTAGAGAAATCCCCTGCTGTTCAGCACATATTAATACCTCTTTGTCATCAAGCAGAGAAACACTTCCCAGCTGGAATGCCATTAAAAAATACACAGAATGCACGCAGAGAGGTTGGCTTGCTGTTCAGAACATGATCTACATGGCCAAAATTGTCTAGGGCAGGACAAAGTCAGCGAATGCAAGCAAGGAAGAAGGCATGTTTGTCATCCCCTTGTCAAATAAGCGACTGCTTATTTATTTATAATTTATTTCATAAATTCATGTGGCTACCCATCTCATACAGAGGACTCTAGGCAGGTAACAATTAAAAACAGAATAGAATAGAATAATAGAATAGAATAGAATAGAATAGAATAGAATAGAATAGAATAGAATAGAATAGAATAGAATTAGAAATCAAAATAGAATAGAATAAGAAATCAGAATAGAATAAGAAATCAGATCAGAATAGAATAGAATAGCAGAATAGCATATAATAGAATAGAATAGCATAGAATAGAATAGAATAGAATAGCATAGAATAGAATAGCATAGCATAGCATAGCATAGCATAGAATAGAATAGCATAGAATAACATAGAATAGAATAGCATAGAATAACATAGAATAGAATAAGAAATCAGAATAGAATAGAATAAGAAATCAGAATAGAATAAGAAATCAGAATAGAATAGAATAGAATAGCATAGCATAGCATAGCATAGCATAGAATAAGAAATCAGAATAGAATAGAATAGAATAGAATAGAATAGAATAGAATAGAACAGAACAGAACAGAACAGAACAGAACAGAACAGAACAGAATAGAATAGAATATTTGCTCGCTCAAGAAAGGCAATGCTGCTCCCAGCTTGAAAGAGCGCCTTAAGTGACTTGCACTGTTAAAATTATTATGGGATACCAGGGAGTGTGCGGTCTTATTCTTGGGCTGCTGAAGTTTCATATCAATTTTGCGTGCTGATTTATTGTAGAGCCGAGCACTTAGGATTCAAGCACCATAATTATGACAAGAGGGTTTGATTTGAAGTTTTGTCCAAGGCATGCAAGAATAAGGAGGAGAAAAATGTGGCTTTAAAAAAGCCAAGGTTTGGCAAATAGCCATGTTGTTAAGTAGAAGCACATCTAGTGATACTTCAAAAACCAAGAAACGGAGGCAGTTCTTCCAATCCAGGGGAAACCTCCCTCAGATCTGTCATGATTGGCTTTTAATTAACCCATTTCACGTTCAGCACTTGAGTTTTCAATTAGTTTTTTATAAATTCATATGAATAGAATAGAATAACAAAGTTGGAAGGGACCTTGGAGGTCTTCTAGTCCAACCCCCTGCTTAGACAGGAAACCCTACACCACTTCAGACAAATGGTTATCCAACATCTTAAAAACTTCCAGTGTTGGAGCATTCAGAACTTCTGGAGGCAAGTTGTTCCACTGATTAATTGTTGTAACTGTCAGGCAATTTCTCCTTAGTTCTAAGTTGCTTTTCTCCCTGATTAGTTTCCACCCATTGCTTCCTGCCCTGCCCTCAGGTGCTTTGGAGAAGAGCTTGATTCCCTCTTCTTTGGGGCAGCCCCTGAGATATTGGAAGACTGCTATCATGTCTTCCCTAGTCCTTCTTTTCATCAAACTAGACATACCCAGTTCCTGCAACCATTCTTCATATGTTTTAGCCTCCTGTCCCCTAATCATCTTTGTTGCTCTTCTCTGCATTCTTTCTAGAGTCTCCACATCTTTTTTACATTGTGGTGACCAAAACTGAACGCAACATTCCAAATGTGGCCTTACCAAGGCATTATAAAGTGGTATTAACACTTCCCGTGATCTTTTTTTTTTTTTAAATTTGATTTATATGCCGCCCTTCTCCGGAGACTCAGGGCGGCTTACAGTGCGTTAAGCAATAGCCTTCATTCTTTTGTATATTTATACAAAGTCAGCTTATTGCCCCCACAAACTGGGTCCTCAATTTACCTACCTTAGAAAGGATCGAAGGCTGAGTCAACCTTGAGCCTTGGCGAGATTCAAACCTGCAGTAATTGCAGGCAGCTGGTCTTAATAACCAGCTTAATAACAGGGTGCCTTAGACCACTGTACTACCAAGGCTCTTGATTCTATTCCCCTGTTGATGCAGCCTAGGGCTGTGTAAAATAGCAGGAGGTAAAAGCTGAGAAGACTCCAAACATCCCAAACTTAAATTAACCATGAAACAGGCTCATCCATAACTGTCAGGACCAGACAGTTGGGTGGCAAAGCCAGGTTTTTTAATGTCTTATGAAAGGTTAAGAGGATTGGAGCAAAGACTGATTTTAAGGGGGTTCCAAAAGGATCTTAAGGGCTCCAGAAGATAGTGGCGATGGCAGAAAGGTCCTACCATGTGTCAATTTCTCACTGATGGGACCTGGAGTATGCTTTTCCTGCTGAATCTAACAGAATGGCTAGGCACCATCGGGGAGATACCATCCCATAAGTAACCTGGTCCTAAGCCATGAAGGATGTTAAAGCACACCTCAAAATAGACTGGGAGCCAATGCATCCCTTAAATATTTTAATATTTTCAGCAAAAAGGAAAAGAAGATTGAAATAATATAGGACTATGAATTACAAATAAGAATTACTTAAACTGGTTTTTATATAAATGATATGGTTAAAGAGATAGAATTGTAGGAAATAATTGCAAATTGTATTGTAGTTTTATCTGAATTAAGAACTATGTTTCAATGTTAAATTGCTATAGTTTTGGGACCTAAATTTGGTGAAGTAATAAGGAAATAAAGATTTAATGAGCATTATACGAAGTAATAATAAATGTGGGGAAGTTTTAGGAAGGGAAATAAGATTTTTAAATATAAACATGTGTGACCTGTATTATTAATTGTGAGGATTTAGGGTAAGAATTGTGAAATGTACTATGAAGTATTAATTGAATTAAGATTTAAAGGGGGTAAATAGAAGGGTAACTGTTTTGATTAAGTAAATTTGAGTAAATTTTTTAAAGATGGTATTAGTTGAGATAGGTGATTTAAGATTAAGGAATAAGTGTTATGGCAAAAATAGAATATATAAAATCTTGTTAAAGATGATAAAAAATTGTATAAATTGATGACCAGATCAGGGCTCTGTTCCAAAAAGATGTAATTTGTGTGTTGAGAAAAATAAAAATAAATAAACTTTTTTGCAATATATATATATATATATATATATATATATTCTTACTTCTTCGTAGGGTTTATGTGTGTTTTTCTTCTAGCCAGGTTTTCCCTACGTAACCAAGGTTTTTTTTGTAGCTCCAGCTCAGTAGAATCTCATCTACTCGGTTCTGGGCTTTTTTCTTTTCTAAAAGAAAAGTGAGAGTTTGCTAGGTGTTAGAAAAGAAAAAAGCCCAGAACCGAGTAGATGAGATTCTACTGAGCTGGAGCTACAAAAAAACCTTGGCTACGTAGGGAAAACCTGGCTAGAAGAAAAACATATATATATATATATATATATATATATATATATATATATATATATATATATATATATAGAGAGAGAGAGAGAGAGAGAGAGAGAGAGAGAGAGAGAGAGAGAGAGAGGGAGGGAGGGAGGGAGGGAGGGAGGGAGGGAGGGAGGGAGAGAGAGAGAGAGAGAGAGAGAGAGAGAGAGGGAGATACTGGGAGCCGATGCATCCCTTAAAGCGAAGATGTCACATGTACTGAATGACCAACACACAAAATTGCCTGCATCACTATATTTATATAGTAGGTATAATTTCAGAACCTCCTATTACTACAGACAGGAACATCCTCAGACAATCAGACTTTGACTTTCTTCTTATTTTGTGTTTCCATTGAAAGTGAACTTGGATCCTGGCGATAGTCACCAATTTCTGGCTGAGAATGTATTTCAGGGTTATGAATTCCTCAATTCATAGGATAGATCTATCTATTTGAGACACTATTTTGCATTCGCTGAATGCTTGGTAGGCCTCCAAAACGCTTTATCTCCATCTGAATCATCTCCCAGAAACTTGGAACACATTTTCACAAAAGCTTCCAAGATAAGATTCTTATCATATGACGCTACCCAATAATAAATGCATTAATGTAATTTAATGAACCAGAATTTCCAACCTTGGCATCCTTCATGCTTATAAACTTTGGCTCCTAATTCTCATCAATAGCCATGATGGGCCATCCTAATCACACTTCTCCAGTATTGCTGGCACATATCCCAACCATGAGAGCTTTGTAGTGCAAGAACTAGAAAGGAGACAAGGCAAATGAGAATATCTCTGCTTTTCCATTATCATGTTTCCTCCTCTTGTTATTATTTATGAAATGACCGAAGTACCAAAAATAAAGGTTTCCCCTTGTCCAATCGTGTCCGATTCTAGGGGTCATTGTTCCCCTCTGTTTCCTAGCCGAGAAAGCCAACATTGTCCAAAGACCTTTCCATAGTCATGTGATCAGCATGATTAGACGCTGATGGGCATGGAACACTGGTACCTTCCCAATGAAGTGATACTTATTTCTCTACTTGCATTTGCATGCTTTTGAACTGCTAGATTAGCAGGAGTTGGGATGGGGGCAAGAACCCAGGAGTGAAATCCAGCAGGTTCTGGAGAACCGGTAGCGGAAATTTGGAGTAGTTCAGAGAACCGGCAAATACCACCTCTGGCTGGCCCCAGAGTGGGGTGGGAATGGAGATTTTGCAATATCCTTCTCCCAGGAGTGGAGAGGGAATGGGGATTTTGCAATATCCTTCCCCCTAGAGAGGGGTGGGAATGGGCATTTTGCAATATCCTTCCCGCTGGAGTGGGGAGGGAATGGAGATTTTGCAATATCCTTCCCCCTGGAGAGGGGTGAGAATGGAGATTTTGCAATATCCTTCCCCCTAGAGAGGGGTGGGAATGGGCATTTTGCAATATCCTTCCCGCTGGAGTGGGGAGGGAATGGGCATTTTGCAGTATCCTTCCCCTGGAGTGGGATGGGAATGGAGATTTTGCAGTATCCTTGGGGCGCTTGGGACTCGAACTGCCAACCTTCTGGTCAACATGTCTTAACCTCTAGGCCACCATGGCCCCACATTTATCAAACGAATAAAATATTTGCTTAAAGTGTTTACATTTTCAAGAAGGGAATCCTGGTTTAACTCCAATCTCATTCTCCTTCTGTCCAACCTATCATTAGTGTTGTTGTAAATATTGGAGAAAAGTTACAGCAGTTTCTTCACAAGGGTGAATAGTGTTAATAAAATACAAAAGCATGGAGGACTTATTCCAGTCCTCCATTTCGTTTCTTTCTTAACTGGGAAGATAAATCCCCCCCACTTTTCCTTCATCATTGTTTTTATCTTCCTCCTCCGCTACTGTACTTTTTTGTTCTATTAAAGAGCAGAAAAAGAAAAATACTAAAATCTCTGCTAAGCTCTTACTTTCAAGAGCATTCTGGGGAGGTAGTGAATAGCTATCAGATTTATGCATAGTTAGAATCCTTCTCAGCTTCTGTTTTTCCCAGTTAAGAATGGAAAAACAAAGCCTAAAACATTTTTATTTTTTATTTTGCTGTTATAAAAGGCTTCTTAAGGCCAGGCTGGACGTTTTCACAGTTTTAATTTGAAATATATTGAAGGGGAAGGGGAAGGGAAGGGAAACCCACCGATTAAGATGTATGATCAAAATCTGTGCTTCAATATTATACATTTCCTTTGGGCATTATTTAATTTACTAAAATGAAAGGGATAAAGGGATGTCAAAAAGAAAAAAAAATAGGAGAAGAGAAAGGAAACAAAAAAAAAAGCAAGCAAACAAATTGTAATATTTTAAACCAATTTTAAATTGGTTTTAAAAGTTTGGGGTTTTAAATTTGTCGGGGCCAAAATTATTTAATTTGATTTTATTCTACTTTTAAATTTTGTATGTATATGTTTTATTGTTTGGCTGTGCACCACCCTGAGTCCTTCGGGAGTAGGGCGGTATAGAAATAAAATAAAATAAAATAAAATAAAATAAAATAAAATAAAATAAAATAAAATAAAATAAAATAAAATAAAATAAAATAAAATAAAATAAAATAAAATAAAATAAAATAAAATAAAATAAAATAAAATAAATAAATAATACTGGTATATATGGAAGACAACTCTCTCTATTTTAAATACAGCAAAAGAATACATTTTCTCTCTTGTTGGGTTTGCTTCATTAAGGAAGGGAGGAAGGGAGGAAAATAAGAAAAAAGCTGACTGGTGGGTGGATCACTGTCCCGGAATACCCCCAATCAGCTGTTTTCAGAGGTGAATTTTAGCAACAGGTTCCTTGGTTGTGAGCTCTGTGCCTTGCTTTTTTTTTTTTTCTGCCTCTGAAACTTGTACTTTTTTTTCTGCCTCTGAAAGCCTCTGAAACACAGCTTTTTTTCTGAAGCTCTGTTTGGAGGCTTTTTTTTCTGAAGCTTCTTTCAGAGGCTTTTTTCCTGAAGCTTCTTTAGGAGGCTTTTATTCAGAAGGACTACCTGTACTCTGTTCAATCTCCTTTCTTTGGTATTGCTATGTAGATTAACCTCTTCTGATCTGTTGGTTATTGTGTCATTCTCCAGATTTGTTAGCATCCTTTGCTTAGAACCTTTACTGATTCTTCTTTTGTTGCTTGCCATATTATTTTAGATAAAAGCCTTTCAGAGGCTTTTTTTCTGAAGCTTCTTTCAGAAGCCCTGAAATCTCCGTTTGCGAGGCTGGGTGGGGCTACATTCGGAGTATAAGACGCACCCAGATTTTCACCCTCTTTTTGGGGGGAAAAAGGTGCGTCTTAGACTCTGAAAAATACGGTAACTTTTTATTTCATCTCTTCCTCTTGACTGTTCCTTTCCTATTCAATTTTTTTTTTTTTTTTTTGCTAGAAACCAAAGTACTGTAAGAGCAGCATCACTTGGCTAAAGTATTTCATATTAGCAACACAAGCTGTTTTTCCCTCTTCAACCTCCTGATTAGCACAATGAATTACAGGGTAGCCCAATGCCAAGTATTAATATTTTAAAAGAACAATGCTGACTTGTTGTTTAGGGGAGTAGCGTAGAATCCTGCTCTTATTTGGTGCTGTGAGCACCATAGAACTTGTGCTTCTGAGGCAGACACTGGCCTCAAAAAAATCCTCTGATTGATCCTTTGGTTCAATCCTGTTAGAACCAAAAGTGCTTTTTCAAGAGGCAACTGTAATTTCTGGGTTTTCTTTGAAGGAGTTTCACTTCTCATCCAAGAAGCTTCTTCAGCTCTGACTGGATGGTGGGGAAATGGACGGATTTATACTCCTTGCAGACAGCTGGTCATTTGCATTCTTTTTGGAGAGTCCTTGAGGCTGCCTGGAGGTTTGCCTGTGTCATCAGGATCAAACACAGCCCTTTAAATAGTTTCAAGAATGCTCCACACCCACTTGTACCACTCATCTGACCCTGACGACAGAGATAAACACCCAGGTGTCCTCAATGACTCGCTAAAAGAATGCAAATGACCAGCTATCTGCAAGGAGTATAAATCCTTCCATTCCCCACCATCCAATAAGAGCTGAAGAAGCTTCTTGGATGAGAAGTGAAACGTCTTCAAAGAAAAAACAGAAACTCCAGTTGCCTCTTGAAAAAGCACCTTTGGGACAACCATGACCTGGACGACTGAGAATCTCCATAGACATCTCCCCGTTTAAACATTTGCACTTAATTGGAGTCAAATGTCTTCTCAGCCATCTCCTTATTCTGAGGTAACATAAAACGTAGCAAGCAAGGAAGAATCTCCCATGGTTAAGGTACCACAAACCTAGATCTCCTTTGATCATGTTTAATTATTCAAGGGCCTTCAGATACATTTTTTAAAGCCCGGTGTAATTACAGAGAACCTGTTGCTCAGAAGAAGCCAACTTTGAAACTTAATGCTTTCAAAAGGAGCATTGATGCCTCAGCGGGAACTCAGTCTCTGGTTCTCAAAATACTAATGAGAATAACCTCAGTGGGACTTCTTCGAACAGGTCTGCTTTATCTTTTGAAGGATCCTCATGAACATCTCCCAGCTGGAGTCCATCAAGGGGTGTGTTGCCTTTCTCTTGCTGAGAACATGTTCCACAAAACAGCAGGGGAGGCCATGCTAAGGAGGTGGGCAAAACCAGACTCAGAAAAACATTTTGGCTTCATTTTTATGTATAGAATATGAATGCAATTCTAATGGCAGAAAGTGAAGAGGAACTAAAGAGCCTCTTGATACTGGTGAAGAAGGAGAGTGCAAAAGTTGGCTTGAAACTCAACATTAAGAAAACTAAGATCAAGCCATCCGGCCCTCTCAATTCCTGACAAATAGATGGGGAAGAAATGGAGGGAGTGACAGATTTTATTTTCCTGGGCTCCAAGATCTCCGAAGATGGGGACTGCAGCCAAGAAATTAAAAGACCCTTGCTCCTGGGGAGGAAAGCTATGGCAAATCTAGACAGCATTCTAAAAAGCAGAGACATCACCCTGCCAACAAAAGTGTGTACAGTCAAGGCGATGGTTTTCCCAGTTGCAATGGATGGCTATGAAAGCTGGACCAAAAGAAAGGCTGAGCGCCAAAGAATGGAGGCCTTTGAACTCTGGTGCTGGAGAAGACTCCTGCGAGTCCCTTGGACTGCAAGGCGATCAAACCGGTCAGTCCTAGAGGAGATCAACCCGGACTGCTCTTTAGAAGGCCAGATCCTGAAGATGAAACTCAAATGCTTTGGCCACCTAATGAGAAGGAAGGACTCATTGGAGAAGAGCCTAATGCTGGGAAAGATTGAGGGCAAAAGAAGAACGGGACGACAGAGAATAAGGTGACTGGATGGAGTCACTGAAGCAGTTGGCGTGAGCTTAAATGGACTCTGGAGGATGCTAGAGGACAGGAAGGCCTGGAGGAACGTTGTCCATGGGGTCACGATGGGTCGGACACGACTTTGCAACTAACAACAATGAATGCAATTAAAACAGATTGCTTTATGGATTCCTTAATAGAGTTATAAAACAATACCCCACATAAGGAACTACATACTCTGAAAAATAATCAAATAGTAAACAATAGCCTAATCAAGAAACTACTCCCAACAACTTTCCACTTGCATATAAATGGAGAGCCATCTTCACTCCCTTCTAGCACTGATGATGTTACCAACTTGGGTAATAAAATGTCTACAAGAAAACAGCCAAGCTCAGGGAGCACCAAGGACCGCAGAGTTTTAAAGAATTATAGAATTATAAAAGTTATAAAGAATTACAACTTGTCAGCTTCTTGGGAATAACAACAAAGAACAGAGTTGGAAGGGATCTTAGAGGTCTTCTTGTTTAACCCCCTGCTCAAACAGGAAACTCTATACCATTACTTTACTTTACTTTACTTTACTTTACTTTACTTTACTTTACTTTATTATTATTATTATTATTATTATTATTATTATTATTATTATTATTTTATTCGGCGGAAGAAAACATGCTTGTAAAAGTAAAAAAAAAGCCTTTGATGATCGCGCGGCTCACCTGGGCATGGCGGGGGGCAGGGATTTTTGCTACTGGTTCAAAAAACCATTCGCCGCCATTGTTACCGGATCGGCCGATCTGGTCCGAACCGGGAGTATTTCACCCCTGCTCAATACCCTTGTTCATAAACAATGTGTAAGTGCAGATAAAAAAATCTTTTAGTTATTTGCTTGTGATATAAACCAAACTAACTGCTTTAATTAAAGAGAAGAATACATTTAACTTTGTTTCATCTGGAAACCGCTTCTGGATTTTGTGCTTGAGGTAGGAAAAAAAAAACCCGAAACTTTAATTTTGGAATGTACCAATTAGACAAGGTTTCTTTGTTATATAAATGATTAATATATACTGAGTATGCAAAGAGTTGAGGTTGTAATGCTATTATGTTCATTCTACTGCATCAACTCAGGAAGTTCAGATTGCTCCAGGAGCTGTTGATACAGTTCTACAGAGAAATTATTGAGCTTGTCATTTGTATTCCTACTGTATAACTGCCTTTTTTTGGCACAGCAAGCAAACAGGACACGTACAGATTTCAAGGGATAGTTAGAACTGCAGAAAAAAGAATTGCGACCAGCCTGCCTTCCATTGAGGACCTGTATACTGCACGGGTCCGAAAGAGGGCTGAGAAAATATCTACAGGCCCCTCACATCCTGGACATAAACTGCTTCAACTTCTCCCCTCAAAACATTGCTAATAGGGCACTGCATGCCAAAGAACTAGAAACAAAGGTAGTTTTCCCCCCCATGCCATTACTCTGCTGAACATTGAATTCCCCCAGCAATGTCTTATGTCTAAGGATATTTACCCATGTAGTAGGGCCGTACTACTATTATCCTTCACATCTTTTCTATTACGTTCTCCTATTGGTATTTTAAGATTATATTACTTTGTTGTTTGCAGGTACACTGAGAGTTTATGCACCGGAGACAAATTCCTTGTGTGTCCAATCACACTATCAGATTCTATTCTATTCTATTCTATTCTATTCTATTCTATTCTATTCTATTCTATTCTATTCTATTCTATTCTATTATTCTATTCTATTCTATTCTACTCTACTCTACTCTACTCTACTCTATTCTATTCTATTCTATTCTATTCTATTCTACTCTACTCTACTCTACTCTACTCTACTCTACTCTACTCTACTCTACTCTGTTCTTTATTATTACTCTACTCTACTCTAATTCTATTCTACTCTACTCTACTCTACTCTACTCTACTCTACTCTACTCTGTTCTTTATTATTACTCTACTCTACTCTACTCTACTCTACTCTACTCTACTCTAATTCTATTCTATTCTATTCTATTCTATTCTATTCTATTCTATTCTATTCTATTCTATTCTACTCTACTCTACTCTACTCTACTCTACTCTACTCTACTGTACCCTACTCTATTCTTTATTATTACTCTACTCTACTCTATTCTTTATTATTACTCTACTCTACTCTACTCTACTCTACTCTACTCTACTCTACTCTACTCTACTCTACTCTATTCTACTATTCTATTCTATTCTATAGCACTGAAAAGCACTGGAGATTAATGCTTTTTTCCCTTTCTTTCCTCTTTAGCTTATATTTTTCTCTCCCTGTTTCCCTCTCCTCCTTTCCCACTATTTTTCGTTTCATTTGTATTTTATACCAAGTAAGTTCAATAAAATTGTATTATAAAATTAAAAAAAAACTTTTTGTGATAATAAACAACACATTTCTTCCGTGTGATGTCTTAATATAAAATATCAGGTACAGATTCTCTCCTGTCTGCGATGAAAAATTATGCAATATTCCAGACATGGACAAAGCTTCTGCAAACAAGGAACACTTCTATTCTTAGAAATGGGATGAAATTCATTCATTTGCAACGATTCTTCTAATTTCTAACTTTTGAACCAGTCCATGAATAAATTACCTACATTCATGTATCATGAATTTCAAATTTATATCTCTTCATTTTGTAAAATAGTTTGCCAGTATTTTTTAAAAAAAATTATGTATTGGGGAAAGGGTTACATCAAAATTTATATATTCATGAAAATAATGTGCAAAATGCACTATACGGAAGAAATAGCTTGTTAAAATTGAGCACAGGTAGTCCTCAACTTACAATAGTACATTTAGTGACCATTTGAAGTTACAACGGCACTGAAAAAAAGTGACTTATGACCATTTTTCACACTTACAACCGTTACAGCATCATGTGAATACGATTCAGATACTTGGCAACTGACTCCCATTTATGACAGTTGCAGTATCCCGGGGTCATGTGATTGCCTTTTACAATGTTCTGACAAGCGAAGTCAATGGGGATAGGATTAGCCCTCACTCAAGATGTGAAGTTTCCGAAAAATGCCCTAATTAATTCATGAGCCATGAGCCGAACTTCAAAAGAAATACAGTCATTTATTAGGAGCACCATTTCGGCAAGCAATATTCGGATGCAGTTAGAACTAATCCCACGTAGATTTACGTTCCCCTATGACCCTGTCTCTCCCCTCCTCTCTGGCCATGTCATAAATCACATTCTCCGATTAACCACTTTGGCTGGCTGTGAAATCCAACACCCTCCTTCTGATTGCGGTCAGGAAGAATGTATGGAATGCACTTCAGTTAGGGAAATCAATCAGCTCTATCAGTTCTCCCTCCCTCCTGCTCATGGCAACTTGAAAGCTTGGCAAGTTGACACAAGATCCTTCAGGGCAAAGCCATTCAGCCACAATAGGAAATTGCCCTTCATTGCATCACTCAGCAAGGTTCAACCAAGCCTGGGACACAGACAACCTCAGCTATGAGAGTCTGACTGCAACCAATGCTCAAATTCAAAGCCCAAGAGAGGGAGTAAATCTCTTTCTCTCGCTCTCTCTCTTCCAAGTGCTCAAATGCCCAGGACCTCAAACCACGTGGTCCTAGTCACCATTAAAACCATCCTTCCAAGCAATCTCCATGTTTCCAGTGTCTTTCTCCCCACTTGGAACTGAACCAGCGGTGGGTTCTACTTACCTTTACTACCAGTTTGCATCGCGCCTGTGTGCGCATGTGAGCAAAGCTCACGTGCGCACTCTTCTGCGCATGTGCAGAAGAGTGCAGATCTCCTATGATGACGTCCGGGTCAGTGAGCCGAACCTCCCATCGGTTTTACTACCGGTTCTTGCGAACCGGTCTGAACCAGGAACAACCCACCACTGAATTGAACCCAGATGGACATTTCTTCCAACAGTAGACATTAGTCTTTTGTGAAACTGAACATTTATCCTAAATATGACTATTTATAGTGGGGGGAAAGGAGCTTGAAAAATCAATAAAAGCAGCATAAAGTTTCTGTTTTGGCTGTTTAACACCCTTTTCTATTAAATCATTTAAGACAAACACTTGGTCTATTGTGGAATAACCAGGATGGAAGTTTGCTTGTTCTTCTCCTATGAGGTTCTTTGCGTTACTCCAATTCGCTAATTTAATCAGAAGATCTTTCATAAATAGTTTTCCACTAACTCTCTCAAACTGATAGGCTTAAAGCTGGAAGGTATATTTCCACCACCACCACCTCCCATCCCGAAGAAGGAAATAAAAATATTGACCTTCTGACCTTCTAAAATACTATGGAATTGGAATGCAAATCTTGGATCTTTTCAATTCCACCTGAATAAAAACCTTGAAACTCATCATATGTGGCTCTAGAACATATATAGGACATAGCATCATAGGATTGGAAGCAGTGGTGGGTTTCAAATTTTTTTACTACCGGTTCTGTGGGTGTGGCTTGGTGGGTGGGGCATGGCTTGGTGGGCGTGGCTTGGTGGGCGTGGCAGGGGAAGGATACTGTAAAATCTCCATTCCCTCCCCACTCCAGGGGAAGAATACTGCAAAATACCCATTTCCTCCTGATCAGCTGGGACCTAAGAGGCAGAGAATAGATGGGAGCGGGGCCAGTCAGAATTTTTACTACCGGTTCTCCGAACTACTCAAAATTTCCGCTACCGGTTCTCCAGAACTGGTCAGAACCCGCCGAAACTCACCTCTGATTGGAAGGGATCTGTGAGATCTTCTAGTCCAATCCCCTATTCAAGCAGGAGTCCCTATTCCAAGTGGCTATCCAATCTCCTTAAAAGCCTCCAGCGATGGAGCATTCACAACTCCTGGAGGCAAAGCTGTTCCATTGATTAATTGTTCTCACTCTCAGAAAATTTCTCCTTATTTCTAGATTTTTGGATCTCTCCTTGATAAGTTTCCATCCATTGCTTCTTGTCCTGCCTTCAGGTGCTTCGGAAATTAGGTTGTCTCCATGACAGCCTCTCATATATTGCAATTAATAGTTGCCTCATTGTTTTATTGTCGTAGAATCTGGGGGTGGGGAGAAATGCCAGCACCTCATTTGAAGAATAAAATGGTTTGTTCTTTACAAAAATCACTTTCCTGTTGACCTCAGCCAAAAAACAAACCAAGACCAGCTTTAAGTCATTGTGTCTGATCTGCAGCCAAATGCCAAAGGAGAAATTTTTCCATGCTGAAATTAAGATCATAAAAAAGTATGCACGATGCTTGTCATTATTTTAATCTCTCTCTCTCTCCCTCTCT
Organism: Pituophis catenifer annectens; assembly: GCF_029215685.1. Classification (NCBI taxonomy): domain Eukaryota; kingdom Metazoa; phylum Chordata; class Lepidosauria; order Squamata; family Colubridae; genus Pituophis; species Pituophis catenifer. The sequence goes on from NW_027256893.1 coordinate 7,338,427, forward strand.
CTCTCTCTCTCTCTCTCTCTCTCTCTTTTTTAAAAAAAAACCTTTTGGTATACTTGCTGTCGTCTGCTTTATTGTCTTCATCATTGAATGTTTTTAACTTTCGTACTTTATCATTTTAATGCCTAATGCCATAAATGCTCTGGAGATAAAAATCATACTTTCATTAATTTGTTCAACGGAATGAATTACTTGAATGTGACTTTCGGGGGCAAAGGCCCATAAACTTTGGATAATGGAATGGATTTAGAGCTCTGAGCTGGAATTCAAGTGGATGTGAATTTTAGTATAATATAATGTTATGGAACAGAGGGGGAGAATGAGCACTCGTTCCCAGCATCTGAGGGCAGGACAAGAAGCAATGGATGGAAACTAATGAAGGAGAGATCCAACCTAGAGCTAAGCAGAAACAGTGAGAACAATTAATCAGTTGTGGGTGCTCAACACTGTTAGAACGTAGAGAAAAATAATTGTTTTAATAATGTTCCAGAAACCTGAAGAGACACAGAGTTTTCTTAAAATTTGAACTTGGTGATCGAATTAAGAAATCCTCGTAGAGGTTTCAATCAAATGACTGTCCTTGGCCTCCTTTTTATTCTTTGACAATAGGTTCTAGATTCTATCATATCGCAAGACCTAAAATGGACAACTAACATCAAAAACATCACCAAAAAAACACAACAAAGAATGTTCTTTCTGCCCAGACTCAGGAAGCTCAAACTGCCGAAGGAGCTGCTGATCCAGTTCTACAGAGGAATTATTGAGTCTGTCATCTGCACCTCCGTAACTGTCTGGTTTGGTTCTGCAACCCAATAAGACAGACACAGACTTCAACGGATAATTAGAACTGCAGAAAAAACAGTTGCTACCAACCTGCCTTACATGGAGGACCTGTATACTACACGAGTCAAAAAGAGGGCTGTGAAAATATTTACAGACCCCTCACATCCTGGACATAAACTATTTCAACTCCTACCCTCAAAACGACACTATAGAGCACTGCACACCAAGACAATTAGACATGAACAGTTTTTTCCCGAATGCCATCCCTCTGCTAAACAAATAATCCCCTCAACACTGTCAAACTATTTACTAAGTCTGCACTACTATTAATCTTCTCATCATTCCCATTGCCCATCTCTTCCACTTATGACTGCATGACTGTAACTTTGTTGCTTGTATCCTTACGATTTATATTGATATTGTTTCCTAGTATGATTTGATTGCTTATTTGTACTCTATGACTATCATTAAGTGTTGTACCATATGATTCTTAATGAATGTATCTTTTATTTTTATGTACACTGAGAGCATATGCACCAAAGACAAATTCCTTGTGTGTCCACTCACACTTTTTTTTTATTTTTATTTTTATTTTTAATTTGATTTATATGCCGCCCTTCTCCGGAGACTCAGGGCGGCTTACAATGCGTTAAGCAATAGCCTTCATACTTTTGTATATTTATACAAAGTCAGCTTATTGCCCCCACAAACTGGGTCCTCAATTTACCTACCTTAGAAAGGATGGAAGGCTGAGTCAACCTTGAGCCTGGTGAGATTCGAGCTTACAGTAATTGCAGGCAGCTGGTGTTAATCACAATGCTATCAGTCTGCTGAGCCACCAGGTCCTTGGCCAATAAAGAATTCTATTCTATTCTATTCTATTCTATTCTATTCTATTCTATTCTATTCTATTCTATTCTATTCTATTCTATTCTATCCTATCCTATCCTATCCTATCCTATCCTATCCTATCCTATCCTATCCTATTCTTTCTTTGCCTTTGAACACTAAATTCAAAGGAGTAAATTTCCACTGGGCACGAGGCACAGTTCCATTCCCATGACAGTACGAAGCTGGGTTATCAACCCTTTGCAATCTTTAATTCACCAACCCCAAAACATCTTGGCAAGTTTGGGTGTTCTTGCCACAGTGGGAGGCACTTGCTCCATTCAAAAACATTCCTTGCCTTCTTCTCATCTCAAGGACGCATCCAAATGAGGAAAGAGAGTGTAAAGGGATAAACCCCGTTCCGAAAACCGCAAGGCAAGGCTGGAGGGAATAAAGAAAGCGGAGTTGCAAAGAGAAAGCCATTTTCCTTCCTAGTTGGAAGCATGAATGCGCGTTCTAATTTTAGAAGGCAGCCAGGTTTAATATTTATAACACATACTTTCAATCAGCTGCTTCATTTCCGTTTTCAGGCAACAGGTTGTTTTCATAATGAAGCTTTGTGCAGGCAGAATGTAAAGTTAGCAAAGAAAGAGGAATCAGATTCAACGGGGTGATATTTATTTATTTAGTTATTTAAGGAATTGTACGGCTGCCCATCGTAAGTAGCTCACAACACGTGACTTGGGCCACAGTGCGTCAACTGAACAATATGTTTTGTAAGGTTGGACTGTTCTCTTTGGTATTGTTCATTTTACTTTCAGATTAAATGGGGCTTCAACAGCCTGATTAATGACATTGTGGAAATAATTTGATTATTAAAAGATTAGAAGAAAAGGAGGTCAACCTATTCTCCAAAGCACCTGAAGGCAGGACAAGAAACAATGGATGGAAACTAAGCCAGGAGCAAAGCAACCTAGAACTAAGGAGGAATTTCCTGACAGTGAGAGCAGTTGATCATTGGAACAGCTTGCCTCCAGAAGTTGAGGTTACTCCAACACTGGAGGCTTTTAATTTTAATTTAATTTAATTTAATTTCCAATTTATATACCGCCCTTCTCCCTGAGGACTCAGGGCGGTGTACAGCCAAGATAAAAAAAACAAACATAGAATACAAATATTAAAAAACATTTAAAAATATATATAAGAAGAGATTGGATAGCCATTTGTCCGGAGTAGAGTTTCCTGCTTGAATGGGGAGGGTTGGACTAACAGATAGAAAATATTTCACTTAGCAACAGAAATTTGGGGCTCAATTGTGGTCATAAGTCGAGGACTACCTGTGCAGCTGAATATCTTTTAACCCTAAACAGTTTAATTGGGAATTGATTTGGATGGAATCAAAGAGATGGAAAGGATGAAAACTAATCAAGGAGAGAAGTAACCTGGAATTGATGGGAAACTTCCTAACAGTGAGGATAATTAACCAGTGGAACAGCTGGCCTCCAGACATTGTGGGTGCTTCATCACTGGAGGTTTTTAAGAAGAGGCTGTGTGAAGTTTCTGAAAGATGCCCTAATTAATTCATGAGCCATGAGCCGAACTTCAAAAGAAATACAGTCATTTATTAGGAGCACCATTTCGGCAATATTCGGATGCAGTTAGAACTAATCCCACGTAGATTTCCATTCCCCTATGACCCTGTCTCTCCCCTTCTCTCTGGCCATGTCATAAATCACGTTCTCCAATTAACCACTTTGGCTGGCTGTGAAATCCAACACCCTCCTTCTGATTGCGGTCAGGAAGAATGTATGGAATGCACTTCAGTTAGGGAAATCAATCAGCTCTATCAGTTCTCCCTCCCTCCTGCTCATGGCAACTTGAAAGCTTTGCAAGTTGACAGGCTGGACAGTCACTTGTCTGAAATGGTATAGGATCTCCTGCTTGAGCTGGACTAGAAGACCTCCAAGGTCCCTTCCAGCTCTATTCTGATTCTGATTTAATTTAATTTAAATTAATTAATTCAGTTTATATGCCGCCCCTCTCCGAAGACTCAGGTATTCTGATATTTAATTTGCAAAAAAAAAAAAAAAAAAAAAAAGTCAGATAGAGACCAAATGAACCAAGACCAATACAAATGTTGAATAAATCACATTTTTAACCATATCAGCGAACATTTCCTTGTGAGGCATCCCATAAATACCTCACTCAGTGGTTACCTCTTTTGCACCTGTTTTTTCAAAGTATATAAATGCAACCAGCTGCCCAATGCTGTATTGGCATTCATTAACTTTCTCCAAATTGGATTGTTTTTGGAAATAACGCTCCTTCATGTCGCCAAAAGGATATGGCAACATGACAGTATCGCTGAGAGCAAATAAATCTCCTCCAGAACAAACATTTAGTCCTCATTCTGAATTAGCTTTGTTGGCTTTTGTGAGATCATCGTTCAGGCAAATCGCCGGACAATTTACTTAATTCCAGAAAAAGAGAGAGAGAGAGAGAGAGAGAGGGAGGGAGGGAGGGAGAGAGAGAGAGAGAGAGAGAGAGAGAGAGAGACAGAGAGAGAGAGAGAGAGAGAGAGAGAGAGAGAGAGAGAGAGAGAGAGAGAGAGAATCTGGAACCTTTATTTAAATTGTTCTTGTCAATTAGCAGCACTTAAAAATATAAACATCAGATTCCATTAACACTAAGAGCTGTTTTGTGTAGCTCACCCAACTCGGAGACAATTTAAGTAAGGTTTCAATTAAATCAACTTCGAGCAATGCACAAGTTAAAACTTGAATTCACGTGGTTGGGATTCATCCCGCTGCTGTGTTTTATAGGAGAAAACATCAGTTGGTTAGGACAAGTGAAAAAAGGCAGAATCATTGTTTCTGTCATTCCCTTCCCAAGGATATTAAAAAAAAAAAAACAATTCCACAGCTCAACCTTGGCACTTGTTGAGATGGGCAGCTAGAAAAAAATCAAATGAATGAATGAATGAATGAATGAATGAATGAATGAATGAATGAATGAAGAAAGGTGAAAGGGAAGCAGTATGCTCCCTCCCATATTGGGGTAAACCAGGTGCTTCGACAGAAAAAACACTTAATCTCTCCCCTGGTTCAGCTGATAAAGGGAGGAGAACTTGTGGCTCAGAGGTTAATACAACTGCCTATTATGCAGGCAGCCCAAGTTTGAATCCGAGTAAGGATATAGCTAGCTGATGAGAGCTAAATAGATATATACTAGTCTCCCTCTTCAACTCCCAGAATTCCCCAACCAGCAGTTTGGCTGGGGAATTCTGGGAGTTGAAGTCCACATAACTTCAAGCTACCAAGATTGAGAAATACTGATTTAGAGGGCTAAGGAATATTAATAAACCTATAAGATACAAAGGACAAGCATGAACTCTGGGCACCAAGGACTATTGAACAAATCTCTGGAAAGAAACCAGGATTGTGAAATGATGGTTTAAGATAATTCTTTAACTTTCGAGGTTCGGGGATGGAATCTAAAGGAGTGAGAATATTTCCTGTGCACGGTGTGAGATTTTTTTTTTCCCCTTTGGGATGTCTTTTCTTTGGTTTTGGGAGGGAAGAATCTCAATTCTATTCATGGTCCCAGAGCCATCATGGTCTTTGTAGTCCTTCTGTCATTATCTCAGTTGCCCCTGAGCATCCTGACCAAGCATTTGGTATAGTACTCGACACAATCAAATGCTTTCCTGCATTATCCAATCTCATGGATATTCTAATTTACATAACTCTGTATAAAAAGTTATAGTGTCAGCTTTGGAAGCCCTATTAGCCCCGGAAGTTTCCATGCTGCCACCTTCTCAGGTGTGGGAAAGTAGGAGGCGGGATTTAGTAGAGGGAATGTATTTAAGCAAAATAGCATTCTTTCTTTCGGTCAAGGTCAGGACAATCCTGCATCTGGAGAAGGAGTGGTTGGAGTGATGTCTCCAGATGGGATGGATGCTGATTGGAGCATGTGATGGACTGTTGAGTGAGGGGATGGTTTTAGGGGTTTTGCTTTACTGACGGAAAACCTGACCTCTCAGATTCGGGTTTTCCCAGATGTGCCAGTATACCTACTCTAATAAATGGAACTTTGAGAAAATGCTTGTCTTGGAGTTTTTAATTGGAGTTGGGGTTTTCTGAAACGCTGACATATAGCCTTTGGGCGCTACAGGTAGTCCTTGACTTACAATTCGTTTAAGGAGAGAGGGAGGGAGGGAGAGAGACTTCCAAGCAAGCTGATTAAATACCTTTGGGTGCACGGAGATGCCTGTGTTTTGTTTAAGATATAATTTTTCAAGCTTTGCTATTTTATACTTGATTTGATTTTACTTACCATCGTCCATTGCATTATCCACATTTGTCCATTCGCTATTTAATTTGGCATAATGAAAGAGACTCTTCCTTTTTAAATGAAAAGTTTGTTGTCATTTATTTAAACACCCAATGTGAAGAACTGCTACATTTTGTAGCTAAGACTTCTCTGAAAACAGACTGCATTCCCACTTCAAAAGCCTTCTCTAGAGTGGTTGTAAAAGCATCCGGAAAGGAAATAAAACATCTGAAAAGTATTTGTTACGTAACTCAATCTTCTTATTTCCTAGTAAGCTCAAAGAAACACACACGACAATTTTCTGGGCTGCCTTACATTCGACGCTTTCCAAATGCATATTCAACTCGGAGACTATTTGGTCTAGAGCTCTTAAAATATATTGTAAAGCTTGCTAACAAAGTGTCTGATCTCTACAGATTGAGAAATAAATGCAAAATTCTGTTCAAATTCAAAGCCAATACAAGCTCACTGAGCAAATCTCTCCTTTATCAAAAAGGGTGGGGGGGGGAAAATCAGAATGCTAAAATATTGGCGTAAAACAGAGATGGTTCTTAGGAACAGCAGATTTCCTTAAAATATTTCTAATCTCCCTCACTTGCTCATCCACTGTTCGATGATTAGTTTTGTAATTAATGCAGGTAGTAATTATGTTCATGCTCTTTGTCATTTCTTTGCACGTCTCTTGTTATTATAGAATTGCCCTGTTTTGAATGTTAAAGCAGGAAAAGTATTCCAAATAATGTAAAGTTTCTGGTTTTACATAAATACCACCAGCAGAATTTCTACAGAACTGGAATTAAACTGGAACAGAGTTAACCGGTAGCAAAAATCCTATAATTATTAAACAATGGAGCTCCCTGAAACGGTTGAGTTGCAAAAAAAAAAAAAAAAAAAAAATTAGGCACCTAATTCCATAGCCCTAAAGATTTCTTAGTTTCTATGCTATGTTCTTAGCATATTTTTCTGTGACTGCTGTTTCCTGCTCTGTTCAAATATTATTATTATTAGCAGCACAAATTAAAATATAATCTTTGCAGCAGGTGCCTGTTTTCTGTTTTTCTTTCTGGAATATTTAGTAATGTTTCTACCCTTGGTCTTCTGTCCTCCTTTTGTGAACCAAAACAAATTTAGCAATTATTTTCCTCAATTATTTTTTCACAACATTCAGCTTGTAAACATACGGAATATCTAAAAATCAGTTTCCTCCTCCTCCCCCTCTTTGAACTTCAACTTTTCCTTCAACTCTTCTTCCTCCTCTTCCTCTACCTCTTTCTCCTCCTCTTCCTCCTCCTTCTTCCCCTCTTTCAACTACAACTTTTCCTTCAACTCTTCTTCCTCCTCCTCTTCCTCCTCCTCCTTTAACTTCATATTTTCCTTCAACTTCAACTCTTCTTCCTCCTCTTCCTCTTCCTCTTCCTCTTCCTCGACCACTTCCTCCTCCTCCTCCTCCCTCTCTTTCAACTTCAACTTCTCCTTCAACTCTTCTTCCTCCTCTTTCTTCTCCTCCTTCCCCTCCTTCAACTTCAACTTTTCCTTCAACTCTTCTTCCTCCTCCTCTTCCTCCTCCTCCTCCAACTTCATCTTTTCCTTCAACTTTAACTTTTCCTTCAACTTCAACTCTTCTTCCTCCTCTTCCTCTACCTCTTCCTCCTCTTTCTCCTCCTCCTCCTCCTCCTTCAACTTCAACTTTTCCTTCAACTCATCTTCCTCCTCCTCCAATTTCATCTTTTCCTTCAACTTTAACTTTCCCTTCAACTTCAACTCTTCCTCCTCCCCCTCCTCCTCCTCCTCCTTCTCCCTTTTCTTTAAGAGAGGCCTCATTAGTGTTCTTACTGGAAGGCACATTTGGTACAAAGGATCGAGACACTAATCAGGAATATCCTGTGTATAAAGAGGCAGGGGAGTTAAAGTATTAAAACATGGGTTGCAATGTTGCAACACAGATTTTACATCTACATACTTGCATACCGTACTATATTGTATGACTCACTATTCATTTTTCTTTTTTTCTTTTTTTCTTTTGCCATCAGCAAGTCGGCCCACGTCTTAGTAGGGACATGCAACTCAGCCTCTAAGTTTAATTCTTATCCAATATGCCAAACTAGCTCTCACAAGAACTGAAGGAAGTTAAGATCAGATAATTTCCCTGGCTGATTTATTTAAACTCTCCACTGGACCATCAAAATCATGACTATCTTTGTAGAATATTGGCGTTGTTTATTTGTTTAATTTATTATCCTCATTTCCAATAACAATGAACTCTAACAAATGAATGCCAAGCCTGCTGGAAGTGAATTCGAGCTATCTACACGTTTGCCAAGCTCGCAGTTATGCAGATGTTTTAAAAATATTCAAAGCCGAAAGACACCGACCGTCATTAATTCCTTGTAACAACTTTATCAGCCTGCTTTAAGATATTCCGATCTTGCAAAAATCCTGCGTCTTCCGGACGATGCCTCAATGTTCTTTTCCCCCCTTCTCCTTCTCCATCTTTTTACCTTTCATGCTGTGCTTTTATGCTTTGTCTTCTAAAAAAAATCAATCTGAGAGCAACGTTATTTTCACCCCAGCACATAGAATATTTTTAACCCAAAAGCAGTTTAGAAAAAAAGGTTCAAATCAATCAATCAATCAGATAATGAAAAGAAACCAAGATGTTCTGGGGGAAACTCTTAAAAAGGTTTGCCCATTAGGAGGAATGTCTCTGTAAAACACAGCCAAAAATCTGACTGACTGCAGAAACTACAACAGTACGGAGCCAGCATAACAGGAGTATCAGGTCAATGAATTCCCTTCTCTGCAAGTTTACTTTCTTCCCAGAGAGAATACAGGTGGTCCTTGACTTAACAACCATTCATTTAGTGACTGCTTAACATTACAACAGCACCAGGGGCAATGGTGGGTTGCCTCTGGTTCGGACTGGTTCTATAGAACCGGTAGTAAAACAGGAGGGAGGCTCCACCCACCGACCCCGACATCATCAGAATGCTTCTGCACATGTGCAAGGCCCTGTCGTGAACCGGTAGTAAAGGTGAGTAGAACCCATCCCTGACCAGGGGTGGGTTTCACATATTGTTGCTACTGGGTCGCCATGCGCGTGCTCGCTTCGCTCGTGCACACGTGTCTTCCGTGCATGTGCCCGGCCTTCCATGCATGCACGTTGCTTGCACACGCGCCTTCCATGTGTGCACCTGGCCTCAAAAACGTGGCTAAATAGGATGGCATTACGTCTGGGCGGGAGGGTGGGTGTGGGCCCACCTGTAGTCGCCGTTACCGATTCTCCCGAACCGGTCTCAACCAGCTGAATATCACCTCTCAACAGCACTAAAGAAAGTGACTTAGGACTGGTCCTTGGACTTGCAACCATCCCAGCAAACCATGGCCACATGTTTCAGGGTTTCAAGTAATCGATCCATTGCAAGGAAAAACTCCGAGACAAGCAGATTCCTCAAAGAATAGCTTTATTGGAAATATCATATTGGCACGTATCTGGTGAAAACCAACTCTGAAGGGTCTCTTGGTTTTCACCTAATTAAAAGTGAAAGTTTCTACACACACCCCAGGGGTGGAATCCAGCAAGTTCTGACAGGTTCTGGAGAACCGGTAGCGGAAATTTTGAGTAGTTCGGCAAATATTACCTCTGGCTGGCCCCAAAGCGGGGAGGGAATGGAGATTTTGCAATATCCTTCCCCCAGGAGTGGGGTGGGAATGGAGATTTTGCAGTATCCTTCCCCTGCCATGCCCGCCACGCCACGCCCACCAAGCCACACTACGCCAACCAAGCCATGCCCACAGAACTGGTAGTTAAAAAATTTGGATTTCACCACTGCCCACCCATCCCAAACAATCAGTCACATGGCCCAATCAAGGCAGCATCCGCTAGTCTGGTGACATCACTCCTCCTTTATTTTGACTACACAGCCCCAGGTATCTCTAATCTCCCCCTCCCTATCCCTCAGATCTAGTGTGGCAGTACTGAAGCTCCAAGATGGCTTCGGCCAGGACAGCTTCAGGGTTGACAACATAATCAAGATGTGGGTGCTTGGCAACCACATTTATTTTTGATGGTTGCAGCCTTATACAATGAACGGTTGCAGGAACTGGGCCTGGCTAGTCTAATGAAGAGAAGGACCAGGGGAGACAGGATAGCAGTCTTCCAATATTTGAGGGGCTGCCACAGAGAGGAGGAAGAGGGTCAAGCTGTTTCCCAAGGCACCCGAAGGCCAGACAAGGAATAATGGATGGAAACTGATCAAGGAGAGATTCAACCCAGAAATAAGGAGGAACTTTCTGACAGTGAGAACAATCAACCCATGGAACAGGAGTTGCCTTCGGAAGTTGTGGGAGCTTCATCACTGGAGGCTTTCAAGAAGTGACTGGACTGCCATCTGTCAGACATGGTGTAGGGTCTCCTGCTTGGGCAGGAGTTTGGACTAGATGACCTACAAGATCCCTTCCAACTCTGTTAATCTGTTATGGGTTTATGCGATCACCATTCGCAACCTTCCCAGCCAGGTTCTGATGAGAAAAGTCAATGGGCAAAGCCAGATTTTGCTTAATGGTGGCAATATTTACTTAACAACCACAGCAATTTGCTTAGTAACCATCGGAAAAAAAAACCCTTATAAAATCGAGGGCAGTTCAGTTAAGAACCGCCTTGCTTAGCAACCAACATTCTGCGGTCCCAATTGCGGTCCCAGTTGCGGTCGTACGTTGAGGACTACCTTTAAAAACACCTTGAAGGGACAAAGGTATACAGTACATGGAAAAATCCGGAGCCATCTGTTCATTTAATCTTTTAACAATTGTGCACGAAAGATTCTGTAAAAACCGTGCAACCTTTGCACTCATTTAGATAAAGCCAATATTATAAGGGCCTTAAGAGATTAAGAGACCCGGTCGAGCACGGAAAGGATATTAAAATAAACGGCTTGATTGATTGGAGTTTGGAAAAAAAAAGAAGTTCCGAAGAAGGAAGTACTGTATGTGCAAAGTATAAAAACAGACACTGCAGAAACTCAAATATTAAATGTTAATATGCAAATGGAAGCATTTGATCAAATCAACCTGTGCTTTGTGGGATTGTGCTCTCGCTCTCTCTCTCTCTCTCTCTCTCTCTCTCTCTCTCTCTCTCTCTCTCTCTCTCTCACACACACACACACACACACACACACACACACACACACATCACACCTCATGGAAAACGTGCTTGGTTTTAATTTCATGGCATTTGTCTCTCTCGAGTTATCCCACGGGGGAAGAGGGTTGGCATGGAAACTGTAGCCTTTATGAATGCTTGAGTCTTCTGTTCTTTCAACAGTCTTCTGATTCTTTGGAGTTGGCTGAAGATCTTGGTATACCTTCAGAAGAGCAGTAGGTTTTTGTAAACTCACACCCAGGAAGCAGAAAACCGAACTGGCCTGGTCCACATCAAGCTAAGCATTGACATAGTGCCTGGTTATTTATTTATTTATTTATTATTTATTTGATTATATTATATTTCTCCTGCGGGACTCAGGGCGGTGTACAGCCAGGATAAAACATAGCATATAAAATTTTAAAACATTTAAAAAAACAATTAAATAATTTTGGCCCAAATTTAAAACAACCCAATTAAAACCGAATTCGATGAAAAAACTGAGAGGATGGGATCAAGCCAGCCCAGCTAGATGGAACAAGTGTGTCTTCAGGGCCCGACGAAAAGTCCGGAGGTCTGATATCGTGCGTATCTCAGGGGGTAGGTCATTCCAGAGGGCAGGTGCTGCCACAGAGAAGGCTCTCCCCCTGGAGGTCGCCAGCCGGCACTGCCTGGCCGACGGCACCCTGAGGAGGCCCACTCTGTGCGAGCGAACCGGTCGGTGGGAGGCTATTGGTGGCAGCAGGCGGTCTCGCAAATACCCCGGCCCTAAGCCATGGAGCGCTTTAAAGGTGGTCACCAACACCTTGAAGCGCACCCGGAAGACCACAGGAAGCCAGTGCAGCTCGCGCAGGAGAGGTGTTTTATGTGAGCACACCGTCGCTCCCATAATCCCCCGCGCAGCCGCATTCTGGGCCAACTGCAGCCTCCGGGTGCACCCCAAGGGGAGCCCCATGTAGAGAGCATTGCAGTAGTCCAGGCAGATTTGCTTACACCTGATAAACAGGTGAGGGTTTTTTTGTAGAGCAAAGCCTCAGATGCACTTAAACAACAACAACAAAACAACAAGGACCCCAAACGATCTCCTCTTTTAATAAAAATAGACTGCTAGAAGAGGAATCCCTAAACCTTTTCTTCAACTGGGCACCTTCCCATTCAGTTGAGGCTTCCCCATTTCTGGAACCATGTTAAACTTTAAAGAGCACTGATGAAGTTCCCTAATTAGGATAATGAAATGCCTGGAAAGTTCAGGAAAAACAAGCAAGCTCAAAGAGTATCGAGGACCCTTCATTTCTACCCTAAACTACAAATATTCTCCTTTATTAGTACAATTTTAATACCACAATAAGGGACGTGGTAACTCAGTGGATAAGACGCTGAGCATGTCGATCGAAAGGTCGGCAGTTCAGTGGTTTGAATCCCTAGTGCTGCGTAACGGGGTGAGCTCCCGTTACCTGTCCCAGCTTTTGCCAACCTAGCAGTTCGAAAGCACGTACAAAAAAAATGCAAGTAGAAAAATAGGGACCACCTTTGGTGGGAAAGTAACAGCTTTCCATGCGCCTTTGGCGATGAGTCATGCTGGCCGCATGACCAGGGTGTTGTGGCCCGCCAGCAGCCTGCGCAGATCATGGCTGATCCCGACAACGAGAAGGCTGGTGTGGTGTCGTGCCAGCAGCCGGCGCAGCCGGCGCTCGCGTCGGACAGCGAGGAGGCTGAAGAGAATGTGGTGCCAGAGGCAGAGACTTAGCCAGGGCCTTCAGAACCTCCAGAGGCTCCTTCAAGTGGAGAGAGCGAAGTGGAGGAGCCTCTCCTCAATGCTCGAGCATGCAGGGCTGCCAAAAGGCAGGAGTGGCTATTCAGGAGGAGGAGGTCTCCTTGAGAGTAAGGCTTGAGATAATTGGCCACTCCCTTAGCCTATTTAAGTCACATGCTGTTAGTAAGTTTCTTGCTGGAAACAACTTGTAATTATCATCAGAGCATTTTTGGAAAAGTCTTATCGTATCTTGTTTTCTGGGCTGGTTGCCAAACTTTGCCGGACTTTGGTTTATTCTTGCTACTTAATAAATTTGATAAGGACCGTTGGTGTGTGTCAATATCCTCGGGAATCCGGAGCTGGGGCAGAACACAGAGAGACCTCTTTGGACAGCGCTGGCTATTCGGCTTTGAAACGGAGATGAGTACCAGCCCATAGAGTCAGGAACGACTAGCACATACAGTATGTGCGAGGGGAACCTTTACCTTTAATACCACCATGGACTCCTGCAAATCTTTCCTACCAAGAAATCTGAAATGAATGTGGAATTTCACTTTAAGGGTCCATCAACAAGAAATCTGGTGCCACTAATCTGCCTCAAAAGGAAGGTACCAAGAAACTTTCTAAAAACCAGTTATGGGCAGGTGAAAACTATGTGAATTATCTAGGCTAAACAATCTGATTCCAGATTTTTTTTTCCCAGAGCAAAGGGATTTAAAACATCCCTCATTTCTCTGCATATTATACAGGTATTGTATGACTGCAATGGAGCCCGCTTATTATGGTCATAGATCACGAGGGCCATAAAGCAGGTAATCATGAAACTGATCCAATTTTACCACCCTTTCTTTTTGCAGCGGTCGTTAAGCAAATCAATGCTGATTTTTGGCAAAAAGTCGTAAATCACAGTCACATGACAAGAGGATGTCATACACAGTGGACTGATTGTTGAGCGTTACTTAATTACAGGAGAAGGCAATTATGGACAACTAACTTCACAACCAGATCACAAATACCTTTTGTGGGGTCCGTTGTAATTTGGATCAGTTTTTTTTTTATTGAAAAGTTTTACAAAAAAATACAAATTTTTCCCCCCATGTTCCCCCCACCCTTTCCCCCCCTTCATCCCACCCTCCCCCCCCCGACTTCCCAGAGCAAAATACAAGGTATTTCATTTAATCAAACATAAACTAGATTAATCTACTTATCCTCAAAGTACTGCCTCCCCCACTGAAACCTTAACTCCACTACAAATAACCAAATACTTCTAATACTAACATTCATTCATAAGCTATTTGATATTTTCTTGTCTGATACTTATTTTGAATATAATCAATCCATCTTCTCCATTCCGATACGTATCTTTCTTGCGTGTAGTCCTTCAAATACGCCGAGATTTTCGCCATTTCTGCTAGGTTTGTTACTTTCAATATCCACTCTTCAATAGTAGGCAAAGAGTCCTTCTTCCAATATTGAATTTGGATCAGTTTTAAGCAGTGGTGGAATTCAATTTTTTTTTACTACCGGTTCTGTGGGCGTGGCTTGGTGGGTGTGGCTTTGTGGGCGTAGCAGGGGAAGGATACTGCAAAATCTCCAGGAGAAGGATATTGCAAAATCCCCATTCCCTCCCCACTCCAGGGGAAGGATACTGCAAAATCCCCATTCCCTCCTCACTCCTGGGGGAAGGATATTGCAAAATCCCCATTCCCACCCCACTCTGGGGCCAGCCAGAGGTGGTATTTGCCAGTTCTCAGAACTACTCAAAATTTCCGCTGCCGGTTCTCCCGAACCTGCTGGATTTCACCCCTGGTTTTAAGTCAGCGATAACACACAAAATTCTGCTGGAGAGAACTAACTGTTCAGTTTTCTAGGCCTCATTACAATCACTTCTTGACTGAATTATTTGAAAGCCTGACTGTTGATTACCCACTAGATGGTGCCCCTTATGCAATAACACAATCCACTTGAACAATCTCCACAATAACCTGATTGTGATTGTTCTGTTTCCTTGTTTTGAGTCATGCCTTTTTTCGCCGTATGATTTCCTGACCTGAGGAAGCGGGTGAAAACATTTTTGAACAATCAAAACATCACACAAAGTGGAAGAGGAATATTGCTTCTTTGTATATTTGTTTACATTCTGTTTGTTTACTTTACATACAAAGTATAAAAACAGACACTGCGGAAACTCAAATATTAAATGTTAATATGCAAATGGAAGCATTTGATCAAATCAACCTGTGCTTTGTGGGATTGTGCTCTCTCTCTCTCTCTCTCTCTCCCTCTCTCTCTCTCTCTCTCTCTCTCTCTCACACACACACACACAGAGATGACAAAGATGCTTACAAAATAAATCCTCAACCTTAGTTGTGCTAATTAAATATTGTTTTCCTTTATGAACCGACCAACTTTATGATTGAGTTATCATTAGAGTAAAAATGAGCCTGCCTCTGAGCCCTTAATTCAGAGTGAATTTGCCTCAGAGCTTACCATTCAAAAAAAGAGAGGCAAATATCTTTCTTTGCGTGTATTTAAACCATAACTCTATTTAAATACAGCTTTGTGACAATTAGCTGCAGAGGATTAATCCAAGATACATTCAAAGACAATATCTGTTTGAAGATTAATTATGGGCCTGCCTTAGACAGAGAACGGATATGGAAACTCTTCCAGTTTCCTGCACACGTGTAGTCCTGTTTTGGCACTTGGTGCTGAAAAGATCTGCCAACATTGACACAAGGACTTCTTAGAAGTTGTGGGTATAATTTAAGAGACTTCTTGGAAGTAGTAGGCATTTCTTAAGAACTTCTTGGAAGTAGTGGGTATTACATGGGGATCTTCTAAAAGCATCAGCCAAGGGAGACAAATTTTAGGTTGGTTCTTGCAGAGACCAGTTTTGTGCCTTAGCCCAAGGGTCTCCAATCTTGGCCCCTTTAAGACTCATGGACATCAACTCCCAGAATTCCCCAGCCAGCTTTAAGTCCACAAGTCTTAAAGGGGCCAAGGTTGGAGACTCTTGCTTTGGCCAAATGAATGCTAGCCTATTTATTGGTTCGATTTATTGGTTCAATTTATTTATTGGTTCGATTTATATGCCGCCCTTTTCCGGAGACTCAGGGCGGCTTACAATGCGTTAAGCAATAGCCTTCATACTTTTGTATATACCTGCTTAGTAGGGCTTTTGCCCCCCCCCCAAGTGGTGTTCTTTTTTATACAAAGTCAGTTTATTGCCTCCACAAACCGGGTCCTCATTTTACCTACCTTGGAAGGATGGAAGGATGAGTCAACCTTGAGCCTGGTGAGATTTGAACTTGCAGTAATTGCAGGCAGCTGGTGTTACTTAACAGTGCTTTAGTCTGCTGTGCCACCAAGGCTCTTTTGAGACAAACCTTGCTACACAGGACCCTCCTTCCCATAGATCTCTCCCTTAAAACCACGATACAGCCTTCATTCACCCACTAATGGTTGTATGTCAATATCTTTCTCAGCCACCTTTAATTGCTAAAGCAGTTTGAATGACAAGAATACAACATTTAGATCAAAGCAATTAAGGGACGAGGAAGAAAGGCAACTCAATACAAAAACCTGGAAGAAAAGCAATTAACTGAGTAGCATGTATTGCTAGATAGACCGAAACCACTTCTGCCTGACCCAGCCTTCGGAAAAATGAAAATACAAAGCCAGCAGGTTAAACAACCAATTTGGAGATTTGGAGAGGGGCACTGTTTATTTTAGATTTTTTTTTCCCCTTCCAAAAGCCTCACAGGCTAGATTCAACTGTAAATATTTACAGTAGGGGCCTGCTCTTAGGAAAGAGCATCATTAAAAATAAATCTTAGGGGGGGCAAAAAAAAACAAGCAGTAATTTGAGATTCCTACTTTTGCATTCTGGCAAAGTCTCTTTTGAAACACGACTGCAGGCGAAGCAACAAATGGCTACCTTTGAATTACTTATCTTTCATGAGTCATCGGTTCTACCTCTAGAACTTCTAGAACACCAGTCCCTAAGAGGAGGGAACAAATACCCTTCCCGTATGCTTCCAAACCAAAACTTTCATTCCCCCCCCCCCCCCGAACCAGTCTTTAAAGTCAATTTAACGAAAGCAAATCAGCTTCAGAACCTTTTTCTAAAGGAGAAGAGAATGTTGATAAAACACTAAGAATATTTGTAGCTCAGGGTTGAAATGAGGGGTCCTTGGTCAGTGGTGGGATTCAGATCATTTAATAACCGGTTCTCTGCCCTAATGACCGGCTGGATAGGTGTGGCTGGGTGGTCATGTGACTGGGTGGATGTGACCAACTCTACATCACTCACGTCAAGGTGTTGCAGGAACGAAACGAGACTAGGCCCAGCTCTCCAATGCAGGAAAAAGTTTATTGTGCACGGTTCAAACAGCCCAAAGGCAAACAAAAAGTCTGAACGCCGATGGCTTCTTCTGGCCATGTATTTATACAGTTTAAAGGCAAAATTATTACAGAGAATGATGCATTTCACACGTAGAAGTTACCCTTTAATCTATCTCTAGGAAAGACATAACAGCCCTGTTCCCACAGGCTCAGGTTTCCAGCTCCGGAGCTCAAGACATAATAAAAGGAGATAAGGAGCTCAAAGGCACCTCACAAACAGTAAAGAGGACAGTAAGGAAAGCAGTATTTCTTCTCTAGAATCTACATGACATTTGGGGTGCAATAAACATTAAACAACAGGATGTATCTGTTTAGGGTCAGTTTGCCCTTTTACAATTCTGTACCTACGTCAAATACCGTTTGTCATCTCAGCACCTTGGCACGGAAGAGGCACTTCTGTCTTGACCAAAGATTTGGATTTCTAATATTTGAGTTTTATCCCAATATCGAATCTTAGCCTGGCTCAAAGGGGCACCTCATCTCACCCAGCCTCTCCTTGCCATGCCCAGTCCTGCCTTGCCCCTCCCCTCCCAGCCACCCCTTGTCACACCCAGCTACTCGCCCCGCCATCCAGCTGGGCAAGTGGCCCGGTGGTTGGGCGAGCAGGTGGGTGGTGAGGTGAGGAGTGGCTGGGAGGGGAGAGGTGAGGTGGGGCCAGGTGTGGTGAGGCACGCTATTCAGCTGGTTTGCCGAACGGCACAAAAAATTAACTACCGGTTCTACCAAACATGTGCAAACCGGCTGAAACCCACCACTGTCCTTGCTGCTCTCTGAGCTTTCTTGCAGATGTTTCATTATCAACCCAGGTAATATCATCAGTGCACTGAAAGTGTTACCTAGGTTGGTAATGAAACGTCTGCAAGAAAACTGAAGTGGGCTGATCCGTTGGGGGATTTTTACATTGAAATAATTTTAATAAATTTGAATTGGATTTTAATTTTTTATGTCATTTTCAAATTGTTGAATGTTTTCTTTTGTAAGCCGCCCTGAGTCCTTCAGGAGAAGGGTGGCATATAAATGACATAAATAAATAAATAAATAAATAAATAAATAAATAAATAAATAAATAAAGGAGGAGCCTTGGTAGTACAGTGGTCTAAAGCACCCTGTTATTAAGACCAGCTGCCTGCAATTACTGCAGGTTCGAATCTCGCCAGGCTCAAGGTTGACTCAGCCTTCCATCCTTTCTAAGGTAGGTAAATTGAGGGCCCAGTTTGTGGGGGCAATAAGCTGACTTTGTATAAAATATACAAAAAGTATGAAGGCTATTGCTTAACGCATTGTAAGCTGCCCTGAGTCTCCGGAGAAGGGCGGCATATAAATCAAAATTAAAAAAAAAATAAAAATAAATAAATAAATAAATAAATAAATAAATAAATAAATAAATAAATAAATAAAACCACCAAGCTCAGAGAACATCAAGGATTCCTCTGATAAAACACTGTGGGTAAAAAAAAATTCAAAACAAATTCTTTACAATCAAAATTATTATAAAAGAAAAGAGGAATTCTTGCTGCTATGGCCAAGGACTGCCTATGAAACTTTTCCCCCCTCTTTATTCCATTTCTCGGTAGACTTCCTAACTTCTCACATACTGTCCCAAAGGTGCTTTTTCAAGAGGCAACTGGACTTTCTGGTTTTTCTTTGAAGACGTTTCACTTCTCATCCAAGAAGCTTCTTTAGCTCTGTTTCTGCTTCTTGGATGAGAAGCGAAATGTCTTCAAAGAAAACCCAGAAAGTCCAATTGCCTCTTGAAAAAGCACCTTTGGGACAACCATGACCTATAAACCTATAGAATCCCTATAGATATTTAGCTTCTCACATACTGTATCATCTGATCTGAGAGAAAATGTCTAAAAGCAAAACTGTCAACTGTCCTTTCTCACAAACCAGGGAGATTTAGGTTAATGATTGCTAGTTAGTCCTCAGAAAAATACTTGCATTGGCATCCTTTAGTCTCCAAAGACTATGGTATCGTGCTCTGGAAAGAGGTCCTAAAACAGCATCTGGTGTGACTAAAAAGGCCAATTCAAGAGTGGCAATCCCTTCCACACTGAGGGCAAATACATTCTGTCCCCTGCCCAGCCTCCAGATTTCGCTGGTTCCGGGACTGCCTCTTTGCCTCGGCCTGCCGAACAAGCGTCTCTTCGAATTGGAGAAGGCCATGCTGCGTCTTTAGCCTCCAAGCTGAACGATCGGAGGTCAAGGTTTCCCAGTTGTTAATGTCCATTCCCAGGGCCTTTAGGTCCCTCTTGCAGATATCCTTATATCGCAGCTGTGGTCTCCCTCTGAGGCGCTTTCCCTGCACTAATTCTCCAGACAGGAGATCTTTCGGAATCCGACCATCAGCCATTCTCACAACATGCCCCAGCCAGTGTAGATGTCGCTGTTTCAATAGTGTATACATGCTAGAGATTCCAGCACATTCCAAGACTGCGCTATTTGGAACTTTATCCTGCCAGGTGATGCTAAGAATACGTCGGAGACAGCGCATATGAAAGGTGTTCAACTTTCTCTCCTGCCATGCGTAGAGGGTCCAAGACTCATTGCAGTACAAGAGTACTGAATTTATCAGAAAAATAAATTCTATGAATAAGAGGCACTGTTTTAGCAAGGAGTTTAAGTAAATAATTGCAGTTCTTGTCCAGTAGATCCAAAAACAAGAACCTAGAAGATTAAACCATCCTGTTTAGGGAACATTTAGCTAAACTTCTGGACTGAACTAACTTAATGTAGAGTTAGAATCAAATAATGAATAAATGCAGCTGTTTCCCTCAGTCCTTCATGTGGGAGAACTTCCAAAATGAGGAAATTGTAAGTTATAGGACAAGATGACCTACATGATGTTCTGTACTATTTTTCCCCCATAAGGTCAATGACACTTCAAATATGAGATATTTTTTATATTTTTCTCCTTTTGCAGAAAATCATACATTCGAATGCTACCCTGTTGAGGGTGGTTCTTGTAAAACATTTAACAGGTAGCATTTTGGAATTCCGGCATACCCAAGAAATATTATTATTAGCCCAAGTTACTCACCTAGGAAACAAATCTTCTCTTTTAGGATCTCTGTTTTTAAGCCTCCGTTCCACTTTTCCACCGTTGGCAGAAGTTTGCAGAAATTCCTTCCCTGAAACAAGGTTGTCATAAATCAGTATTTAAAGACAGACCAATGAGCAAAATCGACTTGTTCCCACCCTCACTGCTCACTCTGAGTGTTGAGTATGTTGGATTATGTCCCAGTTTGAAATTGAGAATAATTATGCATCTGTATGTGAGGGTTTTTTGTGATCCATGTCTGTATTTATTTCCTTATCCAAAACTTGTCTGAATCACATCATTTTCACTAGGTTTCGGGAAGCATTTCGGCCATATTTCAGTTACAGGTAGTCCTCCACATACGACCACAATGGGGATCAGAATTTCTGTTGCTAGGTGAGTTGTGTCCAATTTTATAAACTTTTTTTTTTTTTGCCACAAAAACACACACACTGAGGCTCATGCTTCTTTGTATGCTGGGGCATTTTAAAACTCCGACCTGTAAGTTAAATATCTTGCATTTGTACACAAACATACCCAAAGAGAAAGGCATACACAGAGCACATTTTCAAATAAAATGCAAATCACACATTTATCTCCCATTAAGTACATGTCTTGCCAGACTTATGTTAAAAATTGTCAGACTTTTTTAACTTTGAAAAACAGGAGAGGACAAATGGGGAAGATACTATGCGGTGAAATGAAGAATTATGCAAAACCCAAAATAAGGTGTAATCCATGAGATTTGCCCCAAATATTCACTGCATTCTAGGAGGAACAGAAGAAAATGGAGCTAAAAACAGATCGCTTTTATGTATAATTTTCTTTTATCATAAAAGGTTTATTTTCTTCTTAAGTACACGAAGAATTTGTTCACTAAAATGTGCGGTTGTTAAAATCTTAGATTCAAAAGGGCACACTCTAAGTTAAACACAACCCAAACACAGTGGTACATCAGTACTCATCGTTAATTATTTCCGGGAAGCACAATGAGTACAAGAAACTATGAGTACCAAACAAATATTTTCCTTAAAGAATAATGTAGTAAGTCACAAGGCAGCCAACACCAACAAAATCTAGCTTGTGCATCAAGTATCAAACAAATGCATCATTTAACCACCTCATAATCCCTTGCAGGGTGAAGTCTGGGCAACTGAATGGAGCTAGCAGAGCATTTAATGGCCGGATGCCCTTCCTGTCACCAATGTCGAGTTTTGTTCAGCAGATATATTCTCATTGTGCGCAGAGAGAGAAATATCTGCCTCTACCTAGGATCGAACTCACAGCCTCCTGATTGTGAGGCGAGAGCTTCATCTCTAGGCCACCGCACCACCCTATCAAATAAACGATGAATACCGGGACAAAAATTCTTGTAGCAAAATTCGTTGAGTACCAAATTCGATGAGTTTCAAAGCAGTTGAGTACCAAGGTATATGTGTCCCAGGATAAAGTTAGAGGATCCAATCCTGCAATTTGGACTTTCACATGTCTTTCACATTCTGGAGACAGAGAAGTTCCCTGAAGATGGGCTTCAGCATGAGTCCGAAAGCTCGGAAGAATAAATCTTTGGTCCCAGGGACTGACCCGAGATTGGATCCTACAACCCCTAAATTCTAATTGTCCCTATATAATCTTTGATGGTTGTATTTTCAAAACTTTCTTCTTTCTTATATGGAACTGCTGCATCTTTCAGGCTCTATTTATACAACATACTAACTGTGATTAACCCAACATAGTTTGCTGGACTAACTAAATTGCTCAGACTTCCAATCATTCGACAATACCACAGGGTAAGTGCGAGCGGTTGCAGCCAGGCACAGAAAAACACTGCAAAAGGAGAGGCAACCTAAACAATCCCAACTTAAGTTTATTTATTGTTATTTATATATCAAATTTAGAAACTGCCCATTCTGACACACACAGAGAGGTGGTATTCAGCCAGTTCAGACCAATTCGGGCGAACCGGTAGTAGCGACCTGTGGGTGGGCCCATGGTGGGCCCGCCCACCTGCCAGGGTGCAATCCCATCCTATATCGCTGTGGTTTTGACACTGTATGCACGCACAGATGGCGTGCGTGAGCGAATTGCCATGTTGTTTGATGTTGCATGGTTGTGTGGACGGTGTACACGAGCGTGAAGCGAGCTGACAAACACATACACATGTCTCTCTCTCTTGGCTACTTCTTCATCAAAGAAGTCCACTCTACCGTCAGAATCTCTCTGACGTTCCTCTTTCATCCAACTCAAAGAAGCAGGAGATTTCTCCAAGGCATTCAGTTGTAACTTTGGTTACGATGACTTTGTAACTTAGCTCTTCTTTCGCTAAGGCTAAAAACGTCTTCATTTTTCAGTAGATTTGGAAATGTCACCCATTTTTTCTTTGCTGCCAGAACAGGGGACACAGCTCAGGCCCAACCTTCTTAAAGCCTCTTTGAAAGTTTCAGCATGTTGGATTTTCTCTGAACCGTGGGTGAGGGACAAAGCCAGAGATGCTATTCAGCAGGTTCTGACCAGTTCTGGAGAACCGGTAGCGGAAATTTTGAGTAGTTTGAAGAACCGGTAAATACCACCTCTGACTGGCCCTGCCCCCATCTATTCTCTGCCTCCTGAGTCCCAGCTGATCGGGAGGAAATGGGGATTTTGTAATAACCTTCCCCTGGAGTGGAGTGGGAATGGAGATTTCATAGTATCCTTCCCCTGCCAAGCCCACCAAGCTATGCCCACCAAACTATGTCATGCCCACAGAACCGGTACTAAAAAAATTTGAATCCCACCACTGGACAAAGCTTAGACAATCTCTAACCAGACCTGAAAGCAGAGAACTGAGGTAGCTCTCCTTTAGTTTTAGGACTGTGTGAGAAGAAGAATTTCATTTCTACAGGTTCTACATTTAGGCAAGAAAAACAAAATGCACAGGTACAGTATATCTGGTACCTTGCTCAATATGAGAGGGATCTGTGAGTCCGAGTGGACAACTATTTAAATATGAGCCAGCTGTGTTGCAGCAGCTGCCAAAAAAGCCAACACAGTTCTAGGCTGCATAAACAGAGGGATAGAATCAAGACCACGTAAAGTGTCAATGCCACTTCATAATGCCTTGGTAAGGCCACACTTGGGATATCGTATCCAGTTTTGGTCACCACGATGTAAAAAAGATGTTGAGACTTTGGAAAGAATGCAGAGAAGAGCAACAAAGATGATTAGGGGACTGGAGGCTAAAACATAGGATGAATGGTTGCAGGAGCTGGGTATGTGTGAAGTTTCCGAAAGATGCCCTAATTAATTCATGAACCATGAGCCGAACTTCAAAAGAAATACAGTCATTTATTAGGAGCACCATTTCGGCAACATTTGTGCAATTCCTGCACGATAAAGTCGCTCGGATTCGGGATGGCTTGGACTCCGACTGGATGAGTCCACGGGAGGAGACGAGGGCAGGTCTTGAGAATGTTACCTGGGAGGAGTTTGATCCTGTGACTCCCGAGGATGTGGACAGGGTTCTGGGTAAGATTAGTGCCGCCACGTGTTTATTGGACCCGTGTCCCTCCTGGTTGGTGCTGGCCTCCCGGGAGGTTACACGAGGCTGGCTCCAGGGGATTATAAGTGCTTCTCTGAGTGAGGGTGCCTTTCCTGCCGCCTTGAAAGAGGCGGTAGTGAGGCCCCTCCTCAAGAAGCCTTCCCTGGACCCGGCTGAATTAGCCAACTATCGTCCAGTCTCCAACCTTCGTTTTGTGGCGAAGGTTGTTGAGAGCGTGGTGGCACGACAACTTCCCCGGCACCTGGATGAAGCTATCTATCTAGACCCGTACCAGTCGGGCTTCAGGCAGGGGTACAGCACTGAAACGGCATTGGTCGCGTTGGTGGATGATCTCTGGAGGGCTCGGGACAGGGGCTGCTCCTCTGTCCTAGTCCTATTAGATCTCTCGGCGGCTTTTGATACCATCGACCATGGTATCATGCTGCAGCGGTTGAGGGGGTTAGGAATAGGGGGCACCGTTTTGCGGTGGTTCTCCTCCTTCCTCTCCGACCGCTCGCAGTTTGTGTTGGCAGGGGGACAGAGGTCGACCTCGAGGCATCTCGCATGGGGACTGCCGCAAGGGTCGGTCCTCTCGCCTCTCCTGTTCAACATTTATGTGAAGCCGCTGGGTGAGATCATCCGTGGTTTCGGGGTGAAGTGTCATCTGTACGCTGACGATACTCAGCTGTACATCTCCACCCCAGACCACCCCAACGATGCCCTTGATGTGATGTCCCGCTGCCTGGAGGCCGTGCGGGCCTGGATGGGGAGGAACAGGCTCAGACTCAACCCCTCCAAGACCGAGTGGCTGTGGCTTCCGGCGCCCCGATATAGTCAGCAGGTGCCATCGCTGACTATTGGGGGTGAATCTTTGCCCCCCACAGAGAGGGCTCGCAATCTGGGTGTCCTCCTGGACGCACGGCTGTCTTTAGAAGAGCACATGACGGCCGTGGCCAGGGGGGCCTTTTATCAGGTTCGCCTGATTCGCCAGTTGCAGCCCTTTCTGGATCGGGACGCCTTGCGCACGGTCACTCACGCCCTTGTCACCTCCCGGTTGGACTATTGTAATGCTCTCTACATGGGGTTCCCCTTGAAGAGCACTCGGAGGCTCCAACTGGTCCAGAATGCGGCCGCACGGGTGGTTATGGGTGCAACCCGTTGCGCCCACGTGACACCCCTCCTGCGCGAGCTGCACTGGCTCCCAGTGGTCTTCCGGGTGCGATTCAAGGTGTTGGTTACCACCTTTAAAGCGCTCCATGGCATAGGACCCGGGTACCTTCGAGACCGACTTCTGCCACCAATAGCCTCCCACCGACCAGTCCGCTCCCACAGAGAGGGTCTCCTCCGGGTGCCATCAGCCAAGTTATGTCGGCTGGCGACACCCAGGGGGAGGGCCTTCTCTGTGGGAGCCCCAGCCCTGTGGAATGAACTGCCCCCCGAAATACGAAAGATTTCCGACCTCCGGGTGTTTCGCTGCGCTCTGAAGACCCTGTTGTTCCGCCAGGCAGGGCTATTAACATAACGTTTTAAATTGGGGTATTTTAAATTTCTGGGATTTTAATTGGAGCCTAATTATTTAATGATTTTAAATTTTAAATTGTTGTCGTGTTTTTTGTGTTTTTACATAGGCTGTACACCGCCCTGAGTCCTTCGGGAGAAGGGCGGTATAGAAATAAAATTATTTATTTATTTATTTATTTATTTATTTATTTATTTATTTATTTATTTATTTATTTATTTATTTATTTATTTAATATTCGGATGCAGTTAGAACTAATCCCACATAGATTTACGTTCCCCCTATGACCCTGTCTCTCCCCTCCTCTCTGGCCATGTCATAAATCACATTCTCCAATTAACCACTTTGGCTGGCTGTGAAATCCAACACCCTCCTTCTGATTACGGTCAGGAAGAATGTATGGAATGCACTTCAGTTAGGGAAATCAATCAGCTCTATCAGTTCTCCCTCCCTCCTGCTCATGGCAACTTGAAAGCTTTGCAAGTTGACAGTATGTTTAATGAAAAGAAGGACTAGGGGAGACATGATAGCAGTGTTCCAATATCTCATGGGCTGCCACAAAGAAGAGGGAGTCAAGTTATTTTCCAAAGCATCTGAGGATAGGACAAGAAGCAATGGGTGGAAACTAATCAAAGAGAGAAGCAGAAATTTCCTGACAGAACAATTAATTGGTGGAACAACTTCCCTCCAGAAGTTGTGAATGCTCCAACACTGGAAGTTTTTAAGAAGAGGTTGGATAACCATTTGTCTGAAGTGGTGTAGGGTTTCCTGCCTAAGCAGGGGGTTGGACTAGAAGACCTCCAAGGTCCCTTCCAACTTTGTTATTCTATTCTATTCATACGAATTCATAAAAGACTAATTGAAAACTCAAGTGCTGAACGTGAAATGGGTTAATTAAAAGCCAATCATGGCAGATCTGAGGGAGGTTTCCCCTGGATTGGAAGAACTGCCTCCCTTTCTTGGTTTTTGAAGTATCACTAGATGGGCTTCTACTTAACAGCATGGCTATTTGCCAAACCTTGGCCTTTCTAAAGCCACATTTTTCTCCTCCTTATTCTTGCATGCCTTGGACAAAACTTCAAATCAAACCCTCTTGTCATAATTATGGTGCTTGAATCCTAGGTGCTCGGCTCTACAATAAATCAGCACGCAAAATTGATATGAAACTTCAGCGGCCCAAGAATAAGACCGCACACTCCCTGGTATCCCATAATAATTTTAACAGTGCAAGTCACTTAAGGCCCTCTTTCAAGCTGGGAGCAGCATTGCCTTTCCTGAGTGAGCAAATGGCAACAATTTCAAAGTCTTCCAACGTCGAAGGGGTGTCATTGTTCATTTTTGAATGGACCCAGAATAACTAAGTAGAAAAATTTGTTCTCTTGAAAGCACAATAATCGCAAGGCTCAAGGGTGATGCGTTAAAAAAATACAGTACAACCTAAATAGGGTCAACGCAGATGGGAAAGGAAAATGTTTTCCCAGAAAAGGCTCAGCTTGAGTGAAGGAGATATAGATGGGCCTCAACTTACGACCACACTTGAGCCCAACGTTTATGTTGCTGAGTGAGAAATTTGTTAAGCGAGTTTGGCCCAATTTACATTTGTTGAGTGAATCGCTGCCGTTCTTAAATTAGTAACCCGGTTGTTAAGCGAATCTGGTTTCCCCGTTGACTTTGCTTGTCAGATGGTCACAAAAGAGGATCATGCGACTCTGGGACACTACGACCGTGTCAGAATATTCATGAATGGAATAGAGGCATGGTAACAAGGTCAGCCAATGAATAGGCATAGCAACTGGGTCAGCCAATGAGGGCTGTTTGGGAGCTGAGACAGACTGGAGCCAGGGCGTGTCTTAGTCTGCAGCTTCTGAGTCTGTGCAGAGAAACTGAAACTAGTCTGTTCTGCTGAAATGAAACTAACTGTTCTCCCCTGCCTTGAGTTTTGCTTGTAACTGCTACTACGTTGAAGAAGAATCTATATTGGTATTGTACATTTATCTTCATGTATTATATGTATATAAAGAAGTTGATGAATCCTGCTGAATCAGTTTACCTGTGTGTGCTTTCTGGATTTGATTTCTACTGCAAACTCTGATAGACAGTCACAAATATGAATCAGTTGTCAAGCATTTCAATGTAAATCATGTGACCATGGGGATGCCGCAACGGTCATAAGTGTGACAAATAGTCATGTCACTTTTTTCAGTGCTGTTGTAACTTTGAACCACCACTAAATGAACTGTTGTAAGTCAAGGACTACCTATATTTGGATATGCAAAAATAAGGATGCTTTTTTTTTTAATATAAAGAAGGCATCCTCTAGAATAGAGGTAGGCAAATATAGCAAATTTATGACTGCAGATCGCAAGGTTGCACAGTTGCCCAACTCCGGCTTTAAGGTATAACATTTTTTAAAAAATGTTTACACAATATATCCCGAAGATGCTTTTTCAAGAGGCAGCTGGAGTTTCTGGTTTTTCTTTGAAGATCAGAACAGTCTTCAACCGTTCCAAAAAGGCTCCACACCTATTTGCACACTCAGACAACCCTGAGGACTTGGATAGGAGCCTGGATAGCTCTGCAGACAAGGCACTGTAATTTAACACCAGCTGCAATTAAAGTAAGTTTGAATCTTGCCAGGATCAAGGTCGACTCAGCCTTCCATCCTTTCTAAGGTAGGTAAATTGAGGACCCAGTTTGTGGGGGCAATAAGCTGACTTTGTATAAAATATACAAAAGTATGAAGGCTATTGCTTAACGCACTGTAAGCCGCCCTGAGTCTCCAGAGAAGGGCGGCATATAAATCAAATAAAAAATAAAAAAAATAAAAAATAAACCTCCAAGTGGCCTCAATGACTCTGTCAAAAAGGATGCAAATGACCAGCTGCCCCAAAGCAGTATAAATTCCCGTTCCCTGAATAAGCACTCCAGGAATTTAAAGACAGTCAGATCTCAGTCACTTCCTCTTCTGTAGAAATTCCAGTCTCTTAACTCTACCCCGAAAGTTGGACCATAAGGAAGGCTGAGTGCCAAAGAATTGAGGCCTTTGAACTCTGGTGCTGGAGAAGACTCCTGTGAGTCCCTTGGACTGCAAGGCGATCAAACTGGACAGTCCTAGAGGAGATCAACCCTGACTGCTCTTTACAAGGCCAGATCCTGAAGATGAAACTCAAATACTTTGGCCACCTAATGAGAAGGAAGGACTCACTGGAGAAGAGCCGAATGTTGGGAAAGACTGAGGGCAAAAGAAGAAGGGGATGACGGAGAACGAGGTGGCTGGATGGAGTCACTGCAGTAGTCGGCGTAAGCTTAAATGGACTCCGGGGGATGGTAGAGGACAGGAAGGCCTGGAGGAACATTGTCCATGGGGGTGTGATGGATCAGACACAACTTCGCAACTAACAACAACAAACTCCACCCTAAAGATCTGCTGTAGATTCCACTACTGAGCAGGCTACAGAAGCAAAATTTTGGCAGATCAGCGTATGCCAAATAACCTTTCCTATGCCATTATGGTAGCTACGCCGAAGAAGATCAAATAACCAAACAGGGAATTCTGTGCATGATATGGAGGCTGGACGGATGCCACATTGGCCTCAAGTAGCAAAATTGCTTGAGTTGACACAATGTCCATGCACCGTGAGAGACATGAGGTATTGTCTCCACCCTTGAATTGTTTTTAGAATATGAGCATTCAGTTGCTTCAAATTGTAAAGTATTGGAAGGGGGAAGGGTTGCCTTTGTGTTCTGCACAGTGCCCAGTTTTTAGGGGTTCGGTGATGCGTTCCTGAGTAATTAAGGAATCAGTTTTATTGCAACTGCATTCAGAAGAATACCAGGGGAAGCATTGCTGAATCTGGTGAATTGGATCCAATTGAGTCCTTACCCATGGCCAATCAAGGGCATCCAGAAAGTTCTCAAGCATGGCCTGAGCTCTGTTTTTCACGGGTGTTGTGTGACAGCTGATATTTAAGGCATGAGACCTGGTGATTTAGGAGTAGGATAAAGCACTCCAATCTAATAGTCTATTCCAGTCTGCTAGGTTGAACTTCCAGGAGTTTCTCTAAGCTCCTTCTAAAATAGGGGTATCAAACAGAGCTGGTATTCAGCAGGTTCTAACCAGTTCTGGAGAACTGGTAGTGGAAAATTTGAGTAGTTCAGAGAACCGTTACATATCACCTCTGAATGGCCCCTCCCCTGTCTATTCTCTGCTTCCTGAGTCCCAACTGATCGGAAGGAAATGGGGATTTTGCAGTAACCTTCCCCTGGAGTGGGGAGGGAATGGAGGTTTTACAGTATCCTTCCCCTGCCACGCCCACCAAGCCTCACCCACAGAACCAGTAGTAAAAAAAATTGGATTTCACCACTGAGCAGGTTCTGACCAGTTCTGGAGAACCGGTAGTGGAAATTTTGAGTAGTTCGGAAAACCGGTAAATACTACCTGACTGGCCCCACCCCCATCTATTCTCTGCCTCCCAAGTCCTAGCTGATCAGGAGGAAATGGGAATTTTGCAATAAATTTCCCCTGGAGTGGTGTGGGAATGGAGGTTTTACAGTATCCGTCCCCTGCCATGCCCCCCAAGCCATGTCACACCCGCCAAGCCACACCCACAGAACCAGTAGTAAAAAAATTTGATTCCCACCACTGGTGTCAAACTCGAGGCCTGGGGGCCGGATCTGGCCTCTGAGATGTTAGCTATGGCCCATGGGACCGCCCTGAAAACAGCAAAGGACCAGCCTGCAGTGCCTCTGCCAGAAAAATTGAGCTCGGGAGGGGCGCAGGTGGCCCTTCTGAGCTCCATTTTTCCTGGTAGAGGGTTGCAGGAGGCCATTATAGCTGAAAACGGAGATTGGGAGTCCGTTTTCACTGGCAGAGCACTCGAGCTACCACAGGCGCCCCCAACATGAGTAACTTTGAGCTGGCCACGCCACTCCTGGCCCCCCAAGGTCAACCACAACCCTGATGAAGCCCTCAATGAACTCGAGTTTGACACCCCTGTTCTATAACCATCAAAATTAGAACCTTCACCACATCTCCTGCGCGAGCTGCACTGGCTCCCGGTGGTCTTCCGGGTGCGCTTCAAGGTTTTGGTTACCACCTTTAGAGCGCTCCATGGCTTAGGACCTGGTTATCTACGGGACCGCCTGCTACCACCAATAGCCTCCTACCGGCCGGTACGCTCTCATAGAGAGGGGCTCCTCCAGGTGCCGTCGGCCAAACAATGTTGACTGGCGGCCCCTAGGGGGAGAGCTTTCTCTGTGGGGGCACCTACGATCTGGAACAAGCTCCCCCCGGAGATACAGAGGATCCCGGATCTACGCACCTTCCGCCGCGCACTTAAGACTCTTCTATTTTATCAGGCTGGCCTGGCCTAATTTTCTCTCCTTTCTTTTAAATTTTTTAAACTGAAATTTTAATTTGTTTTTAAATTATTGGGAATTTTAATTGTCTCGGGCAAAATTATTTAATTTGGTTTTAATTATGTTTTTTAACTTTTGTATTTATGTGTTTTATTCTGTGCCTGTTCACCGCCCTGAGTCCTTCGGGAGTAGGGCGGTATACAAATCTAATAAATGAAATGAATGAAATGAACGAATGTAACGACAGGGACGTACACCATTTGAATATGTGTTGCATTTAAAACAAATGTTCTTTCCTTTGATTAAATTGGCGTCTCCATTGCACTGAGTTTCAAAAGATGGCCTTGAGCTTCGGCATTTGGAGAACTAACAGTTGCAAAGGGACCTTGGAGGTCATCTAGTTGAACCCCTGCTCAAGCAGGAGACCCTATACCATTTCAGGCAACTGGCTGTGTAGACCCGTGATGGCGAACCTATGGCATGCGTGCCCCAGGTGGCACGTGGAGCCATATCTGTGGGCACGCAAACGTTGCCCTAGCTCAGCTCCAGCGTGCACATGCGCGCCAGCCAGCTGATTTTCGGGCTTCTTGGACCTACTGGAAGTCAGGAAATGGGCTGTCCTTCTCCTTCTCCTTCTCCTTCTCCTTCTCCTTCTCCTTCTCCTTCTCCTTCTCCTTCTCCTTCTCCTTCTCCTTCTCCTTCTCCTTCTCCTTCTCCTTCTCCTTCTCCTTCTCCTTCTCCTTCTCCTTCTCCTTTTCCTTTTCCTTTTCCTTCTCCTTCTCCTTCTCCTTCTCCTTCTCCTTCTCCTTCTCCTTCTCCTCCTCCTCCTCCTCCCTTTAAGCACTGATGATGTTATCTAATTGGGTAATGAAATGTCTGCAAGAAAGCAGCCAAGCTCGATCCCTCAGAAAAACAACTATCTTTATTTTCCACACCATGCCCCGTCACCTCTTCATTCTATGCTAAAAAAAAAATACCCAAACTCTGTAATATTTCCCAATAGGGGAGGTAGTCTATCTTCCTAATCATTTTGAATGTTCTTTATCCTTTTCATAAATACATTTCGTAGTTAACCTGCAATGCTATTTGGTTTTACAACCTAAACAGGGGAAGAACATCTTCCAGATGTTGCTGAACTCTGAACCCCAGCATGCTGTCAGTGGGCAGAGAAGACCTTCTGTCAAACACAACTGAAGACACTTGTGGGAGCTTCATCATTGGAAGCCTTCAAGAAGAGACTGGACTGCCATCTGTCAGAAATGGTGTAGGGTCTGATAGGCTGGGGGTTGGACTAGATGACCTCCAAGGTACTTTCCAACTCTGTTAATCTCTATCTGATTCGATTAGATTCTTCTGTCTGTAGACCAGATAAGGAATAATGGATGGAAACTGAACAAGGAGAGATTCAACCGGGAAATAAGGAGACATTTTCTGACAGTGAGAACAATCAACCGATGGAACAGAAGTTGCCTTCAGAAGTTATGGGAGCTTCCTCACTGGAAGCTTTCAAGAAGAAACTGGACTGCCACCTGTCAGAAATGGTGTAGAGTCTCCTGCTTGGGCGGTGAGGGGGGGGTTGGACTAGATGTCCTAAAAGATCCCTTCCAACTCTGTTAATCTGTTAAACACTCGTATTCATTGAGGCTACAGGAAGTTTAGTTCTGCCATATTTGAAGGGTCACAATTCCCCACCCTGGCTGAGCACATGAATTGGAGAAGGTCCCTTTTGCCCGATCAATTAGAAAATGTTTCTAGATGGGAGAATCTCAGAGAACTCTGAAATCGACTGAAAGAAAATAAATGGTTTTTGATATGTTCCCAGCAGTGTTCTCTAAACAAATCAAATTAAAGGAAGAAATTAAGTTTTCTTCTGCTGTATTGCTTGGCTAGATTCCTAATGAGAGAGAGAGAGAGAGAGAGAGAGAGAGAGAGAGAGAGAGAGGGAGAGGGAGAAGGGGAGGGAGGGAGGGAGAAAGAGAGAGAGGGAGAGGGAGAGAGAGAGAGAAAGAGAGAGAGAGAGAGAGAGAGAGAGAGAAAGACAGAGAGAGAGAGAGAAAGACAGAGAGAGAAAGAAAGAGAGAGAGGGGGGGAGAGGGAGAAGAAACAGAGAAGGAGGAGCGGATGAAAAACAGTCCTTGTGTTGCGTGTACTCAGGTAATCTGCTCACAGCTGGAAAATTATATCGTCTCTCAACAAATTTGGGTTAAAAATAGCAAGATCTGCTGGGAAGGAGGTGTTCTCTGGAAAAGCTATTTTGAACAGCTTCGTGTTATTTAACTTTCTGTTGTTAAAGAGTGCACCATAAAGTCTAAGCACTTAAAGATCTTGTCAGCTGAACTGGGAACGTCAGATAAGCTGAGGCGTCTCAATTTTAAGCCTTCTTTCTACATGGAAGTTTGCTTTGGAGTTAACTACGAATAGTGTCTACAAGGGACGAGGGGAAGCAAAGCCCATCATCCCAGTTTATTTGTACACATTCGCAGCAGGGGGGGTGGGTTGCACTTACCTTTACTACCGATTTGCAATGGGACCGCACGCGCTTGCTTGCTTCGCTCACGCGCAGAAGCTCCCTGATGACGCCAGGGTCGGTGGGCAGAGCCTCCCACCAGTTTTACTACCGGTTCCTGCAAACCAGTCCGAACCAGAGACAACCCACCCCTGATTCATGGGATTGTGTAGCTTTTTATATAGGTAGTCCAAGTGGTGAGTTCCTCCCGGTTCAGACTGGTTTGGACGAGCTGGTAACGGTGACGATATGACATCACCGAACCGGTTCTCTTTGTTCTGGAGTTGGGCCCTCCTGCCCCCTGTCCCTCCACCCCATTATTCTTACCTTTTATTTGGCCCCATCCCCAATCTATTGCTGTCTCCCGAGTCCCAGCTGATCGGCTAGAAGGAAAAAAACTGTTTAAACTCTTGCCGCGGGGCTTCAAAGGGCCGCTCTACAGCTGATCAGTGTTAAAAGGCAGCGTGGTGGTAGACCGGTACCTCCAAAAGTGAATGAGTAGACCGGTGCCTCCAAAAACAAATGAGTAGACCGGTGCCTCCAAAAACGAATGAGTAGATCAGTGCCTCCAAAAACAAATGGGTAGACCGGTGCCTCCAAAAACAAATGGGTAGACCGGTGCCTCCAAAAAAAAATGGGTAGATCAGTACAACTCTGCAAGCAGTTAAAAGCCTGGTAGACCAGTACCTCTGCTAAATCCTAAAGAATTGTCACATGACCATCAAGCCACGCCCACAAAATAAGCCACGCCCACAGAACCGGTAGTAAAAAAAATTAGAACTCACCCCTGGGTAGTCCTCAGCAGTGTTGGGTTGCAAAACCCGTTGCTACCAGTTCGCCAATTCGGGTAGAACCGATAGCAACCCACCACTGGTCCTCGGGTTACAACAGTTCATTTAGTGACCTTTCACCGCCTACAACGGCGGTGAAAAAAGCGACTTATGAGCCCGTTTTTCACACTTCGATCACAGTCACGTATGTGATCTAAATTCAGGCACTTGGCAACTGACTCATATTTATGACGGTAGCAGTGTCCTGGGGTTATATTATCTGCTTTCATGAACTTCGGACAAGCAAAGTCAATGGGGAAGCCAGATTCACTTAACAACCAGGTTACTAACTTAACTGCAGTGATTCAGTGATGCGGTGAAAGGTCATACAAAGGGGCAAAACTCATTTAACAACTGTCTCACTTAGCAACAGAAATGTTGGGCTCAGTTATGGTCATAAGTCGAGGATTATCTGTCAAAGTAAGATTGCCCCTTAACGCACATGGGGGAGGAGGTAGAAGTAGGCTTGGGTGCCTGTAGGTATGGACCTCTTTCCGCATACCGATATAGCAATAGCACTTAGACTTATATACCGCTTCGTAGTGCTTCACAGCCCTCTCTACATGATTTACAGAGTTAACATCTTACAATCTGCCCCCAACAATCTGAGCCCTCATTTTACCCATCTCGGAAGGATGGAAGGTTGAGTCAACCTTGAGCCTGGTTAGATTCGATCTGCTGAACTGCAGCTAGCAGTCATCTGAAGTAGCCTGCAGTACTGCACTCTAACCACTGCGCCACCTCGGCTCTTATGTAGACTAGATTTCTCCAAAGTTGGCAAGTTTAAGATCTGTGGACTTCAACTCCCAGAATTCCTCAGCCAACATTCTGCCTTATAACTGTAGAAACAGGGGAAATGTATTGATTTCACTATTATCTATATCTATATCTATATCTATATCTATATCTATATCTATATCTATATCTATATCTATATCTATATAGCTCCCATGTAACACCGCTCCTGTGCAAGCTGCACTGGCTCCCAGTGGTCTTCCGGGTGCGCTTCAAGGTGCTGGTTATCACCTTTAAAGCGCTCCATGGCATCGGGCCTAGCTATCTTCGAGACCGCCTGCTGCTACCAACGACCTCCCATCGTCCCGTGCGCTCCCACAGAGAGGGCCTCCTCAGGGTGCCATCAGCCAATCAATGCAGGCTGGTGACCCCCAGGGGGAGGGCCTTCTCTGTGGGGGCACCTACCCTCTGGAATCAGTTGCCCCCAGAGATAAGGAGAATCCAAGACCTTAGCGCCTTCCGCCGTGCCCTTAAAACCCACTTTTTCCAGCAAGCCGGGCTGGCTTAAGAAGAAATTTTAAATGTTTTAATTGGTTTGTATTTTTAATTTTGGGCCAAATTTATATATATTTTAATTGTTTTTAATATTTGTATTCCATGTTTTTTTAATTCTGGCTGTACACTGCCCTGAGTCCTCAGGGAGAAGGGCGGTATATAAATTTAAAATAAAATAAATAAAATAAAATAAATATCTATATCTATATCTATCTATATCTATATCTATATCTATGTAGGTCTTTGGTTATTCGGGTTTTCTCCCGCGTAAAGTTGGAGGTGTCTTGGCAACGTTTCGACGAAGTCTCATTCGTCATCTTCAGGCTGGTGTTTTCAGCTTCATGCTTCTAGGAGTTTCTATTTGCTCCTAGAAGCACGAAGCCAAAAATACCAGCCTGAAGATGACGAATGAGACTTCGTCGAAACATTGCCAAGACACCTCCAACTTTATGCGGAAGAAAACCCGAATAACCAAAGACCTACATACAAACTTCCGCGAAAACCTCAGAAAACATCTATATCTATATCTATATCTATATCTATATCTATATCTATATCTATATCTATATCTATATCTATCTATATCTATATCTATATCTATATCTATATCTATATCTATATCTATATCTATATCTATATCTATATCTATATCTATATCAGGGATCGCAAAGTTAGCAACTTTAAAATCAGTTGTCTGTGGAGATTCTCAGTCATCTAGGTCGTGGTTATCTCAGTGGTGGGTTGCTACCAGTTCGCCCTGGTTCGCCCAAACCGGTAGTAGCAGTGGCAGGAGGCTCCGCCCACCCACCCGGACATCATCAAATACACTCTGCACGAGCGAACCAGTAGCAAAGATAAGTGAAACCCACCACTGTGTTATCTGAAAGGTGCTCTTTCAAGAGTCATCTGGACTTTCTGGGTTTTTCTTTGAAGACGTTTCACTTCTCATCCAAGAAGCTTCTTCAATTCTGAGCTGAAGAAGCTTCTTGGATGAGAAGTGAAACGTCTTCAAAGAAAAACCCAGAAAGTCCAATTGCCTCTTGAAAAAACACCTTTGGGACTTCAGTACAGTAGGAACTTCTTGATTTCTTGGAATTCTTTCTTGATTTTAATGTCTTTTGGATCTTTCTTCCTTGATTCCAGCTACATTTTAGAATTAGGTCCTTAGTGTGCCAGATAAATGTATTAATTTAAATTCATGGAGTCCTTGAGTCATGAAACATCTGCAAGAAAACTACCAAGCTCAGAGAGCACTAAGGACTCCACCATTCAACCCGGAGCTACAGAAGTTTCTTCTATTTAAATTTATTGGCCACTCAGCTCTAGATTCTGGGTGGCACGTAACACTTAAAAAGACCTGAAAACAGCTAGAAATATTAAATCAGCAATCCATTTAAAATATTAAATCAACAATGAATAAGTGTGTAGGCCATCTTCTCCATAAGAATGTAAGCACTGGAAGCGGAGTGCACGAATTCCAATGAATTTTATATGGAACCCTGATGGGAGGGAACAATAATATTTCATTTCTAGATAATTCCATGGATGCTAGATAGAATAAATTTCAGGACGAGGGTTGTAATTAGACGAACTGAGTTTCCATCTACTTCCGTGACTATTTTCCTCTTGCAGGGGTCTGTTGGCCCCACGAGAACAAAAAATGCCCACTATAAATAGTTAAGCATGCCAAATCTTTTAAAAAGACTAAAACAACTAAAAAGATAGAAGGGACATCTTTAAGCTTCGCAAAGCTTCTAAAGAAGAGGCAATCGCCATCTGTTCTCAGATCCTGATAGGGCAAATTTCCGCAGGTTTTTTAAATTAATACCTCGATTCGATTCGGAGTGGAAAGAGGCCAGATAGGAAATCCGTCCTTAAAAGCGGGCTCTAAAACAGATCTGATTTACTCTGATCTGCTAATCTCTGGCGGAGAGGGAGTTTGTCTTTGAGAGTCATGCTATACTAATGCTGGCTCGGGAACATGAAAGTGGCAAACAGGAGATGCCATTTCAAAGCTTTGCTATGCAGAGGTGGGATTCCCTTCCCTTCCCTACCGGTTCGCGAATGTGAGTGCACACACCTCCTCTGCGCATGTGCACAGCCTTCCATGCATGCTCAGAGGAGGTGCTTTACATCCAGGCAGGTGGGCAGAGCCTCCCGCAGTCACCACTACCAGACAGAATGAGCTGAATCCAACCACTGTTGTATGCCTCAGGCTCGAGGTTGGAACTGGTGAATCTAAGCCCTATTTCTGGGCTGCATCAAAAGAATTTATGGAGGGGGATCAGGAATACAGATTGTGTACGTGACTTTTCCAACCCCTGTCTTTCCATGCGGAATGGAATAATCCATATTGTTGCTCTGGATGCATAACTAGAGTTCCTTCTTGAGATGTATTTGGGGTCATAGATTTCTTTTACATCAGGGGTGTCAAACTCAAGGCCCGCGGGCCAAATCTGGCTCATGATGTGGTTGGATCTGGCCCGCAGGGGCATCGTGGTCTACCCAATGCGAAGAAGAAAGATCAGGCCAGCGTGGTGTTGGCCCAGTCTGCCCAATGCGAAGAGGAAACATACCAGCAGTTTGGGGAGTGGCGTCAAGGTGGCCACGCCCACTCCATTGGCCATGCCCACAAGGTTGGCCATGCCCACCAGTTGGCCACACCCAGCCAGCCGGCCACACCTGGCCACACCCTCCAAGGTCAACCACAGGCCTGATGTGGCCCTCAATGAAATTGAGTTTGACACCCTTGTTCTACATGATATTCCCGATGGTCTTTGGATGGAACATAGGGACTCTGGAGTTGTACAGGCAAAAAAAGGTCATCTGCTAGTTTCAAATAGAAGAGAATATTTGTAGCTTAGTGCTGGACTAAGTGGGGTCCTTCGTGCTCTCTGAGCATGGTGGATTTCTTGCAGGCGTTTCATTACCAAACAAGGTAACATCATCAGTGCTTCCTTCCTTCCTTCCTTCCTTCCTTCCTTCCTTCCTTCCTTCCTTCCTTCCTTCCTTCCTTCTCCTGTCTTCCTTCCTTCCTTCCCCTCCCTTGTTCTTCTTTCCTTTCTTCCTTCCCACCTTCCTTGTTTTTCCTTTCATCCATCCTTCCTTCTTTCCTTCCTTCCTTCCTTCTCCTGTCTGCCTTCCTTCCTTCCTTCCCACCTTCCTTGTC
Organism: Pituophis catenifer annectens; assembly: GCF_029215685.1. Classification (NCBI taxonomy): domain Eukaryota; kingdom Metazoa; phylum Chordata; class Lepidosauria; order Squamata; family Colubridae; genus Pituophis; species Pituophis catenifer. Next base: position 7,376,893 of record NW_027256893.1, read on the forward strand.
TTTCCTTCCATCCTTCTCCTTCTTTCCTTCCTTCCTTCCTTCCTTCCTTCTCCTGTCTGCCTTCCTTCCTTCCCATCTTCCTTGTCTTTCTTTCCTTCCTTCCTTCCTTCCTTCCTTCCTTCCTTCCTTCCTTCCTTCCTTCCTTCCTTCCTTCCAAAAATATTTTATTGGCAAATTCAAATATCAACAAAAGACCCCTTTCAATCTTCAATTTTTAACTGGGGTGGAAGCTTTTGGTGGAACGATAGATAAGGTTCCATATCACAACTGAAACATTTAAATAATCGGACCAGCCAAACATGGAAAATACAGACGTGAAGAAATGTGCATGAATATTACATGAAATATTGGAAAGAGCAGAAATGGCTAAGAAGAGAAGTGAGCCAAAAATAACATGGTATATATTATTAATGTATTCCATTGTTAATATGCTATTAATGAAGAAGCTTGGCCTAAAGCAGATTTAGAAGGGACAGATTGTTAATAAAAACTTCACAGTTATACGAGATAATGGAATAAGGCTAAACCATCTGGTGCAGGAGGCGTTTACCCAAGCTTAATTAAGACAACATTATTTTGTAACTGATGAAACTTTGCTCCTCCCCCTTTTTAATGTCAGCATTTATAGAATGTTCAATAAACAATCAATTCCAAAAAGAAAAAAAGACTTTAATAAATAATAATAAAAAGAATTTATTTCAAGAACCTGGTACCTTTCATTAATTAATTTCCTCTTCTTTTTTTTTTTTTTTGGCTGTTTATCTCTTCTGGAATACTATAATTCACAGGCTAAAAGCATGGCAGAAAATACCAATTGTAGCACGTTCTTTGAGTAAAGTAACCGCTCCCCTCTGAGACAGGTAAGCAATTGAGTTCTTTTCTTCTTGCTAAATGGAAACATTCGTAAACGTGGTTGCAATGCATTCTCAGCGGGGATGATTAAATCTTTTTAAAAATGCACTCTTGTAATTCAGGGAACAAATGACGAAGGATTTCTTTTCCCCCATGCCTTTTGTTTCTAAAATGTTGGGTCCAGATTCTGCTAGTAGGAAACCTGTCAGTATGGGTTATACTGGTGGAGAACATGAGGAGCTGAATATGTCAATGAAGAGTCAATCATCCAAGCCAAAGGTGTCTAAAGTTTGAATCATGGAAACTGGACCACATTTTGTTAATCTGAGATTAAGCTAGAAGTAAATGCTGGTTTTCAGTCAAAACTGATGGGTAGTCGGGGCCAAAATTATTTAATTTGATTTTATTCTACTTTTAAATTTTGTATGTATGTGTTTTATTGTTTGGCTGTGCACCGCCCTGAGTCCTTCGGGAGTAGGGCGGTATAGAAATCAAATAAAATAAATAAATAAAATAAATAAAAACATTGTAAAACAGGAGTCACATAACCAAGGGAAGCTGTAAACAACCATAAACACCCAATATGCAATCACAATAGCACTTAGACTTATATACTGCTTCATAGTGCTTTTACAGCTCTCTCTAAGTGGTTTATAGAGTCAGCCTATTGCCCCAACAATCTGGGTCCTCGTTTTACCAACCTCAGAAGGATGGAAGGCTGAGTCCACCTTGAGCCTGATGAGAATCGACCTTATTTATTTATTTATTTATTTATTTATTTATTTATTTATTCATTCATTCATTCATTCATTCATTCATTCATTCATTCATTCAACTTGTATGCCGCTTTTCTCCAAAGACTCAAGGCGGCTTACAATGCATTTAAAAACCATATATAAAAACATTAAAAATTAAAACATTAAAAACAATTAAAACCGATTCACACCATTCATGAACTTATAGCAGTGGGCAGAGTTAGCCTGCAATACTGCATCCTAGCCACTGCAAACCATGGACAGATGGATGGATGGATGGATGGATGGATGGATGGATGGATGGATCGATCGATCGATCGATCGATAATAGCAACAGCACTTAGACTTATATACTGCTTTATAGCGCTTTACAGCCTTCTCTAAGTGGTTTACAGAGTCAGCCTCTTGCTCCCAACAATCTGGGTCCCCATTTTACCGACTTTGGAAGGATGGAAGGCTGAGTCAACCTTGAGCCGGTCAGAATTGAACTGCTGGCAGTCAGCAGAGTTAGCCTGCAATACTGGATGGATGGATGGATGGATGGATGGATGGATGGATGGATGGATGGGTGGGTGGATGGATGGATGGATGAGGGAGGGAGGGAGGGTGGGAGGAAGGAAAGGCAATAACACTCAGACTTATGTACCACTTCATATTGCTTTTACAGCCCTCTCTAAGCAGTTTACAGAGTCAGCCTCTTGCCCCCCAACAATCTGGGTCCTCGTTTTACCCAGAAGAATGAAAGGCTGAGTCAACCTTGAGCCCGGTGAGATTCGAACTGCCAAATTGCAGGCAGTCGGCAGAAGTCGCCTGCAGGACTGCACTCTAACCACTGTACCATTGTGCTCCCCCCTCATCTCAATGTATGAATGGGCAAAATATGTACATACGCGGCTCTGATGTGAAGGTGGGAGGTGGTTATCGGAATTTCAGAACATCGTAGCAAGCGTTCCCAGGGAGCTGCATCGTAGCTCTGGATAGTTGCTAAGCAACCGGTCGTAAATTGAGGACTACCCATAAGATATTTTGTGCTGCTAGAAGTTGCTTTCGAGATCTGTTTTGCTGTGTTTGTGTTATAAACAGGGTGTCTGTAGGGTGTGTGTTTGTCAAAAAAAAAAAAAAGGTCAGAATGGCAGCTACCAGCATAAGACTGAATTAGGAGTGGGTTCTACTTACTTTTACTACCGGTTCACAATGGAAGTGCACTTCTGCGCATGCGCAGATCGTCATTTATGACGTCCGGATGCCCGGGCGGGTAGGCGGAGCCTCCCGCTGCTTTTACCACTGGTTCTTTAGAACCGGACAGAACCGGGAGCAACTCACCACTGGACTGAATCCCTGCCATCTATCATGACCCAACATAAAAAGGGGCGTGGCTTTCATTCTAGGATTGGGGCTGCTATCCTGACGGTTAAGAGCCCCTTGCATAGATACCCTTCAGGGGTGAAATGTTCCTGGTTCGGACTGGATCGCCCGATCTGGTAGCGATGGAGGCAGGTGGTTCGGAGAACCAGTAGCAAAAATCCCTGCCGCTGCTGCCTCCCCCATCCCCAGCTGAGCCACGCAATCATCAGAGGCTTTTTTTAAAAAAATAAATTAAAAGCATTTTTTCTACAACCTCTTTGGCCGAAAAAAATGCCTTTAAAAGTAAAAGAAAAAAAGCCTCTCATGATCGCGCGGCTCAGCTGGGATTATCAAGGGCTTTTAAAAGCCTCTGACGATCCCAGCTGAGTTGCCTGATCGGCAGAGGCTTTTAAAAGAAAAAAAAAGCCTCTGCCAATCAGGCAACTCAGCTGGGATCGTCAGAGGCTTTTGAAAGCATTTTTTTTACAACCTCTTCACCGAAGAGGTTGTAGAAAAAATGGTTTTAAAAGCAAAAAAAAACAAAAATTGGCCACACCCACCCAGTCACATTACCCCACACACGCACCAAGCCACGCCCACAGAACCAGTAGTAACAAATTTTAGATTTCACCACTGATACCCTTGGTTATAATAATTATTTCTTAAAAGACCTTAACCGAGCCAGCTCGAACCCATCCCTTCTCCTCATCGGAGCTGAAGCTAGCACAGGAAACACAAGCCCTACACGTTAATGACACAAAAACTAAAAAAAAAAAAATTAAAAATATTAAGCAGTGGGAAGGAAAAGCAGGAAGAAGCCAGATTGAAATCAAGAGACTGGGCTGAAAATAACGCTTCGCAAGATCTTTCTTTAATGGGAAGGCGAATCAGTGAAGCAGGCAAAAAAGTTCCATTAATAAGGAGCCGAAGAGCGAAGAAGTAAGAATAATGAGACTGAGGGACAGATTTAACAAACAAGAGGGAAAAAAATAAATAAAGCAGGGCGGGCAAGTAACAAAGGAGACTCAGACATAAATCAGGGATCAAAGAGAAGCAGAGAAGTGGTGTGGTTGGAAATAAAGAAGATAAAGAGAGCGTTGGTGCAGAAATCATGAACTCCTACATCAGGGATGAAATCCAGCAGGTTCTGAAAGGTTCTGGAGAACCGGTAGCGGAAATTTTGAGTAGTTCAGAGAACCGGTAGCGGAAATTTTGAGTAGTTCGGAGTACTGGCAAATGCCACCTCTGGCTGGCCCCAGAGTGGGGAGGGAATGGGGATTTTGCAGTATCCTTCCCCTGGAATGGGGTGGAAATGGAGATTTTGCAGTATCCTTCCCCTGCCATGCCCACCAAGCCAAACCACGTCCACCAAGCCATGCCCACAGAACTGGAAGTAAAAAAAAATTGGATTTCATCACTGTCCTACATGAAGTATCTACACCAGGGGTGTCAAATTCAAGGCCCAGGAGCCACCTTGGAAACCGTAAAGGATTGGCCCGCGGTGTCTCTGCCAGCAAAAAAAGGAGCTCGGGAGGGCTGCATGCAACTTAGAACTAAGGAGAAATTTCCTGACAGTTAAAATAATTAACCAGTGGAATAGGTCGCCTTCAGAAGTTATGGATGCTCCATCCCTGGAGGCTTTTAAGAGGAGACTGGACAGCCGTTTGTCTGACATGGTATAGCAGGGGTTGGATTAGAGGACCTCTAAGAGCCCTTCCAATTCTGTTATTCTGAAGTACAAGAGACAGGAGTTATGCAATTAATTGCAAACTTATTGGGAATTAGATGTCTAGATATCCAGATGTCCAGATCATTTTTATGGCGCTCAAACCCTCTTATAAATTGCATCAGTCCATGAGTTTCTAATGATCATTCAGCCTCAGAGACAGCATTCTGAACTAACTTTCCCCAGATGTCTTTTCCTGGGTGGGGCCGCCAGAGAAACTACAGACTAATAGAAAAAGGAGAATAAGAAAACAAAAACCAGGTGACACTTCTAACCATAAAGCAAATGCTCAAAAGCAGCATTTGGAGACATGTGATGGAACTTCTCAAAATAAGATGGGAGGATACCTAGATTGAACATCCAAGAAGCAAATGCAGACAGAGGTAAAGATTTAAGAGAGGAACGTGGGAAGCAAGTAAAAAAAAAAGCATAGCAATTGAAGTATTGAAGCGGGCAAGAGACGATGGATAGATGATTTTTGGGTGTGTGTTGTTTTGATTTGCCTTTCTTTTTTCCTCTCTTTATTAAAAACATAGCAATTAAAATATTGAAGCGGGCAAGAGACAATGGATGGATAATTCTCCTGTTTTGTTATTGTTCTGTTTCGCTTTTCCTTTTCTCTCTCTCTCGCTTTTCTTTTCTTTTTTTTCTAGGTAGGTGACATGATTAGACGTTAGATAGGATAGAAAGAAAAAGTATTTTAATAAAAGGTGACATGATTAAAAGCTAGAATAAGTGATAGAAATAAGAGAAGAGGGAATATTAGTGTATATACTTTTAAATAATAAAATAAAACCAATAACAAGAGAAAATATGAAATAACTAAACAATGATAGATTATACCCTAATATAACCTGGATAGGACCATTCAGTTTTGGTTGCCACGATGTAAAAAAGATGTGGAGACTCTAGGAAGAGTGCAGAGAAGAGCAACAAAGATGATTGGGGGACTGGAGGCTAAAACATATGAAGAACAGTTGCAGGAACTGGGTATCTCAAGTTTAATGAAAAGGAGGACTAGGGGAGACATGATAGCAGTCTTCCAAAATCTCAAGGGTTGCCACAAAGAAGAGGGAGTCAAACTATTCTCCAAAGCACCCAAGGGTAGAACAAGAAGCAATGGGTGGAAACTAATCAAGGAGAGAAGCAACTTATTATTATTAATATTATTATTGGTTTGATTTATATGCCGCCCTTCTCCGGAGACTCAGAACTAAGGAGAAATTTCCTGACAGTTAGAACAATTAATCAGTGGAACGACTTGCCTGCAGAAGTTGTGAATGCCCCAAAACTGGAAATTTTTAAGAAGAGGTTGGATAACCATTTGTCTGAAGTGGTGTAGGGTTTCGTGCCTGGGCAGGGGGTTGGACTAGAAGACCTCCAAGGTTCCTTCCAACTCTGTGATTCTGTTCTATTCTATTCTATTCTATTCTATTCTATTCTATTCTATTCTATTCTATTCTATTCTATTCTATTCTATTCTAAATGTGTATTATTATTATTAGAAATACATAAGCTGATTGAATATTATTATTAGGGCCTGGTGGCTCAGCAGACTGATAGCATTGTGATTAACACCAGCTGTCTGCAATTACTGTAAGTTCGAATCTCGCCAAGGCTCAAGGTTGACTCAGCCTTCCATCCTTTCTAAGGTGGATAAATTGAGGACCCAGTTTGTGGGGGCAATAAGCTGACTTTGTATAAATATACAGAAGTATGAAGGCTATTGCTTAACGCATTGTAAGTCGTCCTGAGTCTCCGGAGAAGGGCGGCATATAAATCAAATTTTAAAAAAAATTATGATTAACCTTATTAGTGTTATTTGTATTTGAACACACACATCCAGATGCCACACTGTTCACACATTGATTTGATATACAGTATTTATAAAAAATGGGAAAAATAAAAAACTTGAAAATAAGATGGGAGAAACAGCCAATTCAGGGAAGAAAACTAGTCAGGCGAGCGGAAGACGGGTTTGAGAACACTATGATAAGAGCTGGGCATGTTGTCTGACAGACTTTTGTAGTGTGGTTGCTGCTTCAATCAATTCCCTTTTGATGAGTCCTGTTCTGAAGTAACCTTATCTTCTTTAAATGGAGGCAATCCTTCAAGGTAAGTGGTAAGCATCTCAGTCTCAGTTTAGTATAATCTGGAAATCTGCTCCCTTATCATGTAACACGGATACCAGAAAGAATCACAGCCCACTTTCAGATTCAAATCGTCGCTGCGTTTACCCATCCGCGGAAACTTCTCTGATTAAAATCCGCCTTTGGAAAAATCTTGTATAGCTTCTTTCTTTTTGTTTCTTTTCCAAACGCAAGGCTTATTTCTGCCGACACCATCTAAATCCTGAGCCTCGCATGCGTCATTGGCTTTTTTGTACACACACAAAAAAAATTACATCTGTCAGGATTATCTTCCTTGGCTACTAGGCCATGAAACAAAAGCTTTCTAAGGTCCATCTTGGCAAAAGTAAGAGTAAAACGCAGTCCAACCTTGGGTTCTTTCTTTCCTTTTTGGAAAGTCATGCAGCCTCCATATTCAGCTGCTGCTTCTATAATGTCCTAACCAGAAGTGGGTTTCAGCAGGTTCTGTCCAGTTCAGAGAACCGGTAGTAAAAATTCTGACTGGCTCCACCCCAATCTATTCTCTGCCTCCCAAGTCCCAGCTGATTGGGAGGAAATGGGGATTTTGCAGTAACCTTCCCCTGGAGTGGGGTGGGAATGGAGATTTTACAGTATCCTTCCCCTGCCACGCCCACCATGCCACGCCCACAGAACCGGTAGTAAAAAAAAAAATTGAAACCAACCCCTGGTCCTAACTTTCCAGAAGACCAGGGTGTCCACTAAGTTCGTTTCCAAATGGAGAATTTACAGAGAAACATTTTAGAAGTGATTAAGCTTTGATGCAGCCTGGATATTATTTACAAGTCGTTCTTGACTTATAGAGTTGGAAAGAACTTTGGAGGTCTTCTAATCCAACTCCTTGCCCAAGCAGGAGACTCTGTATTATTCTGGACAAATGGCTGTCTCTTCTGAAAACCTCCAGTGATGGAGCATCCAACAGCCTTTCAATGGTGGGATTCAACCGGTTCAGGCCGATTTGGGTGAACCAGTAGCTAAATTGCTGGCTGGTCCCACCCCTCCCCTCGCCAACCCTTCCAGGAGTCCCTGTGCGCCCCGTTTTCGCTCCCAGGAGGCTGCAGGGAGGCCTACTAGGCCCAAAACAGGGTGCAGGAGGTGCAGCGCACACATCCCCATGGCCCATTTTTGATCCCAGGGGGTGCAGGAGGCCGAGAGCTGCCTGTCAAACCCCTTGGCCATGCCCACCATGGCCACGTCCACCATGGCCATGCCCACCCAGCCAGTCATTAGGGCAGAGAACCAGTTGTTAATTATTTGAATCCCACTACTGCTTTCCATTGAGTAATTGTTCTCACTGTCAGGAAATTTATCCACGATTCTAGGTTGATCTATTTATTTATTTATTTATTTATTTATTTATTTATTTATTTATTTATTTATTTATTTATTGCGGTTTATATGCCGCCTTTCTTCCTAGGGACTCAAGGCGGCTTACAAAATGACAACTTCAATACAAATCACAATACAATACAAAATTAAAATCTGATCTCTCTTTAATGAGTTTCTATCTATTATTATTTTATTTTATTTTATTTATTTTTATTTTATTTAATTGTATTCATTTTATTCTATTCTATTTTATTTTATTTTATTTTATCATTTTATTATTTTATTTTATTTTATTTTATTATTTATTTTATTATTATTTTATTTTATTTTATTTTATTTTATTTTATTTTATTTTATTTTTTTATTTTATTGAAAAGACCGTGCCATGTCAGGATAACAATGCCAAAAAAGCACAACCAGAGAGAGATCAATGATAAATAACATACATGCTAATAACTATAACTATACTATGTTAACAGTAATTGCAACAATACAACAACAAAAAAAGGAAATCAAAGAAAAAAATCAACTAAGTTTCTACTTACATTAGCTTATTTATAATTTTTTCCATATTATATCCATAGTTTTATACATCTATGTTGTACTGACATTCATAAACTTCTGTCTGTAACTATCTGTTACTTCTTGTCCTACTCTTAGGTGCTTTGGAGAATAGAATTACGACCATAACTTGGAGAATTACAATCATAATTGAGCCCAGAACTACAGTCATAAGTCATAACAGTTGTTAAGTGGGTCACCATGCAACCACGCCCAAATTTCTTTTACCTTCTTTCTAAGGTCATTAAGCAAACATTCAGTCGTTAAGCCCATGCTACATTTGCTAAGCAAAACCATTTTCTACAACGGCTGATTTTTTTTTTGTTTTTTTGCTGGCAAGCAGAAGTAAATGCCACTTTCCAGCAAAACAACATCATAAACCATGGTCAGTTGAGCACATGACACTGTATGCAGCCATAAATGTAGGGCAGTTGCTAAGTACCATTAAATGACTGTGAGCAGCTGTTGGCACTTTTAATCTGGGTTGTAAGTAGACCTGGATAGGTCTGTTGTTGTTCTGCCCCAGCTACGGACCCCAAAGAACGCAGCACACACAAACTCTATACAAAGCTTATTTTACTCAAATAACTTAGTCTTTATCATTCAAAGGCTGTTAATGAACTGTCTTAACAGCCTACCAGAATTCTAAGATAAGGTAATCACAGTCTTACTAGAGTTGGCAGAAAACCCAGAAGCAGTTTTGCAGACATGAAGGAGAGTGAACTAAAGTTGTTCTCTACACCTTGTTGCAAGCGGTGTTCCTTCTTAAATAGGCTAAGGGAGTGGCCAATTAGCCCCAAGCCTTACTCTCGAAGAGACCTCCTCCAGAGGAACCACTCCTGCCTTTTGGCAGCTCTGCGCGCCTGTGCATTGAGAAAAGGTTCCTCCTCTTCGTCCTCTTCACTTAAGGGAGTTTCTGGAGGTTCTGAAGGCCCTGGCTGAATCCCCGCCTCTGGCACCACATCTTCTCCAGCCTCCTCACTGTCCAACTCAGCTGCACAGGCTGCTGGTGCAGCATCACACCAGCCTCCTCGTTGTTGGAATCAGCTACCAGCCGCACAGGCCGCGCATGGGCCACAACAGTTGTAACGTCAACTGGTTTGCTAAACGATCGGTTGTAAGTCAAGGAGAGTAAGGTTACTTTCAAAACGAGTAATCCCATTTTTGGAGAGTGGGGTTACTTTCAAAATCACAAAGGTTTCCAACATAGCAAGCATCCCAATCAGTGGTGGGATTCAAATCATTTAACAACCGGTTCTCTGCCCCAATGATTTCTTCCAACAACCAGTTCACCAAACTGCTCAGAAAGTTAACAACCGGTTCTCCCGAAGTGGTGCGAACCGGCTAAATCCCATCACTGATCCCGATATGTGAATTATTTTTTCTTATTAGAACTGAGCTCGTATTAAAACTAGCCTTTTCAAATAGGCTAGTTAGTCCTCAACTTGCAACCACAATTGAATCCAACATTTCGATTGCTAAACGACACAGTTGTTCAGTGAAATTTTGCCCCATTTTACGACTTTTCTTGCCACAGTTGTTAAGTGAATCACTGCGGTTGTTAAGTTAGCGATGTGGTTGTTACGTGAATCTGGCTTGCCCGTTGATTTCGCTTGCCAGAAAGTCGCAGAAAGGGGATCACGTAACTCCGGGACATTGCCACCGTCATAAATACGAATCAGTTACAAAGGTCTGAATTTTGAGCATGTGACCATGGGGGATGCTACAACAATCGTAAGTGTGAAAATTTTTATTTATTAATTTATTTATTAATTTGATTTATATGCCGCCCTTCTCCGGAGACTCAGGGCGGCTTACAATGCGTTAAGCAATAGCCTTCATTCTTTTGTATATTTACAAAGTCAGCTTATTGTCCCCACAAACTGGGTCCTCAATTTACCTACCTTAGAAAGGATGGAAGGCTGAGTCAACCTTGAGCCTGGTGAGATTCGAACTTACAGTAATTGCAGACAGCTAATGTTAATCACAATGCTATCAGTCTGCTGAGCCACCAGGCCATGGGTCACTTTTTTTTCAGTGCTGTTGTAACTTCGTTCACTAAACAAATGGTTATAAGTCAAGGACAACCTGCATTTGCTAAATACGTAGCTCAAGAAACTCAAGGGACAAACTTAAAAGGAGAAATTTCCCACTCTTTCTCAGGTGGTTGTGTTTGTCCCAGGGGTGAAATCTAAAATTTGTTACTACCGGTTCTGTGGGCGTGGCTTGGTGGTGGAGGGGGGGTTATGCGACTGGGTGGGCATGGCCAACTTTTTTTTTTACTTTTAAAACCATTTTTCTACAATCTCTTCGGCTGAAGAGGTTGCAGAAAAAAATGCTTTTAAAGCCTCTGACGATCCCAGCTGACTTGCCTGATCAGCAGAGGCTTCCTTTTTTACTTTTAAAAGCATTTTTTCTATAACTTCTTCGGCCGAAAAGGTTGTAGAAAAAATGCTTTTAAAAAGAAAAGAAAAGCCTCTGATGATTGCGCAGCTCAGCTGGGCAATGGAAGTGGGGCAGGGATTTTTGCTACAGGTTCTCCGAACCACCCGCCTCCATCGCTACGGGATCGGGCAATCCGTTCCGAACCGGGAGCTTTTCACCCTTGGTTTGTCCTCAGAAGAAATGCATGCGAAAAATATTGAACCTTCTTCAGATCCTTTAACACTTGTGGAACACTTTTCATCCCATCTTGGTTTTTACACAGTGCCAAAGACAGAAAGATCCTGCAAGAATCCTCACATTTTCTTGGAAAGCAGGCAATGCGGCTCCAGGAAATGCTACGGAAATATTCCCATTCTCCTCAGGGCAGAGGCAAATTTTCCAAGAACGCTGGAAAAAAAATCATTGTCATGAGCATCTTCTCATTCTAACCAAGTGGTCTCCAGGGGTTATTTTGGGCTTGTTGTCATGTCAATAACCAGGAGTGAATGCCTGCCATTCCATTTTTAGATTCTTAGCTCTTCAAAAGAAGAGGATTGCATTTTCCTGCTACTGCTTGGGGTGAAGTTATCCTTTGCTGCTTCCTAAAATGAAACTCTCTGCACCCAGTTACTAGAAGATAGTCGTATCCAATGTAACTTTTTAATTCAACTTTACACACACACACACACACACACACACACACAAATCCTGATTGGTTGATGATTCTTCCCACTTCATAACTAGTACGTAAAAGAAGAATAATGCAGGAAAGATCAGTGGTGAAATCCAAATTTTTTTTACTACCGGTTCTGTGGGCATGGCTTGGTGGGCATGGCAGGGGAAGGATACTGCAAAATCTCCATTCCCTCCCCACTCCTGGGGGAAGGATATTGCAAAATCCCCATTCCCTCCCCACTCCTGTGGGAAGGATACTGCAAAATTCCCATTACCTCCCCACTCCTGGGGGAAGGATACTGCAAAATCCCCATTCCCTCCCCACTCCAGGGGAAGGATATTGCAAAATCCCCATTCCCTCCCCACTCCAGGGGAAGGATATTGCAAAATCCCCATTCCCTCCCCACTCCAGGGGAAGGATACTGCAAAATCCCCATTCCCTCCCCACTCCAGGGGAAAGATACTGCAAAATCCCCATTCCCTCCCCATTCCTAGGGGAAGGATATTGCAAAATCTCCATTGCCACCCCACTCTGGGGCCAGCCAGAGGTGGTATTTGCCGGTACTCCAAACTACTCAAAATTTCCACTACCGGTTCTCCAGAACCTGTCAGAACCTGCTGGAATTCACCCCTGGGAAAGATCCTGTCCCAGTTTAGCAGGGAATTCCTCCCCCCCCCCCTAAATAATGCTAGGGATTACAGTACATGTTACAGGTAGTCCTCAAATTACAACAGTTCATTTAGTGACCATTCATAGAGTGGTGTGGTGGCCTAGTGGTGGAGCTCTCGCCTCACAATCAGGAGACTCCAAGTTCGATCCTAGGTAGAGGCAGATATTTCTCTCTCTCTGGGCCCAATGAGAATATATCTGCTGAACAAAACTCCGCGTTGGCAACAGGAAGAGCATCCGGCCAGTGTTCCATTCAGTTGCCCAGACTCCATCCTGCAAAGGATTATGGAGTTGTTAAAAGGAGAATGATTTAGCGACCATTTGAAGTTACAACAGCACTGGAAAAAGTGAGCTATGACTATTTGCCACACGACTGTTGCAACCTCCCCATGATCACTTGATGAAAATTCAAATGCTTGGCATCTGACTCATATTTATGACGGTTGCAATGTCCCGGGGTCATCGGAATGGGATGTCACGATGTAATATTCCTAACTACATCATTTCTTACTGGATGTTTTCCTGCAGGGATGTAATGGAGAGTTGGAGTAACCTTGAGGAACAGAAGGAAGAGCTGGCAACCAAGGCAACAGTCAGATCTAAGTCTGGGACAGAAAAGTAATTTGAGTAAAGCATCTCAGACATGACCTTTCTTCCCTGAAGATAAAGGGGGGATTGTGTTACCATCACCTTATAATAAAGTAGTATTAGCATTCATGATTCTAGTGCCCTAGTTTGATTTCTTTTGAAGAACTGACAGGTGTCTTTCAATGCAAGGTTGCATTCATATGCAGTCACTGTCATATGGTGATGACAATTAAATCATCAGCCTGAGCATAACTAAAATGGCGGTTCTCCAAGCGAACTGGTTTCTCTCATTATCTGGATTTTTGGCCTTAGCCTACAACCATACCATTTGACCCAGCTCCAAGCAAATAGGCAAAACTTCTAGCTTAGCAATAGCAATATACGGCTTCTTAGTTTTTTACAGGCATCTCTAAATGGTTTATAGAGTCAGCACATTGTCCCCAACAATCTGGATCCTCATTTTACCAACCTCGGAAGGATGGAAGGCTGAGTCAACCTTGAGCTGGTCAGAATCAAACTCTAGACTGTGGCCAGAGTTAGCCTGTAATACTGCATTCTAACCACTGCGCCACCACGGATGGATGGATGGATGGATGGATGGATGGATGGATGGATGGAAGGAAGGAAGGAAGGAAGGAAGGAAGGAAGGAAGGAAGGAAGGAAATAGCAATAGCACTTAGACTTATGACTGCTTCTTAGTGTTTTACATCCCTCTCTAAGTGATTTATATAATCAGCCTCTTGCCCTCAACAATCTGGGTCCTCATTTTACTGACCTCAGAAGGATGGAAGGCTGATTCAACCTTGAGCCGGTCAGAATCGAACTTCTAGCAGTGGACAGAGTCAGCCTGCAATATTGCATTCTATTCAGTGCACACCATGAATGGATGGATGGATGGATGGATGGAAGGAAGGAAGGAAGGAAGGAAGGAAGGAAGGAAGGAAGGAAATAGCAATAGCACTTAGACTTATGACTGCTTCTTAGTGTTTTACATCCTTCTCTAAGTGATTTACATAGTCAGCCTCTTGCCCTCAACAATCTGGGTCCTCATTTTACTGACCTCAGAAGGATGGAAGGCTGATTCAACCTGGAGCCTGTCAGGATCGAACTTCTAGCAGTGGACAGAGTCAGCCTGCAATATTGAATTCTATTCAGTGCACACCATGAATGGATGGATGGATGGATGGATGGATGGATGGATGGATGGATGGAAGGAAGGAAGGAAGGAAGGAAGGAAGGAAGGAAGGAAGGAAGGAAGGAAAATAGCAATAGCACTTAGACTTATGACCGCTTCTTAGTGTTTTACATCCTTCTCTAAGTGATTTACATAGTCAGCCTCTTGCCCTCAACAATCTGGATCTTCATTTTACCAACCTCAGAAGGATGGAAGGCTGATTCAACCTTGAGCTGGTCAGAATCGAACTTCTAGCAGTGGACAGAGTCAGCCTGCAATATTGCATTCTATTCAGTGCACACCATGAATGGATGGATGGATGGATGGATGGATGGATGGATGGATGGATGGAAGGAAGGAAGGAAGGAAGGAAGGAAGGAAGGAAGGAAAATAGCAATAGCACTTAGACTTATGACCGCTTCTTAGTGTTTTACATCCCTCTCTAAGTGATTTATATAATCAGCCTCTTGCCCTCAACAATCTGGGTCCTCATTTTACTGACCTCAGAAGGATGGAAGGCTGATTCAACCTTGAGCCGGTCAGAATCGAACTTCTAGCAGTGGACAGAGTCAGCCTACAATATTGCATTCTATTCAGTGCACACGATGGATGGATGGATGGATGGATGGATGGATGGATGGATGGATGGATGGATGGATGGATGGATGGAAGGATGGATGGATGGAAGGAAGGAAGGAAGGATGGATGGATGGATGGATGGATGGATGGAGGGAGGGAGGGAAGGATGGATAATACCAATAGCACTTAGACTTATATACCAGTTCATAGTGCTTTACAGCCCTCTCTAAGTGGCTTACAGAGTCAGTATCTTGTCTTACAGATAGTCCTCAACTTAACCGCCATTCATTGAACAACCATTTGAAGTTATAATAGCACCGAAAAAAGGGGACTTACAACCGATGCTCACGTTTACAACCATGGCAGCATCCCCATAGTTACATCACCAAAATCCAGGCGCTTAGCATTGGGCAAGTACAGGTAGTCCTCCACTTACAACAGCACAGAAAAAAGTGACTTACCACCATTTTTCATACTTACGAGTGTTGCAGCATCATGTGATTTACATGCAGATCAGTGGTGGGTTGCCCCCAGTTTGCACCGGTTCTATAGAACCGGTAGTAAAACTGGCGGGAGGCTCCGCCCACTGACCCCAACGCCATCAAAATGCTTCTGCGCATGCGCAGAAGCTTCTGCGCTTGTGCAGAAGAGCGCACGCACGAACGAAGCGCATGCGTGGCCCTGTTGCAAACTGGTAGTAAAGGTAAGTAGAACCCACCCCTGATGCAGATGCTTGACAAACTGACTCACATTTATGACAGCTGCAGTGTCCCCATAGTCACGTAATCCCCTTTTTGTGACCTTCTAACAAGCAAAGTCAACGGGGGAACCAGATTCAATTCTCAACCATGTTACTACCACAAAGAAGAGGGGGTCAAATTATTCTACAAAGCACCAGAAGGCAGGATAAAGAAGCAATGGGTGGAAACTAATCAAGGAGAGAAGCAACCTGGAATTAAAGAGACATGGCCTAACAGTGTGGACAATTAACCAGTGGAAAAACTTGCCTCCAGAAATCGTAGGCGCTCCATCACTGGAGGTTTTCAAGAAGAATCTAGACAGTCACTTATCTGAAATAGTATAGGTTCTCCTGTTCGAGCAGGGGGCTGGACTAGAAGACCTCCAAAGTCCCTTTCAGCTTCTATTCCATTCCATTCCATTCATTTAACCACAGCAGTGATTTGCTTAACAAACGTGGCAAGAAAAATCATAAGATGAGGCTAAATCCGCTCAACAAATTTCTCACTTAGCAGCATAATTTTTGGGCGCGGTTGTGGCCGTAAGTCGAGGACTACCTGCATTTACAACCATTACAGCATCCCAGGTTCATGTGAGCCCCATTTGCAACCTTCCCGGCCAGCTTCAGATGAGCAAAGTCAATGTGGGGGGGGAGGAGGGGAGAGAGCCAGATTTGCTTAACGGCCATTCGATTCACGTAACTGTCATGATTCACTTAACAGCCATGGCAAGAAAGGCCATAAAACCATGTGCAACTCACTGAACTACTGCTTTGCTTAATTGTGGAATGTCGGCAGTGGTGGGTTCCTCCCAGTTCGGCCCGGTTCGGCCGAGCCGGTAGCGGTGATGATATGATGTCACCGAACCAGTTCTCTTTGTTCGGGAGCTGGGCCCTCCTGCCCCCCCACCCCCACCCCCCCGTTATTCTTACCTTTTATTTGGCCCCACCCCCAATCTATTCTCTGCCTCCTGAGTCCCAGCTGATTGGCTAGAAGGAAAAAAACTGTTTAAACTCTTGCCGTGGGGCTTCAAAGGACCACCCTACAGCTGATCAGTGTTAAAAGGCAGTGTGGTGGTAGACCGGTGCCTCCAAAAACAAATGGGTAGACTGGTTCCTCCAAAAACAAATGAGTAGACCAGAACGCTCCAAAAACAAATGGGTAGACCGGTACAGCTCTGCAAGCAGTTAAAAGCCTGGTAGACCAGTACCTCTGCTAAATCCTAAAGAATTGTCACATGACCATCAAACCATGCCCACAAAATAAGCCACGCCCACAGAACCGGTAGTAAAAAAATTTAGAACCCACCCCTGAATGTCAGGCCCCAGTTGCGGTCGTAAGCCAAGGACTACCTGTATATAAATCGCATGCATGATTTTGCTGACAGCCTTGCAAATCGGGACCCTCCTCAGTGACATTCATGGATTCTTATTTTTGAATTGCAATTCAAGCTTTGTTTCCATGTTGGGGATAAGGAGACAAAAATAGGCTTTTATTTTTATCGTTCTGCTTTGATATATATATATATATATATATATATATCTTTTTCCTGCAAGCCTGCTCCCAGCTGCTTATCACTGAAATATATGCACATTTGAAATGGCTCAGTGCCTTTTTTTTTTCTTTTTTTGATATGAAGAAAGAGAAAAAGGAAGGGGTGGTGGGAGATCTCCTGGAAATTGGAACAAAACGGAGTCGAGCTTATTTAAAAGTGGGGAAATGTTAATTCAGTGGCACCCATCCATTCAAACTGACCTTAGCTGATCTTGAATGTCAGATGTAAATGCCTTATTCTCTAATGTGTAAATAATGTATATATGGAACATCAGGGGTTAACTTATTACTTGAGCTTTAATGTATTCATAATTTACCACTCCCATTCATGACTCCGCCCCTTGTATATAAAAGGAGCCATCCTCCCCATTTTCCTTGCTTCTATCTTGAATATTCAGCGAATATAGAATGCCTATTATGATTAAAGAGAATTATATTTAAACCTATAACTTCTATTATCTTTATTGAGTCTGATCCTGAAAATATTGCGACAAGCTGGTAGCAGAGGATGGTTAATTGACTCAATAAGTAGTTAAAAATGTCCAAGAAAGATAGGCCCAACACCAGGGCCTACAGCAAAGAAATAGAAACTGATCAAGAGATGATCAACGAATCCACTAATGCGATTTCGAGAGAATCCGAAGAATACACCACTGAAGAAGAAGAACTGATGAGTGAAAATAACGACCAGGAAAAAATCGAGATAGAAAATAACGAACTCAGGTCAGAAATATTAAAAATACTAAAAAGCCAAAAGAATGATGAAAGCCTCATCGCGGACCTCCAGGAGATGCTGAGGAACAGCGGAGCAGCGAGAGAGAAAAACATCATTAAAGAAAAACCCAAAGATCAAAAAACTGTGAGTGAAATGACTACTGAGAAAATAGTTGTAAAAAAGAAAAGATGTGACCCCGCGCGAAATTTTGAACGGCAGCCATCTTGGTTTCAACGAACTTCAAAAGAGAGTGAAGCAGAGCCAATCAAAACGCTCAGTTCAAAATTTCTGGCGCGAAAAACGCTATCAGACGAAGAAAGTGAAAAAGAAGTCTCAAACTCTTCAGATGAACCAAAATCAGAAAGTGAAGACGATTTAACAAAGTCTCAAGTAGAGTCAGCAATGAAAACACTTTTTGCTGCTTTTGGGCCAAGATTGAAAATTTCTAAGACATCAACGAAGAAGCAAGCAATCAAACCGACAACTCAAGACCTGCACGCTCCCATCCTGACTTCGAAAACTACGACACCCGAGCCCAGAGAGCCATGCCGATTCCGTCCTACACCGCAGACAGAATCGAGTGCCAGCACACACAAGAGAAAGAGAAGAACCGCCGCCATCACCAAAGCCCCAAAAACCGAGCCAGAGACCGACTCATCTGAAGAGGAGCGGATCGAGAGAGCTGAAATGGAGAGAACCTTCCACAACGGCGCCAAAGAAGAAATGAGCAACGCGCATGTGCAAAACTACGTAGACGGCCCCGAAAGACTTGAACTGGCCAGAGAACCGCGCAGACTCGTTACAAGCATCCCAATGCCGTTCTGTAATTTCCTGCACTTGAGAGAACACGGACTGCCTCAGGTTGTAAGTAATGGACAGAATAATGTGGGGAACTTACCCAGTGACTTCCCAAAACTTAGAGTTGATGGCATTAATTTACAAGAGTGGTACCAACAGCTTCAGGTTATTTTTATGAAAGAAAATTTACTATTCTTTATAACTAGTCCTCCAAGAAGACCTTGGACTTTAAAAATAGACTGTTTACATCATAGAGCATTTTTCATAATAATTTCTAGCGTGTCTCCTGCAATGTATCATAGCATCAAACCAAACCTAACTGTATCAGAAATAATTCAATGCATGTTTAATCTATTTCACAGCGATAGCGTAGCCACAACCACAAGAATGTCTAAGGATTTCTTTTCTTCTAGAGTGAAACCAGGGGTTTCTATAAGTGAACATTTGATAAATCTAAACAAAATAAGAGCTGAGCTGCAATTGAGGGGGGAAGTGATTTCAGATCAAACTATGAAAAGTGTTATTATCAATTCACTTGATCCATCATGGGATAGCTTTATGTCACACTTAGATACCATTAATTTGGGATATTTATCAATAGAAAGTCTATCTAACAAATTGATAGCAGAAGACAATTCAAGAAAAAATCGTTCCAATAATCAAACAGAACACAAATCTTTTAGGAAAGTAGTCTTTCAAGATAAATATAATGAGGCCTTTAGATGCCACAATTGTGGATCCAGGGAACACAGTAAAAGAGACTGTCCCAAAGTCCCAAGGGAGAGACATAGGCCAGAATATAGGAGCAAATACAATTACAGACAATCTTCCACAGATAGACACAAATATAGAAGCCCACCAAACTACAGAGAAAGTAGAGGGGGTAGAGAAAATTCAAAAGAGAGAAAATCTGGGTCACTAAATGGGCTAAATAAACAAGACAGCACCAAAACACAACAAGATGAGAACAATAATTGGCTTATTGATTCTGGTGCAACAAATCACACCACTAATAACAAAAATATATTATCTTCATTTACAGAAGATAAGTTTGTGATAAAGGTAGCTAATCAAGAAAAGGTTCAAGTATTAGGCAGAGGAAATGTGACATTGCCTGGTTTAGGGAAAATAGAGGGGGTATTATTAATCCCAGAAATACCTCACAACATACTAAGTGCTATAAAACTAAGCAGAGAATCTGACATCAATATAGTTTTCTCAAAGGGGAAAGCAACTATAGAAAAGAACAAAACAAATATAGGCACTGTGATGATAAAAGGGGGTCTACCCTATCTGATAACCAAAGAAAGATGGTTACATAACATTGATTCAAATATGGAAGATTGTATTGAAGCAGATGATGAAAATGTCAGTAACAGTGACAATGATGAATGTAAAATAACTCATGATAACAAAAATACACACAATGAGAAGAAACCAAAAATAGGTAAACCAATTCATGATGAGTGTGCTCATATCTTACACAGGAAGTTAGGACATGCAAGCTTTCCTGTAGTACAAAAAATGACTGAACACGCAGAAGGTGTAAAAATAAAAAATTGTGAAAATTATTTAGAATGCTCAGTATGTAAATCCACCAAACTAAAAACCAGTCCTAGACCAAAAAAATCTAACAGATCAACTAACAATATTTTTGATTTGGTACATATGGACTTAGTTGGTCCATTAACTCCATCAATTACCTATAGAAAACGTTACTTCCTAACAATAGTGGATGATTACAGTCGCTATGGTTTTGTTTACACATTAAAGCACAAGGATGAAACCTTTCAGAAATTTAAGGAATTCTACAAACGCATAGAAACACAACATAATATCAGAATAAAACAAATTATGACAGATAGGGGATGTGAATTCATGTCTAAAGAATTCTCCCAATGGTTAAAGGATAGAGGGATGCTACATTTCACGTCCAATCCATTTTCTGCCTTTCAAAATGGGATTGCAGAGAGAAAGAACTCCACACTACAAACCATGATTAGATGCACATTAGAGGATGCTGGTTTAGGCAAACAATTTTGGTCAGAAGCCTTACATTATTCAAATTACACTCAAAATAGAACATGGTCCAGTATTGTGAATAAGACACCATATGAGGTGATGTACAATAGAAAACCTAAATTAGCACACATGCACATATTTGGAGTTACTGCAGACGTGCACATACCTAAACAATTGAGGAGAAAGGGAGAAAACGTATCCAGGAGATTAAGATTCATGGGATACGAAACTGGAACCAAAGGGTACAGATTCATCGATAATAATAACAAATTTATAGTATCCAGAACAGCTGTGTTTCATGAGCAGGCCAATTGGTCTAAGTTGCACCTTAATGAAATTTTTCCTAATAAAAGCAAAGATAATATACCTTGCGAGGAAGGAACAACAGAGAATCAAAATATTAGCAAAAGTAAGAACAAAACCAAAACTTGGACAAATAGTCAGCATAAAATAAAGACAGACACATTAACAAAAAAGGAAGCCAGATATTTGCATGACAACCATAGCAAACCTGAAAGAAATATTAGAAATAATAGAAACCAAATACCAAATAAATACAAAGATTATATTATGCATATGGATGGGGAACAAATAACACCTAATACATATGAGGAAGTATTGAAACTTCCCCGTGAAGAAAGAGAAAAATGGGAACTAGCTATGGAAAAAGAAATGAAAAGTTTACAAGGATTAAATGTATTCACACCTGCGATCGCACCTAAGGATAAAACAATTATAGGTACCAGGTGGATTTATAAAATTAAGAATTTAGAAGGAGGTAATACCTTATACAAGGCCAGACTAGTTGCACAAGGTTATGCACAAAAATATCCAGAAGACTATACTGACACATATTCACCCACAGTGAGAACAGAGAGTGTCAAAACAGCTCTTGTAGTAGCATCTGCACTCAATCTAGACGTGTTTCAATATGACATACAGACTGCATACTTACATGCAAAATTAGATAAGGAAATATATGTAAGAGCACCACACAGTCAATACACTAATAAGAACGAAATTTGGTTACTAAATAAGAGTCTGTACGGATTGAAGCAATCTGGCAAAAGATGGTACGATTGTTTGGTAAAAGTATTAAAGACCATGGATTTCAACGCCACCACTGCTGATAACTGTTTCTTTGTAAAAAAGAGTAATGATCATATTGAATTTGTATTAATTTATGTGGATGATATTTTATATATTGGAAAGCATAAAGAGAGCAGGGAAATTTTTATAAATAAGTTAAACGAACACTTCTCATTGAAATCACTAGGTAGAGTGAATAAATACCTTGGTGTACAAATTAACAAAACAAAAAGGGGATTCAAACTTACTCAGAAAGATAAAATCATTGAACTCCTAAACAAATGTAACTTAAATAATGCCAAAACATGTGACACACCTATGCAAACTGATTTTCTTAGAAACAATGATGAATCTTCCCCTGAGTTTAAAGACAACACATTTTACAGATCAATTATAGGTTCACTCCTTTATATATCTAATTGGACTAGGCCAGATATTGCATTACCTCTCAATTTATTGTCAAGATATGTTAGCAAACCAACCTTGTATCATTGGGAAGCTGTCAAAAGAATTTTAAGATATCTGAAAAGTACATTAGATTTTTGTTTAATATTGGAACCCAATAATGACAAAGAACCAAAAATTACTTGTTATGCTGATGCAGATTGGGCCGGTGATACATCATGCAGAAAGAGTACCTCTGGTTATGTTTTTCTATTGAACGATTGTCCAGTTTACTGGTATACTGGTAAACAAGAACTGGTAGCCACCTCTACCACAGAAGCAGAATATGTTTGCTTGTCTAAAGCTGCAAATAACCTTGTATGGTTCAATGATTTGATCACAGATGTTTGGAAGAAACCTATTTTACCCTTTATTATGCATGAAGATAATAAAGCGGCCATTGAAATTTCTAGATCCGATGCAATTGGACAAAGGTCCAGGCATATTGATATAAAATTTAAGCACGTGAGACAACTATCTCAAGACGGATTCATCAAAGCAATACACTGTGATACTTCTGAACAATTAGCTGACATATTAACAAAACCCTTACCTTCTAAACAACACAAATATTTAACTTCTAAATTATATGTATTATATTGTCCTGAATCTGAATGTAACTGGTGTTGTATAACGAACCGGCATTTAGAGGGGGATTTGTCAGATGTAAATGCCTTATTCTCTAATGTGTAAATAATGTATATATGGAACATCAGGGGTTAACTTATTACTTGAGCTTTAATGTATTCATAATTTACCACTCCCATTCATGACTCCGCCCCTTGTATATAAAAGGAGCCATCCTCCCCATTTTCCTTGCTTCTATCTTGAATATTCAGCGAATATAGAATGCCTATTATGATTAAAGAGAATTATATTTAAACCTATAACTTCTATTATCTTTATTGAGTCTGATCCTGAAAATATTGCGACATTGAAAGAAAAAAAATGGAACTCACAGCGCTGTAGACTAGAGGAGGCAATCACAAAGCAGCCTAAATAATGCACCAGCAAAACACTTTTCAGGCAATTCAATGGAGATGTTCCCTCTTTTTTTTTTTTTTACTAGTTGCTGAGCCAAATTCATCCCATCCAAACATCTGCCAACTTTGT
This sequence comes from Pituophis catenifer annectens, assembly GCF_029215685.1. Taxonomy (NCBI): domain Eukaryota; kingdom Metazoa; phylum Chordata; class Lepidosauria; order Squamata; family Colubridae; genus Pituophis; species Pituophis catenifer. The sequence goes on from NW_027256893.1 coordinate 7,400,189, forward strand.
CTCTATACACAAATGATGGCTTGAAATATGTGACAAACGCCCACACCCCGTACGCAAAATTAGAAGGGCTTTAAAAATGCTAGATTAGAATTGTCGGCCGACGAAGGAGGAGGGTTTCTTTGCAAGCGTGATTTGACTCCATTTAGATTTTCATTGGGACGGCGGCTTCTCGTCGACTACGGTGATTTAAATGGACCTGCTATTGTTGGAAAGATTGCAATGGTGGTGGTGGAAAGGCTGCTTGCTTTTCTCCCCCCCCCCGGCACCTTTATTTGAGTTGGGCACAAAAACATCACCGAGCTATTGTTCGTTTCTGCAATGAACGGTAGTTGGAATGCACCGTGCATAGAACTCGTTTTCCCTGGATGTCTACTTTCAAAATAAGACGGTAAGGATCTCGGGACATGGACTGTGGTTTAGAACAGAAATGACTGCCAAAGTAGAACAATTAGGCCTAATGGATTGTCCAGGCTCCTGGCTGTTTGAAATGAAAGCTTCTGGAGCATGTATGTGCTGGAACATGTATGTGCTGGAGGCCCAATGCACCTTTCATGTGAACGCGTCTTTAAAAAAAAAAACTCCACTTGTCTGGTTACCAATAAGAGGGTTAGAAAGAAGAGAGAGGAAGTGTTAGCAAGGACAACTGCAGGCATGTGCCGTGTGTGTATGTGTGTGGTTTTTTCCCCCTAAAACAGTCAATTTCCATTATTTTTGTACCTAGAAATGAGGAGGAATTTTCTGACAATGAGAACGATCAACCTATGGAACAGAAGTTGCCTTCGGAAGTTGTGGGAGCTTCATCACTGGAGACTTTCAAGAAAAGATTGGACTGCCATTGGTCAGAAATGGTGTAGGGTCTCCTGCTTGGGTGGGAGGTTGAACTAGATGACCCATAAGGTACCTTCCAACTCTGTTAATCTGTAATCTGTCACGGCACATGTACAAGGGGGGAGGGGCTGTCAGGCATGAAGAGTCAGAACCACACGATAAATTCCAGTTAAGCTGATTTATTGCTCATGCTACACACAAGAATCTAGTTAACTAACCATCAGCACTAAACTGGCACTAGATAAGAGTGAACAGAATTCAAGAAGGGTTGGATTTAGACTGCCTGGGAGAAATGAAAACGATTCTAGGCTGATAACTCTCTTGACTCCATCCCCCCCAGGTTCTGCAGGTGCTTGTCCTACATAGGCTTATACCAGGATGATCCAATGTGGCTTTTGTGATTGGCACCCCCACCCACAGGATCTCCAAGGGATACCTGTGAATATTCCCACACACACACACCTCAATTTACAGTGCATGAAGCTACCTGTAGAAATGTAGCGCAAGGCAACTTTGGGTTTAAGATTATTCTTTAATGAGTGATTGAGTGAGTGAGCGAGTTATTGAGTCAAAAAGAAGTTTCTTAGATGAGAAGCGAAACATTTTCAAGGAAAAACCAAAAAGTCCAGTTGCCTTTTGAAAAAGCACCTTTGGAACAACCATGACCTGGTTGACTGAGAATCTTCATAGACTTCTTGTGATGCATTTTTTCCTTGGTTTGGGAAGAAGGGAGGATCTCAATTTTATTTTTGTTCTCAGGGCAACTTTGTAGTCCTTCAATCACTACTTCACAGTTTCACCTGAGCATAGAACTAAGCATCAGATCTATTGTTTGATTGACACATGGTTATTCTCAGGGGTGAAATCCAGCAGGTTTTAACAGGTTCTGGAAAACCGGTAGCAGACATTTTGAGTAGTTCGGAGAACCGGCAAATGCCACGTCTGGCTGGCACCCACAGTGGGGTGGGAATGGAGATTTTGCAATATCCTTCCCCCAGGTGTGGGGAGGGAATGGGGATTTTGCAGTATCTTTCCCCTGCCACGCCCATCAAGCCACACCACACCCACCAAGCCACGCCCACAGAACCGGTAGTAAAAACATTTGGATTTCACCACTGATGCAAAGGGTGCTGGAAAACAGGAAATTGAAGGTAATTCTTCGATGATAGAAAAATGGAGAAACTCAACTGCAAAAGGTAAATAAAATAAGCTACAGTGCTCTTCTGAGAGAAGAGGCCAGACTATCTCACAAATGGTTATGGGTGAACTCTCAGCCCCACAGGTTAGAACTGGCCCTCAAAGATTGTGGATTACAAAACAGAAAAGACCACCGAGCCTCTTTTATCAGCATTATTGCTTTTATTTCGATTGATGTCTTGCCTCTCTCTTCACAGTTAGCAATAAAAAGTAAAGTTCAAGCAATTAAAATCTGACAACAGGGAAAAGCCCTGTCGATTAACTTAGTCTGGTCCCTAAAAAGAAAAAAATAGTGGGGGCTGAGCGTCATTCAGAACAAAATACAGTCTGTTGCTTGGGAGCAACACAAAAGATTTTCTCAAGTGGCCATCCACGGATTTCAGAGACTGGCAGCATCTCTTGAAGTTTCTTTCCTGCTTAAGCTTCTTTTGTGGATGCTTCATTCTGAACTGGGCTGTGGAGTGGACCATGTTGGAGCTGATTTGCAAGAGATGCTTTGGACCATGAAGGCAGCAGGGGAAGACTCTCTGCAACTCTTTAAAGCAGCTGCGTCTTTTTCTGAGATTGCTCAACTACAGAGTGGCTGGCAGATGCTACATCGGGGTGCTAAAATGGGAGCCTAGTTATATGACGGACTTCATATGACATCAACAGCCTTAGAGATCTAAACCAGGGGCATCATACTCACGTGGTCATGGTGTCATCACATGATGTATCATGACTTTTTCCCCCTTTGCTAAACCTGGCATGGGTGTGGCCAGCATGTAACACATATGGCCTGCAGGTCGGAAGTTTGACACGCCTGTGTTGTGGTCTGCCAGCAGCCTGTGGAGCTGGCAGCAGAGTCAGACAGTGAGGAGGGTGGGGAGGAACAGGGGCCCGTCCTGGAGTCTGGGGAAGGCCCGGACGAGGGCTCTGTGTCGGAGGCAGAGATGGGGTCAAGGCCATCTGGGAGTGATGCACGGACTCCGGAGCCTCCAGAGTCAGACAGCAGAGAGGCAGAGGAACAGGAGGAGCCTGTTCCTAGTGCACACATGCACAGAACTACCAGAAGGCATGAACAGTTAAAACAAAAGGAACAACTTGGGAGTAAGGCCTGGAAATGATTGGCCCCTCCCATAAGGCTTAAAAGAGGAGCAAAGGCATGTGGGCACTTTGCAGGAAAGCAACATTGTTAATTCTGTTCCCAGTCGGCATCTCTGTTTGATTCTGGAATCCGTGTGGCTTTGCCAAGTAGGTCTTTGGCAGAGTGTCAAGGGAGATAAAGGTTGGTGATTATCCTGAATACTGAAGGACTTCTCCTGAAGGACTTTTTGCAATTGGGACAAAGCTGTGAATGAATGTAATTGACAGCTATTGCAATAAAAGAGGTTTTTGGGACTACTTGTGTGTTTTAATGACTCAGGAAGCCTAGGTCACAACACCCTGATCTAAACCAACATCTCTGGAAAACCAGTGGATCAGGGCAGGTCTTTCAACATGGATGCACTATGTTTTTAGGATCAGTGAGTAGTAGAGGCAGTTCTTGACTTACAAACTTTCTTACATGTCTATGGAGATTCTCAGTCCTCCAGGTCATGATTGTCCCAAAGGTGCTTTTTCAAGAGGCAACTGGACTTTCTGGTTTTTCTTTGAAGATGTTTTGCTTCTCATCCAAGAAGCTTCTTCAGCTCCGATTGGATGGTGGGGAATGGAAGAATTTATATTCCTTGCAGACAGAGCTGGTCATTTGCATTCTTTTAGAGAGTTGTTAAGGCCACCGTGAGGTTTATCTGTGTCATCAGGGTCATAATAGTAATATTAATAATTTGTTACATTAATCATACTTATGTAATTGTGGTATTATTACACATATTTGTATTAGAGTGTGTTCCTTCATTGTTTAGTTGTTCAGTGTTTTTATGTGCCATTCTAATAACAATCACATTATTTAGACATGCATAGTGATACCATCTTTCAACATCTAATCTTTATATCTAGCTATTACTTTCAGTATATTATATAAAAATATGTATAATAATATTCCCCCTTGATCTCGTTTCTACCTTTATTCTAGCTCTCAATAAAGCCAAACTTATATTAAACAGCATTTCCTTTCTAACCATCATCTCTTGCCCGCTTTAGTATTTCAATTCTTATTCCTTTTTTGACTTGCCTCCTAAACTCCTCCCTTGGGTCTTTGTTTCTGTCTGCATCTTTCCTATTTAGCCCAAATATTTCTTCCATCTCTACTATCTCTTGCTGCTGTACCTCCAGAGGTTCTGCCCAAGCCCCTATCTTCTCTTCAAAACTATCTTTCTTTTTATCCAATCCCATTTTTTGATCTCTTAATATAGATCCGTTTTGTCCCTTATTTGATTCATAAGTCTTTATTGTCTTCTCCTTCTCTTCTTCTTGTTTTATTTGTTGATTTATCTGTTCTGTCTTTTCCTCTGGTCTTTCTATTATCTCCTCTAGTTCCTGTATTTTATGATCTTTATTCATTGTCCCTTGTTGAACATTTCCTGATTTTCCCACAATGTCATGCATTAAGTCTTTTATCTCCCTGTGATTATTTATCAACATATCATAAGTACTTTGAAGCATCAACACCATTTCTTTTTGAAATCCACTCAAAGCACGAGTTCGCGGAGCCCCGTTTTTCACATCCAATCTCACCACGATGTCAAACCGGAAGTCGTATCCCTCTTTATTACATGTTCAAAGTTACAACGGCATTGAAAATAGTGAGTTATGAATGTTTTTCACAGTTAGACTGCTATAGAATCCCCATGGTCACGTGATCAACATTCAGGCACCTGGCACTTGGCTCATATGTATGATGGTTGCAATGTCTTGGGATCATGTGATAACCTTTTGAGACCTTCTGACAAGCAAAGTCAATGATTCACTTTATAACTGTATTACAAACTTAACAACGGCAGCAATTCACTTAACAACTGTGGCTAGAAAGACATTTTGGGCTCGAATGTGTTCACAATTTGAGGACTACCTGTATAACTGTTGCATTTTGAACTAGTTGATTGCTGTTGACTCTTCCATAGGGGTAACCCCACATGCAACTGATTGCACCATTCAGGTTGTAACTCAAACCTGGATAACTTTGAGGGATCCTTGGTGCTCTCTGAATTTGCTTGTTTTCTTGCAGACATTTCATTACCCAAACTAGGTAATATCATCAGTGCTAGAAGATGCCCTAGCAGGGATGATGTTATTTAGTTCGGGTAATGAAGCATCTGTAAGGAAACCACAGAGAACACCAAGAACTCCACAGTCATCATCTTCCTCCTCTTCCTTCTCCTCCGTCTCCTTCTCCTTCTCCTTCTCCTTCTCCTTCTCCTTCTCCTTCTCCTTCTCCTTCTCCTTCTCCTTCTCCTTCTCCTTCTCCTCCTTCTCCTTCTCCTTCTCCTTCTCCTCTCCACTCCCTTCTAGCACTGATGATATTACCTAATTTGAGTAATGAAACGTCTGCAAGGAAACAACCAAGCTCAGAGAGCACCAAGGACCCCACAGTCTTCCTCCTCCTCCCCTCTGCAATCACCCCTCTCTTCTAGTACTGATGAGGTTACCTAGTTTGGGTAATGAAATGCCTGCAAGAAAACAACCCAGCTCAGAGAGCACCAAGGGTCCCTCCTTTCAACCCTGACCCTGAGCGACAGATATTCTCCTTTATTGATACTGTATAACCAGGGGTGAAATCCAGCAGGTTCTGACAGGTTCTGGAGAACCGGCAGCGGAAATTTTAAGTAGTTTGGAGAACCGGCAAATGCCACCTCTGGCTGACCCCAGAGTGGGGTGGGAATGGAGATTTTGCAATATCCTTTCCCCTGGAGTGGGAATGGAGATTTTGCAGTATCCTTCCCCTGCCACATCCGCCAAGCCAAACCACACCACACCCACCAAACCACGCCCACAGAACCGGTAGTAAAAAAAAAATTGGATTTCACCACTGTGTGTAACTATTGCCAGAGTCAACTGGCTGGCACACTAGACTTCACTGTGCAAGCATATTTAATTTAATTAATAATTTAATTTAATTTAATTTAATTTAATTTAATTTAATTTAATTTAATTTAATTTAATTTAATTTAATTTAATTTAATTTAATTTAATTTAATTTAATTTAATTTAATTTAATTTAATTAATTTAATTAATTTAATTTAATTTATCATATTTCTATGCCACCCAACTCCCAAGGGACTCTGGGCGGCTTACAATAAAAATAATATAAACAATGAACATAAAAAAATTTTTTTAAAAAAAATTATAAAAGCATTTTAAAAACATTAAAAACACATGCACTCCATCCATGGCTGGATCTCGCAAGATTGAACAGCGAAATCAACGGCCCCAGGCCTGCCAGAAAAGCCAGGTCTTCACCACTTTCCAGAAGGCCAATAGGGTGGGGATGGTCCGGACCTCAGGAGGTAACTGGTTCCAGAGAGCCTGGGCAGTCACAGAGAAGGCCCTCCCCCGCGGGCCCGCCAGCCGGCATTGTTTAGCTGATGGGACCCGGAGGAGACCAACTCTGTGAGATCTTACCAGTCACTGGGAGCTATGCAGTAGAAGGCGGTCTCGAAGATAGCCTGGCCCTGAGCCATGTAGGGCTTTAAACGTAATAACCAACACCTTGAATTGTGCCCGGAGACCAATAGGGAGCCAGTGCAGCTCGCGGAGAATTGGTGTAATGTGAGTGCATCTAGGTGAACCCACGATAGCTCGCGCAGCTGCATTCTGGACCAACTGTAGTCTCTGAACACTCTTCAAGGGTAGCTCCATGTAGAGCGTGTTGCAATATTCCTTGCTGGCTAAAAATCCAGAGAGTTATGTGGGTCAAGAAGCTAAAGCAATTCCAGTCTTCAGTTCTAAATAAGAGGGGGGGGAGGGAAACCACCACTTTATCTCTTCTATTTCACTTTTCTGTTCCTCCAGGATAATGATTTGGGTCTCTCCATCCCCCGCACGGCTCAAGCACAGTTCTCGGTTTGTAAAATGCAAGTACCAATCAACAGTCGGTTTACACCGGCTTTCACTGAAAGCTTTTCAGAGGAAGCATAATAATAGGGTGGTACGGGAATTATCTGCAGGGATCTCATCTCTTCAGAACACTGTTGGGCAACACAAGGCAACAGAACCCTGCAATCAAGTCATTTGGAGAGGCCTAACAGCTGTTTGGTTCATCCCTTGAAGACCACCAAGGCTCAGTCTGGATCCAAAGGGGCTTTTATGTTCATTAAAAGAAAAAAAAAATAGTAATAATAATAATAACCCTTCAGGCACATGTGAAAAGCATTTTACTGAATAGGTGCCAACGGCTTCTATTTTGCTTCTTTATCTCAAAGGTAGATGGAGAAGAAACGTCAAGAAGGAACGGAGGGAGAGATCTGGGTTGAGGGATAGACTCAAGATCATGTGAAATATTACTAGTGATTTACAAAGCCTTAGTAAGACTACACTTGGAATGCTGCATTCAATTTTGGTCACTGTATTATTAAAAAAAAGCAGTTGAGACTCTAGAAAGAGTGCAGAGAAGAGCAACAAAGATGATTAGGGGACTGGAGCAGTAGTGAAATCCAATTTTTTTTTTACTACCAGTACTGTGGGCGTGGCTTGGTGGGCGTGGCAGGGGAAGGTTACTGTAAAATCTCCATTCCCACATCCTTCTTTCTCATTCACTGAGCTAGAGGGTTTTATGCAGACCCTGTCAGCACAATTGTTGTGGCCCCGCCCTCTGAGCCTGTCCCATCGGAGGAAGAAAGCTCCGAGCATGAGGAAGAGGAGTCAGCCAGGCCTCCCTCTCCAGGCCCCTCCCCTCTGGCATTGTCTCAAGTGCCGGCCGAGGGAGAGGAGACAGCTGATTCGAATCAAAGTGATAATGAAACATCATTCCTGGACGCACGCCTCCGAAGGCGTGATAAACGTTTGCAGCAGCTTGGGAGGCGTGCTAGGGATTAGAACTGAGTCACTGGACCACACCCCAGAGACCACACCCCAGAGACTATATAATAGAGGGTAGTGGTCAAAGGATCCTTGTGATGAACAAAGCAAAACTTTGGACAGTCACTAAAGCCTCGTCCGGAACTGCTGGGAGGAATATTATTTCTGTTTGGACTTTCTTGAACGTTCGTATCTTATCTGTCTGTTTGTGAAAATAAAGTCCCTTGGCAGACGGTGTGTCTATCGCTGCCAAGAGGGAGATAAGAACTGGGTGTGTTCCAAAGTGTTTCCTTAACCCTCGGCTGGCTGTGTGTGTGTGTGTGGGGACGGGGACAGATCAACAATATCAAAGCACAGGAAACACAGTTATTATCACTTCTTCTAATGGAGGGGAGCTAAACATTTCAAGGGGGGAAAAAGCTCATAATCGCTCCTCCCTTCGCAGGCCTCTGTCCATCCCAGGAAGTTGCAGATCCCATCCCCATTCATCTCTGTAGCTTGGATGTCAGGAAAACACAACAGAGGAAAGGAAACAGGAAACCTGCTAGTTGCAAAAAGAACAGATCCTCCTCCAAAGGGGAGCCTTAAGAGGGAAGATAGGCGATTAAATGATGCCGTGCGATCATCAGAGGCTTTTTTTTTTTTTTTACTTTTAAAAGCATTTTTCAACAACAGATACTACACCTGATCTTAGCCAAAAGGCAGAGAAGCCTTTGTTGACCACAGCAAGGTTAATGATTTCTAGGAACTGGAAGACACGAGGTGATTATTGTTTGGAAGAATGATATAAGGAAGTATGGGATATTGCCATAAATGATAAACTGACTTGTAATATTAAAGTAAGGAGGGGCATAATGAAAGTAAATGAATTCAATGGAATCTGGAAACAGTTCCTAATATATATTCCTACCATCTGGAACGGGCTTCCCCTGGAGTTACGAAACATCCAAGACTTACGCATATTCCGCCGTGCCCTGAAAACATTTCTATTCCAACAAGCTGGTCTGGCCTAACTCTCCCTTTTTAATTGGCTTTTAAACTGTCTTTTAAATTGGGTTTTAAACCTCTTTAGATAAATTTGGATGTTTTTTAATCTTTGAGCCTAAATTACTTAATCTGTTTCTTAATAGTTTTTAACTTCTATATGTATTTGTATTTATTATGGCTGTTCACCGCCCTGAGTCCTTCGGGAGTAGGGCGGTATACAAATATGAAAAAATAAAATAAAAAATAAATAAATATGTTTTTTCTGGAGGAAGGGGGATGCCACCACCAGAAGAAGCTTTAAGATTTTGGAAGCAGGAATGATCCCGAGGGGTGGGGGAGCACTCATTGATTGTTTGTATGGTGTATATTGTTATATATTATATATTATGATTTATGTATGTATTAACTCTAAATTTTTAAAATATAAAAAAACAAAAAAAAAGAAAAAAAAGAAAGAAGAGCATTAAGATGTGAAGTTAAAAATGTAATTTATTTTTTATTTATTTATTTTATATCCAATTTATATATCGCCCTTCTCCCTGAGGACTCAGGGCGGTGTACAGCCGAATAAAAACATAAATTACAAACATTAAAATAGTACTTATAACTGCTGTGAAATATATATTACAAGCCATGCTTTGTATCTTTTCTTGTCTCCTTTCTATTTTTCTTTAACTATTTTTTCTTGCACTTTTTGCTTTCTCTTTGCTGCCTTTCTTTTTCTCCTGTTTTCTTTACTTTATATTGGTTTGTATTAGTTTTCCTCTTCTTTTTTTAAAGTTTTAATAAAAATTACATAGATAGATGGCAGAGATAGATAGATGATAGGTAGAATAGAAAGATGGGTAGATGGATGGATAGATAGATAGATAGATAGATAGATAGATAGATAGATAGATAGATAGATAGATAGATAGATATGATATGATATGATACTAAAAAAAGACAGACAGACAATAACTAGATAGCTATAGCAATAGAATAGAATAGAATAGAATAGAATAGAATAGAATAGAATAGAATAGAATAGAATAGAACAGAACAGAACAGAACAGAACAGAACAGAACAGAACAGAACAGAACAGAACAGAATAGAATAGAATTCTTTATTGGCCAAGTGTGATTGGACACACAAGGAATTTGTCTTTGGTGCATATGCTGTCAGTGTACATAAAAAGAAAAGATACACTCATCAAGAATCATAAGGTACAACACTTAATGATAGTCATAGAGTACAAACAAGCAATCAAATCATATTAGGAAACAGTCAATATAAATCGTAAGGATACAAGCAACAAAGTTACAGTCATACAGTCATAAGTGGGAGGAGATGGGTGATAGGAACGATGAGAAGATTAATAGTTTGGCAGTGTTGAGGGAATTATTTGTTTAGCAGAGTGATGGCGTTCGGGAAAAAACTGTGCTTGTGTCTAGTTGTTCTGGTGTGCAGTGCTCTATAGCGTCATTTTGAGGGTAGGAGTTGAAACAATAGAGATATATAGAGACAGATATAGATGATGAGAGAAAGAGAGAAGGAGGGAGGGAGGCACAGAGAGACAGACACACACACACACACACACACACACACAGAGGGAGAGAGAGAGAGAGAGAGAGAGAGAGAGAGAGAGAGAGAGAGAGAGAGAGAGAGAGAGAGAACTTTGCCACCCTCTCTTTAATTGCTAGGATCTGACTTTGATTAAAAATTATTCAATGGTATTGAGCTAAGCTTGAAAGTTGTAGATTGTCTAAGCAGAGAGAAAGGAAGAGAGTGAGGTGAAGATGTATTCACTGTGAATTAATTCTGAGAACCTCAGGAAGATTTGTGTCTTTCATTTTCACTCCTCAGTGTAGGTTTAATCCACAGCATCACCAACCTATTTGGTTCTCAAAGACCTCTCACGTTTTCCTAAAGCAGACACCAGGGGAAAGTTCATTTATTAATTCTCAAGTCCTCCATCCTTCCCCAAACACCATTTTGTGAACTCTAATTCTGAAAGGCAGGAAAAACCTTTTGGATGTGTGTGTGTGGGGGGGGGGGGAATCAAGTCCCTTCCACATAAAAAAGTATGTGTCCGGGTAGCTAAATATTGACCTATAAACAATTGTGTGAACTCAGTTAAAATGTGTCCCAAAGATGCTTTTTCAAAAGGTGACTTTCTTTGTTTTTCCTTGAAGACGTTTCACTTCTCTTCCAAGAAGCTTCTTCAGTTCTGAATGAATGGTGGAGAATGGAAGGATTTAGATTCCTTGAGGTCATTTGGTCATTAGCATTCTTTCTGAGCTGAAAGGACTGTGTTGTAAGCAGGAGATAGGTGGTGTCATATCCCTCCCCCTCTGTTGAGAGAGGGCTGTTCATTTTGACATAGATGGCCTCTTTGAGCCCTCTTTCAAACTGGACAGTCCTCTCTGTCCAGAATGTGGACTTGGCTTTCTTCAAAAGAGTGGCCTTTGTCTTTCAAATGCAGGTGGACTGCTGAATCTTGTCCTGATGGGTTTGTTCTGCTAAGTTGGGCCATATGTTTGTGAAGTGGTTGTTTTGTTTCTCCGATCTGCAATATGTCTCACTGCATTGTGCTGCATATCTCTCCATGGAGAATCTCCATAGGCATGTCAAAACTTCCCAATTTCTATCGCTGAATTTGATTTTCTTTCACTTCTTTCCCCCTCTATAAACCATTTCTGTAGCCTCCTCCCTGCCATTCAGCAATTAAAGATGATTTGTTCCCTCTTATTTCTTGAAAGGAAGATAAGTTCATAACTCTTGGGAAGTGCAGAAGGGGGGGGGCGGCAGGCTCTAATGCTGATCTCTAAAAATCTCTTGAAGGATTTGTCTGCCTCAGAGAATATTGGCCCCAAATGGTTCCTCCAAGAACCTCTTAAATTAATTGGAGGATTTTAACATTTCTAAAGCCTACATAATAAATTGCCAGGACCTGGTCCATTTTTTAAAAAGAGCAGCGAACTTCTTCTCAAAACTCCAGGTGGCAAGAGTGATCAAAGGGGGAACTTCTTTTTAATGAATATTCGTGCAAAGCCCCCTTTCAAAGCTGCTTCACAGAGAAATGCAACCTGCTTCTCTTGCCTCAGAGCAAAGCAGGTGCAAAAATCCTCACACAGTCAAAAGTAAACAACTTGATTCTCATTCCAGCTGTTACCAACCCTAGAATAGATGGAAACTGCCTCTCACGGCCAAAGGAAAATCACTTCCAACCTTTTATGGAGAACTGGAGAGAGAAAAAGAGGGACACGGTGGCTCAGTGGCTAAGATGCTGAGCTTGTCGATCGAAAGATTGGCAGTTCAGCGGTTCGAATCCTTAGTGCCGCATAACGGGGTGAGCTCCAGTTACTTGTCCCAGCTTCTGCCAACCTAGCAGTTCGAAAGCACATAAAAAGGGCAAGTAGAAAAATAGGGACCACCTTTGGCGGGAAGGTAACAACGTTCCGTGTGCCTTTGGCGTTTAGTCATGAGGGCCACATGACCACGGAGACGTCTTCGGACAGCACTGGATCTTTGGCTTTGAAATGGAGATGAGCACCACCCCCTAGAGTCGGGAAAGACTAGCACATATGTGCAAGGGGAACCTTTACCTTTACCTTAGAGAGAAAGATGCACGAGAAAATGAATACAGGTAGTCCTTGAATTGCAGCCATTCATTTAGTGACCATTCAAAGTTGCAACCGCCACTCCGAAAAGCGATTTATAACTGTTCCTCGTAAATACGACTGTCGCATGTGATCAAAATTTGGGCACTTGGCAACCAGCATGTATTTACGACGGTTGAAACTTCCTGGAGTCACGTTGTCACCATTTGTGACTTCCCCAGATGGTTTCCGACAAGCAAAGTCAATGGGGGGAGGAGCAAGATTCAGTTAACAACCACATGATTCACTTAACAACCATGGCCATAAAAAAGTTGTAAAATTGGTTGTGACTCACTTCACAGCTGCTTTGCTGAGCAACTGAGCATTTTTCACACTTAGAACTATTGCACATGATCAAAATTCAGACGCTTGACAACTGTCTCATATTTATGACGGTTGAAGCATCCCAAGGTCATGTGATCAAAAGATCCCTTTTGTCAACAGGGAAGCCAGATTCACTTAACAACCCTGTTACTCGTTTAACGACTACAGCGGTTCACTTAACAACAGTGGCAAGGAAATTTGTAAAATAAGGCAAAAGTCACCAAACAACTGTCTCACTTAGAAACAGAATGTTTGGGGCTCAATTGGGGTCATAAATCGAGGACTACTTGTATCAATCAAAACGGATCGATGTCTCAGGCAAAAAAGACAGAATTATCTGGAAGATTGGCTCTTGCCAGAATTGATAAGATTTTGTTCACTGGAGGCATCCAGAAACATTTTGAATTCCATGTTGCCGACCCCTGTTATGAAGAGCGCGGAGTTCCGAAAATGACTTTAAAACAAAAATGTGTTTAATAATCTCAATTTGCTTTTAAAAAAAGATCAATAAAAAGAGAGGAAAGTAATGTTAATGGAGAAAGAATGGCCATTGGTCACACTCCAGACCAGAAATTCTTGGAAATTATAGCTTCATTTGCACAAAGACCATTCAGGTCACATTAAACTAGTCCAAAATGACTTTCCTACAGATATCAAGTAATAACTACAGCAATTTTATTCACAAAGAATTAACCTCTACTGAAGCCAACTGCATATTAAACAATTTCTTATTACATTTCCAGCATTTGTACATCAGTTTAATAAACGGATTATAGAGTAAGACTTGGCCTGAACTTTTATGCTAAAAATACTTAATTCCACTTAATTAAAAAGAAAGATTTCTGAACAGGTCTCACGTCTGACTGAAACCAAAATTTATTTCCATAAATTCATTAATCCTGTTCTGGGGAGAAAACAGCTGTGCTTGGAACCTTGCAGCTAAGCTTTCTGAAACAAACCACTTGAGTTTTATACAAATCCTTCATGCTGAAGCTCTTGAAACAGACCAACTTTGAGACAAGCCTGTATGCGAATCAAACAAACATAGGATAGTCTTATGCAGACTTGGTTCATAACAGAGACTGAGAAAGTAATTTGGCTTTGGACAGCGCTAATACCCCCTTTTTAAAAATTACACTCAATATGTTAAGATGGTTACACGTTCTTTTCCTTTTGAGATGTATATTTTGACAGTGTCCCAGGGGTGAAATGCTACCGGTTCGGGGCAGTTTGCCTGAACCGGTAATAAAAAAATGCTTTCAAAAGTTTTTTTTTTAAAAAAAGTTCCAACCATTGTGCGGCACAGCTGATTGTCTGAACTATTTTTTTACTACCGGTTTGGGCAATAGGTAATAAAAAAATTCTTTAAAAAAGTTTTTTAAAAAAGTTCCAACAATCAGCTGTGCCACGCAATCTTCGGAACTGTTTTTTTTTACTTTTTAAAGCATTTTTTTTTACTACCTATTGCCCAAACCGATAAGTGTGATAGTTTGTTTTTGAGCTCTCTGTGACTCTTTGAAGTTCCTGCTTGTTGCAGGGGCCAATTTGTGTGAAGTCCAGCTGCTTTTGCAATGTGTGTAAATCAGTTGTGTAGCTTTTGTGTTATTTTTGTGTAAAGTGTGATAGTTGGTTTTCCCAGTCACATGACCACCAAGCCACACCCACCCAGTCACATGACCACCAAGCCACACCCACCCGGTCCCATGACCACCAAGCCACGCCCACCCGGTCACATGATCACCAAGCCACACCCACAGAACCAGTAGAGAAAATTTTTGAATTTCACTACTGCAGTGTCCCCCTATGTATGAGAAGTAGGCAGTACACATTTTAACAAAAAACGAAGGGCCTGTGTTGGAAAAGGCATTTTTTTTTTACAATAAAAA